>NC_059178.1:14497816-14835316 GCF_019923935.1 Bubalus bubalis
AGAGGGAAGATGGTGGCTGGGTACTCCAGCAGCGCTTGTTCCTGCCTCTCTGGCAGAGATCCTTGGCAGTGCCCTCTTCTACGGTCTGCCAGAATGGGGAAGAGGCTACTGCCTGGCTGTGCAGAGTTGGAGAAGGAATCTGGAGGTGTGACTGCTTCATAAACAGATCTTGCAGCAGTTCTCCTAATTTTATCAGCCCTCAGCCCCACTTCTTCTTCCAGAAGTACACGGTACTGCCAGGAACTTTGGGAAATTCTATCTTACAAACCAAGCTGGTTTTCCACATGCTGTACTGTTGGCTTAGGATTCAACTTTCTAAGTAAATTACCCCTTATCTAGCTGCTTTTCTGGTTTCAAATTTTGCTGCTGCCTCCTACTCTCCCATTTCCCCCATTCAAATAGGTCTGTACCTTAAAAAAGTATCTCTTTGCTAGCATTTTAATGGGATTTCAGTAGGGAATGAAATCAAGCATGTGTGTCTTTACACAAAACGCCTTGCCTTTCAACTTCCCCCTTCCTTCCCCCATCTGTCTATTCTCCTACCTAGAAATCTCAACAGTGGAAACAAAAATGCCTAACCTTTGTCGTAAGCTGTAAAGCATCACATTTAGTGGGAGGATCTAAATAGGAGTGAGAAGGGATGGGGAAGGACATGCTCTATGTCTATGTATGTGTATGTATTAGAAACACATGAGCAGAAACATGTCATCTTAATCTTGATGCTTTTACAATAGACATTTTAGGATACAGCGCTGAACAATGTCTTGGTTTATGAAAATACAATTCTTCCTTAAGGATTATCCTCCACCAGGACTTTATTTTAGAATTTTCAGGGAACGATGAAATTTTCATTTGGATCCAAAAGGGGTATGGGTTTAAAAAAAAGAGTTGGTGAGGGCTTTCCCTGGCGGTCCAGTGATTAAGACTTGCACTGCAAAAGGAGCAGATTTGATCTCTGATCAGGGAACTAAAGTCCCCAAAAAAGAAAAAAAAAAAAGGCAGGGGTAGGTGCCAGATTAAGAGTTGGCCTAAGCACTGTGCAAATAAAGATGTCGGCACTCTGAACTGTAGCTTCCCAGGCTGGAGACTTTTCAGGATAGACCACGGGGACAAAAACACTGGAGCTCTCCCCATCCCAGTGCAGGCCTCAGCCAGGTGTCATGTATCTTTGCTTATCTTTCCTTGCAGGCCTTTGTCACTAATATATTTCTTCCTTGATACAATGTAGATTAAAGTCAGCTCCTCTAAAACAGTGACTCTGAACCCTGTGCAGCAGCGTCACCAGCAGAACTTTGAAAAGGACTCTCAGACCTCATCTGAGCCCTCCTAAACCAAGACTAGCTGTGGGCCTGGGAACCGCTGCTGCGGAGCAGCCCCATGGAGGGGCTCAGAGGGTCCGTGAGCTTCTGGAAATTATGGGCAACGAGAAATCTGACTTTTTTTTTGAAGAACCATAGCTTTTGTCATATTTTCACAAGGAAACTTTTGGCTACCCTGCATTATAACACTATATTTCATGACATTATGTAATTGGTTGTTTGCCTTCTGTTTTGTTTTGTTTAGTTGCTAAGTTGTGTCTGACTCTTTGTGACCCTATGGGCTGTATTCTGCCAGGCTCCTCTGTCCATGGGATGTCCCAGGCAAAAATACTGAAGTGGGTTACCATTACTTTCTCAGGGAATCTTCCTGACCCAAGGATCAAACGCATGTCTTCTGCATTGCAGGTAGATTCTTTACCACTGAGTCACCAAGGAAGCTCCACATATTATATTTCATGACATTATATAATTATGTGTTTGTTTTCTGTTTTATTCACCGTGATAAAGGTAGAAACTAGTCAACTATTTGAGTCCCAAAACATAAATAATTCTTTTTCCAATATAAATAAATATTGGCTAAGTGAATAAAAGAATGAATGAATAAAGAGCATTGGTAAGCTCCCCTGCTCTCCAGTGGCTAAAATTCCTCTCCAGAGCATAGGGCCATGGAAGCTCTGGATGGAGATTCCACAGGGATGATGTTGGACTGGATCCTAGGTGTAGACACAGGGGTCAATGACACCTGAGTCTGAGTCATTTGCAAAGTCTCCACTCTCAATCAGGATGCTTCAATGGCAGTGGATATTTTTGAACAAAGAAGAGCTCTGACCACTCTTATGGTATCTCTCCCAGGTTTTATTTTTACCTCTCTGGGCTTATCAAATGACAGAGGGGACCCTCTGTCTCTTAAAGAACAAACAAACAGCTCTTCCACAGACCCTGACTCCATGCTCGCTGAGCAAACATCCATGACTGTAAGAATTTATCTCCTAAGAGCACTTAGCAGGGATTTGGTCCCACGACGTGGGAGGGCTGTCTTACAGCCTCGGCCCCAGAACGCTATTCCCTGCCTCCAGACCTGCAGGAATGCTTTCTGGCAAACACTGGAAAGGGCGTGCAAGAAATAGTGGGGAGGAGTCGAAAGAATTAGTAAGAGAACAGTTCAATTTAAGAGCTTCTATGATAGGAATTTGACCATCTAAGAATATCATTCTGAGAGGCCCAGGCGCCTGTTGGAGACCCAAGAATGCCTCAGAGTGGGCAGGAAGAACATAAGCACGACGCTTCCTCCTCCTTTTTTCTTAGCTTCCTCTTGATGCTATCACAGCTGAAATCTTACTGCTTTTAGCCAGCTCTCAACGACATCATACCTCGAAGGGACCTCGGAGGTGACAAGGATAGTTTGTCCCCCACGGGGCACGCAGCGCTGATGGTGTAAATGAGGGAGGCTATTCAACTCAGGATGGAGCCGCTCCTGGTGGAACTGAGGCAGAGCAGAAGGAATTGGGGCAGTGAACGGCAAAGGTTTTCTAGGACAAGCAAGCACGTGGCACATCCGGGCATGTTGATGGTAACTGCTTAGTAGTCACCTTGCAGTGGTAAGGGTGAGAAAAAAACTGCCTCTTCCAGCTGATGCTTAAAGAGGCCTATGAGTAGGGATTCCTTTTCTGCCTTTCTCTCCCTCTCTCCACTCCGACCCTTTTCTGACATTTTCCTCTTAAATATAATCCTTTGTAGGAGGCAGAATTCTATGCTGGCCCTCCAGATTCCTGCCCCCCAGTTTATATGCCCTGACTAATCTATTCCCTTTGCTTATGGGTTGTTAGGATTGACATTTGCTAAGTGTAATGAAGTCTGGTAATCAGGTGACTTTAAGTTAATCAAAAAGGGATTATCAGAATGTATATATATGGATATACATATATGTCTATAGTTGAATCACTTTGCTGTACAGTAGAAATTAACAACATTATAAATCAACTAGACTTTAATAAAAGAAATTAAAAAAAAAAAGACTACTCTGGGTGGGCCTGACCTAATCAGATGAGCCCTTTAAAAGAGGGTATTGAAGTATCAGAGAGATTCAAAGCAGCAGAGATGCTCTTCTGATGATCTTGAAGAAGCAGCTGCTGTGCTCTGGAGAGGCCCACAGGACAGAATGGCAGCTGGTCTCTAGGCTCTGTAGGGTCTTAGGCTGACAGCCACGAGGAACTGGATCCTGCCAGCAACTGGCAAGCTTGGAAGAGAATCCCAGGCTTCGGGGTTGAGATCACAGCCCAGGTGGCAACTTGAACCTGGTGGCACCTTGAGGAAAGGACCTAGTTAAACCATAACAAGACCCCAGCTCAATGGAAACTAAGAAATAATAAATCTGTATGATGTTAAGCTACTGACTGTGTGGTCACATGTCGTGCAGCGGTAGAAACTAATATATCCTAAAAGCTCACTTTTATTTAAGTTAACTGGTGTTATGATCATGAGTGTGGGCATGGCAGGGAAGAGAGAGGCTATATATCAGACTCAAGCTAAACTGCTGGTATTTGAATCCTAGAACCACTTGCAAACTGGGTGAGTATGGGTGAGTTATTTAACCTCTCTGTGCCTCAGTTTCCCCATCGGGGATGATGTTAATAACAGTACCTCATAGATCATGGTGAAGAACGCGTGACACGGTAAGCGCTCAGTAAATGACCATCTTGCAATTACACTTGGATCAAAAATGTGGCAGGAAGCTCAGACAATACTGACAGTTCCAAGGCAGCAACTCCATATAGGAAACATCATTTTAGTGCCTTCTCTTCTGGGCTTCCGACCTTGGTGTTACCATCTCTCCATTAGTCCTAACTGTCAGATCAGACATTACCTTTAAAAAGTATTTTTGAAGCATGTACAACTCCCCAATAGTTTGGTTATTGGCCCAGGCCCCAAGCATCCCTGAGAGGGAACTTTTCTTTTTAAACTATGATATAGAACACATGGGGCTTCCCATGGGGCTCAGTGGCAAAGAATCAGTCTGCCAAGGCAGGAGACACAGGAAACATGGGTTCGGCCCTGGGGTGGGCATATTCACTGGAGGAGGAAATGGCAACCTACCCCAGTATTCTTGCCTGGAAAATCTCATGGACAGAGAGGCCTAGTGGACTATAGTCCACGGGGTTGCAAAGAGTAGGACACGACTTAGTGATTGAGCCCACAGCGTGCCCAGAGAACACTGGAAGGATTCAATTGGATAATCAATCCTCAAAGTAAATACAGTGAATTCCCAGTTGTTCAAGGTGAAATTGGTGTCCAGGTCCTTAGTGGTTTTATTCTATTCCAGCCCTGGAACTGGCGAATTTCTGACTTAATAATGCTGTTGCCGCAGGGCAGGCTGGGCAACTGAAGTCTACCCCAAATGAGGTAATTTCACTGTGAAGTGACAAACTCCCTAGAAAGAAGGAGTTATGTGGTCAGTTTTGGAAGGAAAAGAGGAACTAAAGCACTTGGCTAAGAGAAGTTTTAAAAGTTGTGAAACCTGTGTGCTGATGCCCATATCTGTCCCTCATCGGGGGACATGTGACTCAGCCTTTCTGGATATTAGCTTCCTCCTCTGTAAAATGAGAGGGCTCCTTTCCAGAGAGATGGCAAAACACATATTTGCATCAGCACACTCTCTGAAACTCGGAATGAACAAAGGTCAAAACAAAGAAAAAAAACTTCAACTGTGATAAATGCTAGGTAACGACCACAATCTCACAACACAGATTTAAGAAACAGTCATTCATTCATTCTTCATCCATTCAACACACTGTTAAGGAGTGCCTCTGACATGCCAGCACTGTTCGAGATGTCAAGAGCCCTAAGAGCCAGATATAAAGAAAACTGATCCCAAAGAAAGGAGAATACCAAGGTCTGGACACCTTTTCCCTCTAATTCAAAACATGTACAGATTAAGAAATGTAATTAAGAGTGTTCATAGGGGCTATGTAAGTAAAAAATTTAATCTTGCCCCTTAAAGAGAAGTCCAGTCTTTGCCCTCAGCTCCTGGGAGGTAATCTCTAAAGCTGTTGGAATGTCATGCCTGATTGGAATGTTTTTGTTTGTCTGGGGGCCTTGGGTCACTTCAGATAGTCTAAAACGATGTGATTGAAGGTGGGGGATTTGGATCACATGGTACAGGCTTAGCCTCCAGAGGGACTGGAAGCTGAGACCGGTCATACAGGAGTCAACGATGCCCATGTGACAGCATCCTAATAAAACTCTGGACCCTGAGGCTGGGGTGTACTGCCCTGGTTGGCCGTGCTCTCTGTGTTTGTCACACATGACTTGGAAGGGCAGCCCTGTTCCCACCGCCACTGGAAGAGGACAACTGGAAGCTCCGTGCTTGGAACTCTCCTGGACGCCACCTTACGGACCTCTTGCCCCTGCTGACCTTCATCTGTATTCTTTTGCAGTAATAAACTATCATTCTAACAGCTCTCAGTGAGTTCCAAGAGGCCTTCTAATGAATTATTGAACCCAGAAGTGGCCTGGAGGACCTCCAAACTTGAAGTTGGTGTTGCAATTGTTGAAGTGAGGGGGGTTCTGTGGACTCCTGCTCCATCATGCTTCAGAATCCGTTACTGTGGATACAGTGAAGGGGGGAAGTGAGAAGGTCCCAGAGGGAAAAGGGAATGTGTTGCTTGGGGCCCATTTCCGTAACAAAGAAAGGCCAGGTAGATGGGGCTAAAGAACCCCAGGCTGCCGTCCTGCCATCTCATCCGGTTTCCTAACTGAGAACACCCTTCAGGATGACTGGCTGGTCCCAAAGTGAGGGAACACCCCAAACCAAAAGAAAGCTCCTATTTCATGGGACGCGCTACCTGCCAATGAAGGGGAGACAGTCTCAGTCCACTGGGCTCCTTGCTACTGCCGCTCACTCCCCAACCTTCCTCGCAGGCAGAGGTTCCCCCTCAGAGGCTGCCAGTGACCCACCTTCCCACTAAAATTCTAAGTACTCTTACAACCCCACTTCAGAAAAAAAGGGGAGAAAATTAAGGATAAACCATACGTAAGATTCTCGGGCAAATAATGTGCTGGAATAGAATGTTCTATCCGAAGATGAATAACGTGCCTGTCTGCCCCGCTCCCGTCTTCTCCCCCATCTCACTGATAACTACAAAGAGAAAAGAGGAAGACATTGGAAGGAATATATCAGGTACAAATCAGATAAAGAATAAGAGAAGAATCACTCCAGTAAACATCACGTTTTAAAATAAAACTCTGTAGCATTAAAATCAAAAAGTTTATGAAAACATGCTCAAGAAGAGATAACACTACAGGATGATAATAATAAAATCTAGCATCTCTGGAATATTTATTATGTGCCAGACAGTGTTCTTAATGTTTACATGTATTAGTCATTTAAAACTCACAACTATTATCCCCATATTACATATGAGAACATAAACAACTATTCCAAGTTCACTGGTTTGTGGGAGAACTGGGCTTCAGCTCAGAGACCTTACTCTTTGCCCCTATGTTACACTACCTGAAACATTGGAAATCTTTTAATCAAATAGACCGCAATGAAAACCCACATAAGTTCCAAAAGGAAGAAGCTCTGTTGGTTCCACTGACTGACTGTAACGAAATAGTGTGAGTCAGTAATTCTTAGAGAATCATTTTCACTACTCTATGGTAATAAATTTTAAAATCTGACCGAAATGGACAATTTCCTAAGGAAATATAAATGATTCAAAATGAATTAATAAAAAGAAGTTAAATTCAAATGGGCAACAGCAAGAACAAACACAAGGGGATATTGAAGAAGCAAGCTGTCAAAGTGCCAGGCTGGAGAGTTTCACGGGTGAGCACTTCAAGGAACAGATTAATTTTAACACTATTTAAGGATTCCAGAGCATCAGCAACTAAGGACAATTTTCTGTTCCCTCCCACACACACACACAAATACGGGATTACAGTGACGTTAAAAGCTGATAGATGTGGCAGGTGCACATGCTTACCTTTGTACACAGACAACCTGTGTATCGAATGAGATGCTTTGAGCTACAAGTAATAGAAGCCTTGAGTAAAAGTAGCTTTATTAGCAAGTCATTTATTATGAAACCTAACCAAATACCTATTTTCGTTATTGGGTCAGACATTTAATGAGGCCCTTAGAGACCACAGCCCCAGGGGTGCTGGCCTCAGAGATGGAGCTTGACAGGTGAAGGTGAATCAGTGATCCAGAGCCGACTTCAGGTGACCTGTGTAGGCTAGACTGCGCTGTGTACTCTGCCCACTTGGGTGCTGACGTGTTGGTGCCCTGTTCTAAATGAATGGGGGATCTGTGTTGTATCTGTTTTTAAATATTTTGAATATCACCTCCTAATAGGGTGGCACTAGTGGTAAAGAACCCGTCTGCAAATGCAGGAGATGTAAGAGACGCGGGTTTGATCCCTGGGTCACAAATATCCCCTGGAAGAGGACATGGCAACCCACTCCAGTGTTCTTGCCTGGAGAGTCCTGCAGACAGAAAGGCCTAGTGGGCTACAGTCCATAGGGTTGCATTCTGAGCATCTGAGCACATTTGAATATATCAAAGATTTTTGGAAATTTAGTATCCTCTAAAATTGATATTTCAAATCAACAGGGGGAAATATGGCTTATACAGATATCTACTTCATTATTTAGAAGAAAAGGCTCGTTCTCATTCATGAAGTGCTCCCTATTTGGGGGGCTTCCCTGGTGGCTCAGATGGTAAAGAATCTGCCTGCAGTGCAGCAGAAGGCCTGGGTTCAGTCCCTGAGTTGGGAAGATCCCCTGGAGGAGGGCATGGCAACCCACTGCAGTATTCTTGCCTGGAGAATCCCATGGACAGAGGAGCCTGGTGGGCTACAGTCCATGGGGTCTCACAGAGTCAGACACAACTGAGTGACTAAGAACAGCATAGCCGAGTGTTCATTAACAATAATTCAAAGATTAAAACATTAAAGAGAGAGAGACCATAAGATTACTAGAAGAAAACAGCAATGAATTATTTTTATAATCTTGGAGTGAGGAAGGAAACCGTAAGCGGTAAAGGAAACACTTGATAAGTTTGACCATTTTGAAAACTTGAATATCTTGTATGGGGAAAAAAGGACATTCTCATAAAGTTAAAAGTCAAAAAAAATCAAAACATAAAAACGGTGCTAAAACTTATTTACAATATATTTGACAACTAAGGGGCTAATTTCCTTTACATAAAAATCGATGAAAGCTCTTACAAATCAGGACCCAATAATTAGGAAGAAGTTTACCACATCATGAGCAACTTTTACACAAATGCAGATAAATTAAGAATGGGGTTTCTTTGTTTGCCCAGCATTGGCTAAGGTAGAGAAAAATGGGTATAATCATATGTCCGCTAATATAACTTTTTAGGAGGAAAGTTTGTCAAGTCTAGCAAAACTTAAAATATTTATACCTATTGGCAGAATCATTCCTGGCGGTATCATTTGTAGCATCACAAAATTGAAAACAATTCAAACATCTGTTTATATGGGGTCAATCAAACAAATTAGAGTACATTTATAAATTCAACAAAATGTTGATCCTCTGCCCTCTGATGAAGCTTGCATTCTTGTGGGAAGAACTGCATTAGCAAACAAGTAAACAGCCATTACAAGGTTTGGGATAAATGCTTCAAAGGAAATAAACATGATGATGTTTCATAGCAAGAGCTGGGAAAATATGACCCATGGACCAAATCCAGCCTGCTTCTTTTTCTGTATAGTTTGTGAGTTAAGAACGGTTCTTATGCTTTAAATGGTTGGGGGGAAAATATCAAATGATGAATACTATTTCATGATGTGAAAATTATGGGAAAATCAAATTTTAGTGTCCATAAGTAAAGTCTTATCGGAACATAGCCATTCCTATCGGTTTGCATATTATCTGTGGTTTTTTTTTTTTTTCCACTGCAATGGCAAATTTGAGTCACTTCTATAGAGATTATCCCACAAAGCCTAAAATATTTACCATCTGATCCTTTGCTGGAAAAATTTGCTAATCCCTATTTTAGAAGAAAGTCATGGAGGACCCGAGAGAAATGAAAACATATGTTCACACAAAAACCTGCACATGAATGTTCACAGCAGTGAACAGTATTCATAAGAGCCCCAACGTGGAAACAGCTTACAGGCCCACCAGCTAATGAACAGATGAACAAAATGTGATAGCTGTCTACCCAGGGTCCATCTGATTTTCTTTAAGGCCTGACCCCGAGCAACACTGTGTCTGCCCCCAAAATACATTCCCTGTTCCCTCACAGGGGCAAACATGTGACAGTTTCTAGCTATGAGACCTATGTGGAAGTGTGTTGGGGATTTCTGAAAGGTTTTATTTCCCCCTCATCTATACAACAGGCTTTCTTCTTCATGGCTTCCTTTTTCTTTCTTTTTTCCAGTATTTGATGCCTTTTATTCAACTTGAAAGTCTAAGCCAGTTACAACTTTTATGTGGAAAAAAAAAAAGAGAAGTTCAAGGGTCACCCTGGGATCTGGGGCCATGGCAAAGCTCTCGCTCCACTGTGGTTCCCCCAGGAACCCGGACTGGGAACTACAAGATGAGGACCGAAGGCCAGAGGGAGGGAGGCTGTAGGGTCCACGAAGGGGAGAGGGTGGTAACAGGGGCTAGTGTATCTCTCTGCAGGGACCCGAAGAGGCTCCAGGGAGAGCCCGCAGGTAGAACCAGAGGACAGAAGTTACAGATTCAACTCAACACCCTCACATTCCCAGCACTGTCTCCCAAACAAAACAGGGGCCTCCAGAGGTAGCAAGCGCTCCATCCTGTGTGCACAAGAAGCCACCAGGAAATCCAAGCCCTCCCTGGAGGATGTTGGATAAGATGAGCTCTGAAATCTCTTGTCTTCTTGAGAGTCTTAGAATTCTTCCTCAGGACAGAAGAGAAGGTAGAGGCCTGGGAAGGTGGGAGAGCCCTCAAGAGAGAGGCCTTTGTGGGTGAGTCGGGCTGGGATCAGCAGAGAGGCAATCGGAGGCCACTGCAGGGACCTCCTGACCGAAGTCACCCCATCTGCCCCTCTGATTGCTGCTGCCCTTGCACTCCACACCCATCGCCTTGCACGAGTCCTCCCAGGAACCCGGGGAGGACAAGGGTCCAGAGAACAGGATGTGGAGTGGACAGAGCTAAGGAGGGAATGGCAAGGCAGAGGCAGAAGTCCTGGCTGGGAGTGTGAACAGGTGCTCACCATGACAGGCTCCGCGCTGAACTCTTTAAACACGTGGTACCCAGTTTTACCCTCATAGTCCCTTGATGAGGTTGTGCTGCTGGCATCTAGGGCTCCCTAGATCTGGAGGAGGAGACGAAGCACAGCGGGACCCTGCAGCCTGCGTGTTGGTGAGACTGCTGAGGAAGAAGGAGGAGAGCTCTGGGTCCAGCAGCGCTGCAGTCATTCTGGCATCTTCCAGCCTAGGCTGCAGCGTGAGCCAGCCTTCCTTTCTCTTTATTCCTCCTGGACAGAGGACAAGAGGCAAGAGACAGCAGCCATCAGATACCCATGGCTAATCAAGAAGATGAAAGTTATGTGCTAAGGATGGGAGAACAGAAAGAAGTCTCTTGGGAGAGTGGGGACCCCGTAGGGCCACTGCATCCGTCCTGGACTATTTGCCTCTGCCTTTGTTGTGATACAAGAAAAATAATCCTTCTTTCCTTAATGTCACTGTAGTAAGGTTACTCTCATGTGAGGCTACATGCCATTGCTAGCTGATGTAGTAGATTAGAAAATCAAGGAGATGGATTTCCCTGGTGGTACAATGGTTAAGAATCCACCTTCCAATGCAGGGGACATGGGCTTAATCCTTGGTTGGGGGGCTAAGATCCCCTCCATGCTGCAGGGGAACTAAGCCCTTGTACTGCAGCTGGAGAAGCCCACATGGCACAATGAAGACGCAGTGCAGCCTAAATCAAAAGGAAAAAGAAAGAAAGAAAACCAGAGAGAGCAAAGGAAAAGTCAGATAGCCAAAAATCAAAAAAGTGTAGCATCTCAGAGGCCAGGGTTTGCACCAAAGAGGGTCATTTGCTGGCGGTTGTAGAATCAGCCACATGCAGAGAGGGCCTTCGAAGGACAAGTTCAGCAAAGCCAAGCCCTGAAGTGAGATGGTGAGGGTGTCAGGGTAGCTCTATGTGGAGTCGAGGAGGCAGAAGTCAACACATTCTTCATGCTGTTGACATGAATGTTGAAAGCTACTGGGATGATGGGTGTGTGGAAAGAAAGAATGAGAATCAGATGCCAAAGAGTTATCTAGGAGCTGAGAAATGGGCCCCCTAGAGGAGGACTAATGTTGCCTTTAAAGAGAGTAACAGCTGGCCCCCAGACAGGGTCTCACCAGTCAGTCTTGCCCTGGTGGTATCACAGTTTGTTTCCATTTTATCTATAGTTGGCCAGGTGCTCAGGAACAACACTGCTCTCCAGATTAATAAAGTTAGACCCAGAAACCCATGTGCCTATTGACTTAGTGGGAAATATGCCTTTTCTTGGATCAGCACACTTGGAACTATGTCTGTTCTTCTTGGCCCCCTTTACCTTGTATCCAGGTAACTGGGAAATCAAATCCACAGACAGAAGATTGTTTAATGAGCCCAGCACTAAGACGAGAGCACTCCTGCTTAGATTAGCGTGCTTTTTCCAGAGTGGTGGTTCAGATGAATCCCCTCCTGCCTCTTTTTGTCTGGCTGTGTGCACATCTCTTAACTCTGGTCCCCTAGTCTTTCTTCATACAGAGTCCCTCAGGGCTGCCTGGTCAATGGCCTTCCTCACGCTGTGATCTGAGTGTAAGGCTATCCACTGGGCAGATCTGATGCAGGCGTGTCCCTTGTCATCTCAGTAATGATTTAGCTATAAATATAAATAAATATATTACATTATTTATTCTTTACCTAGAGAATCCCATGAACAGAGGATCCTGGCAGACTACAGTCCATGGGGCACAGAGTCGGACACAACTGAAATGACTTGGTATGCACAAACATGCATTTGCAAGCTCGTGGACTGTATGTAGCCTGCCAAGCTCCTCCATCCATGGAATTTCCCAGGCACTAATGCTGGAGTGTGTTGCCATTTCCTACTCCAGGGGATCTTCCCATCCAAGGGATCAAGCTCACATCTCCTGCATTGGCAGGTGGATTCTTTACCACTGAGCCACCTGGGAAGCCCATATAATTATATATTTATGTATTTATACAATGTATTATATGAAATATCATATAGACATAAATATAGACAGCTATAGCTAAGTGGAGAGACTTCTGTAGTTGGTTATTCTCATCTATCGTGATTAGTACCATTTCACTTTCAAGCAATAACTGTTAACCAGCTAAGTCCACCAAATCAGGGACTGTATTACTGATATTCCTATGAATCAAAGACGAATGTGGATAAACATCACTTTAGCTCTTCCCAAGTTGACTTCATAGTCTTCAAAGAACAGCACAACTCCAAATGGTGGCCACACTTCTCCCTAAACTTCCAAGAACCAGAGGGAGCCCTTGGGCGGAGTACCAGCCAGCCTATGCTTGTGCCTGCTCCTTTCTGAGCCTGTTGCACATGGGATGGTCTTCCCTGCAGGGCAGGCAAACATTTGGCTGGTGGCTGATGCATGTACTAGAAAATATGGCTACTCAACCCACGGGATATCATTTGTTCAGAATGTTTTCAGGGAAAGTAGGGAAATATTCGGAAAAGGTGAGCAAGATCACAGGTGATATCCTTTTGTCCCTAGGCACAACTGTGTGCCTTTGGTCTGTGTTGGCCTCCGCTTTGCAGCCCTGCCGTGGCCTAACTGCCTCCTTTTCGGACAAATGGGAGCAAGGTGCCTGCCAAGGAGGACGGTGGTCCTGAGGAGTGGAAGACCCCAGAGAAGAGCAGTCTGAAGGTAAGTTTGGAGGTGCCAGGGCAGCAGTCATCAGATTCCGGAAAGGACCACTAGGACGTCAATTTTCACCTTGATGTAAGAAGCCCTCAGACTCTCTGGAGGTAGAATGGCTTATTTGGGGAGGAAATGGGCTGCCCATGGAGGTTACCCCAGAGAGAGTTGTGTGACACTGTCAGGAGGAGCATGGAAGGAGGTCTTTTACTGGCAAAACATCAGACCGTAGGACTTCTGAGGTCCCTTCCGACACTGAGGTATTAGATTCTATGGCTCGGTACTATAGAAATTTACCTTATATCTTCTGACCATTCATTGTTTAAAATCTTCCCAATTCTAATCTTGAAAGGAATAGAAAGAAAAGTTTTGGTTGAATGTAAATGAACACAGAATATCACAGTTTTAGAGGTAAATCTTTAAGCGCTAGGTATATTTGGCATTGAAAATGAAGAGCTGCCTTGCTACATGCGTGCTAACATGCAACACCAGTCAAGAAAGATTAAATATAAAAAAGAAAGCAAGAGGCAACAGTATAATATGTATGTATACATACACTTGTGTATTCATGGAATAACTCTGTGAAGATACCCAAAAATCTTATAACAGCAGTTGTGTCTCAGGAAAACTGAGTGGTTGAGTGCGTGAAGGAGAATTACTTTCCAGTGGAATTTGGTGGGAGGTGGTTACTTCTGTTCAATGTGCTTGTATTGGGCTTCCCAGGTGGCTCTAGGGGTAAGGAACCTACTTGCCAATGTAGGAGACAAAAGAGATGTGAGTTCAGTCCCTGAGTCGAGAAGATCCCCTGGGGGAGGGCAACCCACTCTAGTATTCTTGCCTGGAGAATCCCACGGACAGAGGAGCCAGGCGGGCTACAGTCCATGGGTTTGCAAAGAGTCGGATGTGACTCAAGAGACAGCACACACAGCTTGCTGGTATTACTATCAAAATGATGATAATAATGGTAAACTTTAGCTGCTTTACTGAGAAAACCCAGTTAGTGGCAGGTGCAGGGAGCTCTGAAAAGGGAATCTTTGAAGGTCCCAGTGGGGTGAATGGTTCATATTTAAATATAATTCATCCCTGCCCAAGTTTAGAAATCATCTGTGGAGAATTCCAAGTGAGAGCTAGATGAGTCTGAATTTAAGCCGCCCTCAAGTGGATCATAAAAATGTAAAGGGTTTCATGAGTGTCGATAAGTAAACAAGTGGTCTAGCCTTGATCGTGAGCATTCTCCTCAAACTCTGGTACTCCCGGATGAGCAGTCAGGACAACCAGGTGGGGTCCTCACTCTGCCACCGGCCAACATATGACCTTGGGCACGTGTTCCTCTTGGCCTCCTGAAGAAGCAAGAAGCTCACGAGTTCATTACATCATTCGCTCTGAACCAGGGTGTGTGTGGAAAAACCACCGCAAGAGCAATAAAAACCGAAGTCTGGTCTTGGGAAATCAGAGAGCATATCAAGGAAACCACAGCAGAGCTGGGCTAAGCCTCGAGAGAATTACCATATCCTGTTTTCTGTGAGTCTCGACAGCATCTTTACCGGGTCCAGTGAGTCACCAGATCTCTGTCCCACTCTTTCCTCCAGGCACCGCTCACTGCACAGATGGCACTGGGAGCCTCGCGAGCCTTGCGAGGTGGTAAATCTCTTCTCCAGCGCTAATCCCAGTAAGCATACGCTTAATTAGGCAGGGATATACCGCACTTCCCCAATACAGATGATGAAAGTCAGTGCAGGAGCTGGCTCGTTTTCATCTTAAAAATTTTTTAAAGAGATATATATGAAGTAAGGTGTGTCTAAATTAAGGAAAGCAATTTTGTTAACCTTTGAATTTTTATTGTATACAGTCACCCTTCAGTATCCGTGGGGGACTGGTTCCAGATAGCCAACTCCACAGCTGTTCGAGTCCCTTATATATTAATACAAGGTGTGGGGACAGTGGGATTTCCGTATCTGTGGGTTCTACATTGGGGGATTCAACCCACTGTGAATGTGGGATGCGCAGAGCCAATTGTACATAACTTCAGAGAAATTAATTTTAGCTAAGACATCAGCTTAGATTTTCTTCTGCTTAATTCTCTTTCATTCTGTTAGATTCTTCTTCTTGTTTAAAATAAAAGTATATCTTTAAAATGTTTATTGTATTCATTTATTTCAAAGGCAATGCATGGTTTAAAAAAAAAAAAAGAAACACAATGTTCATGCACTCAGTCGCTCAGTCACGTCTGACTCTTTGTGACCCCATGGGCTGTAGCCTGCCAGGCTCCTCTGCTCTTGGAATTTTCAGAAAAAAAAGAAAAAAGAAAGACAGTACCAAAATGTACAACAGAAAAAATAAAACTCAAGAAAGAAAAAAAAAAGATATGATATTAGCAGGAAAGTCAATTATTCAAGTTGCATTTGTGCTTGTTAGAAGCGTAGTTTCAGTGTGCTTTGAAAACGCTCTGGTATTCCTTGTGAGCGCCTTGCCTCTGGATGGTGGGAGCCTTTACACTTGCCTGTGAACAGTATTCCCAGGTCCTCTGGTTAAACACGTATTTTTGATGTACAAATTCAGACTTTTCAGAAACCAGTTCCCCATAAGGCAACAACTTCTCGGACACTGGAATGATCTGTTACCTGAACCTGGTACTGCTGAAGGACACCTGCCCCCACCTGGCCTCTTGGGATGATGTTCTAGCATCCACTGCTGGGGTTTTTGAGCTTGCTTCTGTGGTCCTCTGACCCTGTCAGCCTTGTTGCACTCTCTACCAAGGCACGTGACTTCACATGAATCCTTTGCTTGCTGCAAGCTGGCCATGGAGAACCAGGAGCGTGCAGTTTGTCTAACTGCACACCCCCTGTTCAGCCTCTCTGTGGGCTTGAAACAGCTATAGGTAGGGTTTTTCCTGTGTCGCATCTGGGCAAGGAAACTGCTAGTCCCAGTGGCCTTGGGCTCCCTAAAATTTATTTGGATGTTTTTAAGTATCTGCCTGGCATAAGTAGTAAGGGAAAAAAAATCAATCTTTCTCTGGTGTTCTCTTCATTTGAGCAGGAAAGGTCTGTATTTGTTCTCCCTGCTGCTTCAATATTATATCCTTCTTGTCCTGAAGTCAACCTATCTCGGCGTTTAGCCATCATGGGCAGAGATGGAAGTTTCTTCCTTCCACAGGAGAGTAGACTGAATGCTCTGAGCCCTCGTGGGTTAGTCCCTAGTCTGGTTAAATAGGAGCTACAGGACTTTACAAATCCTGTTACTCCTGACAAAGTCTGTCTCTCAAGACTTTTACCATGCTGTACATACCTATTTTGGTATCGAAAGCAAATTATTAACTCTTCCTTTTTCTTATGATAAGAACACTACCTGCCTCCCGCTCTTGCAGCTCTTCTCCTTCCCCTTCACTCAGTACAGATGGATTTCTTAGGCTGGGGAACGTCAAGTGTTCATTAAGCAAAATTAAGAACCATTAAGCAAAGCAAAACAAACAAAAAACCCATCCAAAGCCCCACAAACCCCACATTAGTCAGATACTTAGAAATATTACTCCAGTTACAAAACTTTTAATGTGCAATGTTTTTGGTGCCTAGTAAAACTGAACATTTTAAAAAGCATCTCATGTTTATATAAATTAAAAAGAATTTTTTTTTGCTCTATATAGTATTAAGGGTATTGAATCTTTGCTTTATTTAACACACAATGTTTCTCTCTCTTTTTCAAAATTTATAGTATAGTTGCTTTACAGAGTTGTGCAAGTGAATCAGCGATATGTGCACACATGTCCCCTCCCTCTTGAACTTCTCTCCCACCCCACTCCCCGTCCCACTCCTCTAGGTCACCACAGAATACAGAGCTGAGTTTCCTGTGCTGTAGAGCAGGTTCCCACTAGCGTCTGTTTTACACATGGCAGGGCACATATGTCAATGCCAATCTCCCAGTTCATCCCTCTTCACCCCCTCTTGTGCCTACATGTCCATTTTCTATGCCTGCATCTCTATTCCTGCTCTGCAAATAGGTTCATCTGTACATTTTTCTAGATTCCACATATATGTGTTAATATACAATATTTGTTTCTCTCTTTCTGACTTACTTCACTCTGTAATGTACAGTGTTCCTATAAAATGTTTTTTGGTCTTATGTTTTATGTAAACAGATATATCATTCTTGCATTTACATTTCTTTCATAATTTTATGCTTAGAAAATCTGTCCCAAGACCATTTAAAATATTTGTTTATATTTCATTCACATTTTTAATCACTAAAACCTATATGACTTTACTTTTTTCACTTTGATATATTGGGAATTTATTTTTGGCTATAGCATAAGGTGAAGATCTAATTTGATTATCTATAGATAGCCAATTTTTCCAGAATCCTTTGGTGAATATTCTAGAAACATAAATATATATGTTGCTGTATTTGATGCAAATGCATTTGTTTATGCTTTTTTATCTCTTAACTTCTTTTAAATGGCAAGCATATACATCCTTTTCTATCCAAATGAGTGGTTCCCCTTCCGAGTAATCTCTTTAGAAGATTACATAACTATTTTAAGGATGCTTCCACTGCCGGAAAGTTTTTTGCTGATTTCCTTTGGAAATTTTTTTGGGAAGCAGCTTTTGAACCACATAGAAAATCGGTCTTATAATTTAATAATGCTTTTCTCAAACCTGAAATTGCATACTGTGGCATGATTTGCCAGATAACATGGTTCCAAATAACTCCTTCCTATTCCAAAGAGAAAACACACATTTGAAGCACATTGAAGATGGGCAGAAAGATGGACCTCAGTTCTTCTACGTTTGGTTTAAAATTAGCCTTATGATTTATAGTTGCATTTAATTAGATATATGTATTTGTTGTTGTTGTTTAGTCGCCAAATCGTGTCCGACTCTTTTGCAACTCCATGGACAGTATAGCCCGCCAGGCTCCTCTGTCTATGGGATTTCCCTGGCAAGAAAACTGGAGTGGGGAGCCATTCTCTTCTCCAGGGGATCTTCCCAACCCAGGGATCAAACCTCGGTCTCTTGTATTGGCAGGCAGATTTTCTACTGCTGAGCCACCAGGGAAGCCCAGATGTGTTTATGCATGCACACGAAAAAGATTCAATCTTCCTGCCTTGCATTGTTGACTGTAACTATAAATTAAAATCCAATATGACAAAGAGAAGCATAAGAAAGAGTCATGTACCCTTGGGGGGAAGATGGTCTAATAAAGATACTGACCTGTAAACAAAGTTGAGGATGAGATAGTTGGATGGCATCATTGACTCAATGGACATGAGTTTGACCAAACTCAGGGAGATAGTGAAGGAAAGGGAAGCCTCGAGTTCTGCAGTCCAAGAGTCAGACACGACTGAATAACAACAACAGGTGAATATGGTGGATGAGGAAAAGCTTCATACTCCAATTCACTCAACTTTTTAAACGTTGATTGTGCAACCACCAACAGTGACTATGACTTTTTTTTGGGTGCAACTTTGGCTTAGGAAGTGCTTTGGCACTTCTTCTCAGACCAATCACTGAGTCGGTCAACACCGGTTGTTGTATAAAATCCACTTTTTGTCACACGTCACAATCCAATAGAGAAATGGTTTGTTGTTGTTGTGTAGAATAAGAGAAGATGACACTTCAAAATGACAGTTTTTAGTTTGTTTTTTTCTGTCTGCTCATGAGGCACCCACTTATTGTGCTTTTTCACATTTCTAATTTGGTTCAAATGCTGAACGACTATAGAATGGTCGATGTTGAACTTTTCAGCATGCAGTTGTAAGATCAGCTTCAGTGATCCTCTCACCTGGTCGTTCTCAATTTCCAATGGCCGGCCACTTTGCTCCTCATCTTCAAGGCTCTTGTCTCTTGCAAAAATTCTTGAATGACCACTGCACCATACGCTCGTTAGCAGGTCCTGGGCTAACTGCATTATTGATGTTGTGAGCTGTCTCTGCTGCTTTATGACCCATTTGGAACTCAAATAAGAAAATCGCTTGAATTTGCTTTTTGTCTAACAACTTTTCCATAGTCTAAAATAAATATAAAATACATGGAAAGTAATAAATCATTAGCAAAAAAAAAAAGAAAGAAATGAGCATTAAAATGATGTATAACACAACCACTTGTATTTAAGAATGTATTCCAATATTAATCAAATGGCAAAGTTCAACAATGCAAGATGGCAATTACTTTTGCACCAACGTAAGAGACTTGAATTTACCAGTGGGGTAATGAAGAATTCGTGGACCAAGATGAGCTCTATATGTCAGTAGTAAAACCCATGGTTCCACTTAATTTTTTAAAGGGCTCCACACATGTCTAACAACAACGTTGTTTGAAGAAAAGAAATGCCAAAATTGATATCCCTCTGGATTTTATACATTTCCCAATTTTCTAATTGCTACAGAGACTGCCAACAGAACACACTGAAAGACTGCCCCATGAGGAGAGGTCTCAGAACACACCACAGGATAGGATTGCAAATTTCAGTGATTACAAACAATTAAAGTGGGCAGCCAACATGTAATTTTCTTTTTAGGCATGGACATAGAATGAGAAACTACTTAACTGGGTTGGAATAGATAGAGACAGAGCCATTTCCCTTTGTGTAAAAATCATACTTGATCAAGTTGAGATTAAAGCTAATGTGTCCTCCCGCATTAGCTTTTAAAATTGAGGGATGTGGAAATTAGTGGAATGAAACTCACAGCTGCATTAGTTGCAAGTAACAAAAAATTCCATTTGATCTTGTGTAAGCAGAAAAGAGGAATGTTTTGGTTGTGGAAAAATAGAAAGAGTCAAACATCTAAACAATGGGAGAGGCAGGGAGACAGTGGAGCCTCCAGGAACAATTGGAATCGTGGCCCCAAAATGACCAGAACCACCTCCCTCTGTTCTGTATTTGGCTTCTTTCCACCAACTGACTTCATTCTGTCTCACTGCAGATCAGCCTTCTCCATGTGTCGGAGTGGATGACTGTCCTTGGCTCCTGATTGCCTGTCATACTGTTTTTAGTCTGAAGTTCAAAAATCCTGCTGGAGGAAGTCACTGCACAAACTCAGGGGCACTGTTCATACTGTAAGCATTGTAGATTTCAATAATTTCCTCACATGCATGCATGCTAAGTCACTTCAGTCGTGTCTGACCCTGCGACCCTACGGACAGCAGCCCACCAGGCTCCTCTGTCCACGGGATTCTCTAGGCAAGAATACTGGAGTGGGTTGCCATTTCCTTCTCCCAGTTTCCTCACAGATGGCCATAAAAAGAGTCCTGAGGAAGGGACATCTTTTCTAATTTCCACAAAGTTGCCATATGGGCTGGTAGTGGTCCTAGGTAGGGTTCTGATTGCCACAGATGAAGTCAGATGCTCTTCACCTCCAGGCCAATCAACTGTGGCCATAGGATTGAGGTAATCTAAGAAGATGGCAGCCCTTGTGAGATCCTCTTAGGTGGAAGAGGAGTAGTTTGGAAAGGAATGTTATGGGCAGGCAAATACTGATATTCATTGTTCACTATACCACGAGAGCAGTGTTGTGAGTCTATTGTACCTTTTCTCTCTCCTGTGAAAGTATTTCTAGGTCCTTTTCTCTGATAGGACAATGACTGAGACTCCATATGTTCCCAGACCCAGGGCAAATACTATTTGTTAAAAGAACATATACATCAGTTCATCTTTTAGATGGTTAGTCTAAGCAGGCAACATCTTCATTGGATTGATTGACTTATTTTCTTTGGTTTTAAACTATCATATAAAATTCTAACTAGGTAGTTACCTTAGGTGGAGAAGGCAATGGCACCCCACTCCAGTACTCTTTTGCTGGAAAATCCCATGGATGCAGGAGCCTGGTAGGCTGCAGTCCATGGGGTTGCTAAGAGTCAGACACGACTGAGCGACTTCATTTTCACTTTTCACTTTCGTGCATTGGAGAAGGAAATAGCAACCCACTCCAGTGTTCTTGCCTGGAGAATCCCAGGGACGGGGGAGCCTGGTGAGCTGCCATCTATGGGGTCGCGACTTAGCAGCAGCAGCAGCAGCAGTTACCTTAGGATGGTACTTCAACTCTCTACCTCCATCTCTTCTTCACATAGGGAAAATTCTATGTGCCCAGACCTCTTTCAGAAAGGTGTTGTAAAGCCACAAGAGCAAAATTAACAATGTGAAAGTGTCGGTAATATAGGAAATGCAATAATATGTGCTAGAAAATTAAGATTAATCTTCAGGCATTATTTGGTAACATCACTTCCCTCATCAGAAAATGACAAGTTCTTCTTACTGATTTCGCAATCCAAGTAAGATCCCTAATTATAGGCTTTTATGCTTCTATCAGTTGGCTCTTAGAAAATAACTGTGATGTGGCCATTGTTATGGGAGAATTAAAAACAATGACTGGTTAGATTTCATAATCCTATATCACATGAAAAGTGTTAGACTAAGGGGAGATAAATACTTTTCTAGTTTCAACTCACATTGTTTCTTTTGTCATTCTGGACTTGGGTACATTGACGAAGTACATTTTCTAACTAAATTCTTTTTGTTTCTTCAACTTCATTTATCCTAATTGCATTATTTTTCACGTTTTAATCTTATTAACATTATTAATGGCAATAGTTATTTACTGAATCCTACAGGTAATATCTACTACTGTGGGCAGGAATCCCTCAGAAGAAATGGAGTAGCCATCATGGTCAACAAGAGAGTCCGGAATGCAGTACTTGGATGCAATCTCAAAAATGACAGAATGATCTCTGTTCAGTTTCCAAGGCAAACCATTCAATATCACAGTAATCCAAGTCTATGCCCCAACCAGTAATGCTGAAGAAGCTGAAGTTGAACGGTTCTATGAAGACCTACAAGACCTTTTAGAACTAACACCCAAAAAAGATGTCCTTTTCATTATAGGGGACTGGAATGCAAAAGTAGGAAGTCAAGAAACACCTGGGGTAACAGGCAAATTTGGCCTTGGAATATGGAATGAAGCAGGGCAAAGACTAATAGAGTTTTGCCAAGAAAATGCACTGGTCATAACAAACACCCTCTTCCAACAACACAAGAGAAGACTCTACACATGGACATCACCAGATGGTTAACACCGAAATCAGATTGATTATATTCTTTGCAGCCAAAGATGGAGAAGCTCTATATAGTCAACAAAAACAAGACCAGGAGCTGACTGTGGCTCAGACCATGAACTCCTTATTGCCAAATTCAGACTTAAATTGAAGAAAGTAGGGAAAACCAGTAGACCATTCAGGTATGACCTAAATCAAATCCCTTATGATTATACAGTGGAAGTGAGAAATAGATTTAAGGGCCTAGATCTGATAGATAGAGTGCCTGATGAACTATGGAATGAGGTTCGTGACATTGTACAGGAGATAGGGATCAAAACCATTCCCATAGAAAAGAAATGCAAAAAGGCAAAATGGCTCTCTGGGGAGGCCTTACAAATAGCTGTGAAAAGAAGAGAAGAGAAAAGTAAAGGAGAAAAGGAAAGATATAAGCATCTGAATGCAGAGTTCCAAAGAATAGCAAGAAGAAATAAGAAAGCCTTCTTCAGCGATCAGTGCAAAGAAATAGAGGAAAACAACAGAATGGAAAGACCAGGGATCTCTTCAAGAAAATCAGAGATACCAAAGAAACATTTCATGCAAAGATGAGCTCGATAAAGGACAGAAATGGTATGGACCTAACAGAAGCAGAAGATATTAAGAAGAGATGGCAAGAATACACAGAAGAACTGTACAAAAAAGATCTTCACGACCCAGATAATTACCATGGTGTGATCACTGACCTAGAGCCAGACATCCTGGAATGTGAAGTCAAGTGGGCCTTAGAAAGCATCACTATGAACAAAGCTAGTGGAGGTGATGGAATTCCAGTGGAGCTATTCCAAATCCTGAAAGATGATGTTGTGAAAGTGCTGCACTCAATATGCCAGCAAATGTGGAAAACTCAGCAGTGGCCACAGGACTGGAAAAGGTCAGTTTTCATTCCAATCCCAAAGAAAGGCAATGCCAAAGAATGCTCAAACTACCGCACAATTGCACTCATCTCACACACTAGTCAAGTAATGCTCAAAATTCTCCAAGCCAGGCTTCAGCAATATGTGAACCATGAACTTCCTGATGTTCAAGCTGGTTTTAGAAAAGGCAGAGGAATCAGAGATCAAATTGCCAACATCCGCTGGATCATAGAAAAAGCAAGAGAGTTCCAGAAAAACATCTATTTCTGCTTTATTGACTATGCCAAAGCCTTTGACTGTGTGGATCACAATAAACTGTGGAAAATTCTGAACGAGATGGGAATACCAGAACACCTGATCCACCTCTTGAGAAATTTATATGCAGGTCAGGAAGCAACAGTTAGAACTGGACATGGAACAACAGACTGGTTCCAAATAGGAAAAGGAGTTCGTCAAGGCTGTATATTGTCACCCTGTTTATTTAACTTCTATGCAGAGTACATCATGAGAAACGCTAGGCTGGAAGAAACACAAGCTGGAATCGAGATTGCCGGGAGAAGTATCAATCACCTCAGATATGCAGGTGACACCACCCTTATGGCAGAAAGTGAAGAGGAACTAAAGAGCCTCTTGATGAAAGTGAAAGTGGAGAGTGAAAAAGTTGGCTTAAAGCTCAACATTCAGAAAACGAAGATCATGGCATCCGGTCCCACCACTTCATGGGAAATAGATGGGGAAACAGTGGAAACAGTGTCAGACTTTATTTTTTGGGCTCCAAAATCACTGCAGATGGTGACTGCAGCCATGAAATTAAAAGACGCTTACTCCTTGGAAGGAAAGTTATGACCAACCTAGATAGCATATTGAAAAGCAGAGACATTACTTTGCCAACAAAGGTTAGACTAGTCAAGGCTATGGTTTTTCCTGTGGTCATGTATGGATGTGAGAGTTGGACTGTGAAGAAGGCTGAGCGCTGAAGAATTGATGCTTTTGAACTGTGGTGTTGGAGAAGACTCTTGAGAGTCCCTTGGCCTGCAAGGTGATCCAACCAGTCCATTCTGAAGAAGATCAGCCCTGGATTTCTTTGGAAGGAATGATGCTAAAGCTGAAACTCCAGTACTTTGGCCACCTCATGTGAAGACTTGACTCATTGGAAAAAACTCTGATGCTGGGAGGGTTTGGGGGCAGGAGGAGAAGGGGACGGCAGAGGATGAGATGGCTGGATGACATCACTGACTCGATGGATGTGAGTCTGAGTGAACTCTGGGAGTTGGTGATGGACAGGGAGGCCTGGCGTGCTGCGATTCATGGGGTCGCAAAGAGTCGGACACGACTGAGCGACTGAACTGAACTGAACTGAATTGAACAGTTTTAAAGGCAGGTTCTATGTCATTGCCTTTATAATTTTTACAACTATTATCATGTTTTGCATATAGCAGGCAATCAATATGTGCCAGCCACTTTAATTTCTTTTTAGCACATTGACTTGATTCTCATTTCAAAACCCGGAGATATATGTCTTAATTATTATCTCTGTTTTGTAGAACTGAAGCAGATAAATCAAAGTGATTTGCCCAAAGTGGCCCAGTCAAGGTAGAGGCCATGTCTTGACCTTCCCTGCCACCCCGTCCCCACAAGTCCCTGTCCTACTGTGTGCTCCTCTGGACCCTGCCCTTGAATTCAAAATATGTAGGCCTGCGCTTGCTGGTTGCAGATGCTCTCCTGACACAGGGCTCAAGCCTGTGAGTTTTTGCTCTAATCTTCTCCCAATGAGCCTGCTAACCCTCCTCCAACCAGCAGGGTTTTCTAAACAATCCATGGGTCTTACTTCTTACTATTGTTATTCAAACTTTCCATAACCTATCTAATTTCTGTCTGCTTGATATAGGAATTTCTAAAAGAGGCAGGGTTCTACATTAATATTCTACATTGGGGTGGCAGATTTGTCAATTTCTCCCTATAAGTGTATCACTTTTTATTTTGTGTAGTAAAAAGCTACATGATTAGTAAACATATGTTTATGAATATTGTATATCTTTTTAAGATCATTACTTTTATTGTTATATGGCTTCCCTGGTGGCTCAGATGGTAAAGAATCTGTCTGCAATGCAAGAGATCCAGGTGTGATCCCTGGGTCGGGAAGATCCCCTGGAGAAGGGAATGGATACCCAATTCGGTATTCTTTGCCTAGAGAATTCCTTGGACAAAGAAGCTTGGCAGGCTACAGTCCATGGGGTCACAAAGAGTTAAGTATGACTGAGTAACTAACTTTAACTTTATACCCCTTATCCCTATGTGGAGTTCATGCCGTAAATTTTGTTTGGTATTATTGCTATTGTCCTTATTTTCTTTTGGATAGTATTAGCACAGTATATATTTTTTCCATTCTTTTATTAACATTTTTTATATGGTTTCATTTAGGTGTGTCTTATAAGCAACATATGGTTGAATTTTTAAAATCCAATCTGATAATCTATCTTTTATTATGTGAATTTCTTTTCTATATATTAAAATTGTTAACATATTTGTTTCTACCATCTTAATTTGCTTTCTATTTACTATATTCTTCTTTGCTTCTTCATCTCCATTCCACACTTCTGTATATAGATAAAATTTTCTATATTTCTATTCTTAAATCCCCTTTTTGAGAAGCTAGAGATACTATTTTTATTCTTTAAAGTGATCATTCTAAATATTTAATTTGTACATATTTAACTAATTTTTTAATATTTATATCCTTCTTTAAAAATGATAACATGAATACACTTTAGCTATTGCACACTATGCCCACAATCTTCTGATTAATTTACCCTCCCTTTGTATATGTATAATCATTTTTTATTCTTGTTACAGTCAGTACTAGTGAAATTTATGGAAACATACATTCTCATTCTGTACTCACCATTTCTCCTTGTACAGGCATACTTCATTCTATGGCATGTCATTTTATTGTGCTTTGCAGATATTGCATTTTTCACAAACTGAAGTTTTGTGGCAGCCCTTACAGAGCAATTCTGTTAGCAAGTCTTTCAGTGCCATTTTCCCACCCACATTTGCGCACTTTTTGTCTGTGTCCCATTTTAGTAATTCTCGTAGTATTTCAAAGTTTCTGTTATTATATTTGCTACAGTGATCTGTGATCAGTGATTTTGATGTTACTACTAACACTCATTAAAGGCTCAGATGAAGGTTAGCATTTTTTTTTTTAGCAGTAATGGACGTTTAAACTAAGATATGTATATTGTTATTTTTAGATATAATGCTATGGTACAATAACAGACTACAGTATAGCACAAACATAGATTTTATATGCACTGGGAAACAAAAAAAATTACGTGGCTCAATTGTGATCTCCCTTTTTTTGTAATGGTTTGGAACTGAACCCATCACATGCCATTTGAGGTATGCCTATATTTCAAGGCTTTGCTTTACTTTCTTTGAATATTTTCTTCCTTTTTTCTTTTCTTCAACTTTTTACTTCCTTAAATTAAAAAGTTTAAATATTCTCCTTTAGTGAGGATTTGTAGGTAGTAAAATCTCTTAGATTACGTGGGTGTGTCTATATTTTGCTGCATCTTGAATGACAGTTTGTCTAGGTATAAAATTCAGGCTCACCAAATATAGTGTTTTGCATTTTGAGGATATTATTCCATTGCCTTTTGTCCTGTATTGTTGCCAATAAGAAACCTCTAGTAGTCATTTATTTTTAGGTGATCTGTCTTTATTTCAAACCATTAAAATTTTTTTCATTTAATAGTTTGCAGTTTTACTTTAAAGTATCTAAGTGTGGATTTAATTTTCCTTCTCTTCCTTGGTATTCCATACTTGTAAACCAAGAACTTGTATCATGCCTTAATTTTGGTAAATTTTCAGTTACCACTTCTTATTGTTTCTCCTTCATTCCCTGCATTCTTCTCTTCTGGAACTTTTATTAGATGTATTGTGTAGTTTCTCAATTTATTCTCCTCATTTCTTAACTCTTCTTTAAAACTTTTTATGTGTTCTGTGCTGCATTCTGAGAAATTTTGTGATACTGTCATCAAATTTACTACTTTCTTCTTAAAAAGTACTCAGTAGCTTATGAGGTTTTTAATTTCAAAATCTGTAATTTTATTTCAAATTTTAAATCATTTTTTTGCCACATATAACTGTTCTTACTTTTGCTTGCTTGTTTTCCTATCTTTCTTATATGGATGTGATTTTAGCATGCTGAAATACTTATGTTTAAGTCTTCTTTAGAACAGCCTCTAAAATGCATTTCTAATGGAGTAAATTTGTATTTTCATTACTGATTATGATTATAGTCTTCTTAGCCTTAAATGTCTTCAAATGCCTTGCAGTAATTTTAGTTTGGAAATTCATTTTGAGAGGGATATTTGTTTTTTTTTCTCTCTTCCCTATTTAGCAGGTTTGTGGTTACTTCTTATGTTTCCCCCCCACCCACCCTCAACCCAGTGTCTCAATCTAGGTCTTAGAAATGTTGGTCTTATATATACACAGGGGCTTCCGAGGTTGCTCAAGGATAAAGAATCCACCTACCAATGCAGGAGATGCAGGAGGCATGGGTTTGATCCCTGGGTTGGTAAGATCTCCTGGAGAAAGAAGTAGAAATCCACTCCGGGATTCTTGCCTGTAAAATCCCAAAATCTCATGGACAGAAGAGCCTGGTGGGCTCCAGTTCACAGGGTTGCAAAGAGTCAGACACGACTGAGTGACTGAGCACCATATATATATATGCAGTTGGGGGTTCTGCCCTATAACATTACTGAGGATGCTTCAGATCCAGTCACCAGGCCAGTGAGCTGCTTGTTTTTGTTCCTGGTTGTGGGCCTGTGTGTCCGTCTCCTACCTCCCTAGACTTCCCTCCTGCCTCTATAAAAGCTGTAAGCTCACACAGTGGTCAAAACAGTTTGCTTTTTCAGCTTCCCTTCCTGGTCAGGTAAGTGCTGGTGGCTGCAACACCCTGCTGCATGTGCAGCACCTTGGTCCTCACTATTCTGCAGAAGTGGAACTCCTAGCCATGGCTGCTGCCTCTAGACCCAAAGCCTAGCAAGCTGTGGCTGCAGCCCTTTTTATTTCTTGATGTTTCTATTTTGTTTCTGGGTAATGGAGATTTTTATCTTGTTTTTGAACCTGGTTGTGTTGTTTTCATTTCATTTTTTATAGCCATCTATGACTGCTATAATTTGGAGTAAAATGGAGGCTTGAGAACTTGCCATCTCCGCTGAAAATTTTAACTCAATCATTTTACAGTAAAGGGAGAAGTAACATCCCTCAGATTGAATACTAGTGTGTTCACTTGTTTATTTATGCTTTATTCCATAAATAATTTGAGGAATTTTTATATAACACATATAAAAATTTTTATGTAACACATATAAATATGCTTTAAGAAAAATAGACTAGAATTGAATATTAAGATTGTGTGCATGCTAAGTCACTTCAGTCATGTCCGAGTCCTTGTGACCTTATGGACCATAGCCCACCAGGCTCCTCTGTCCGAGGGATTCTCCAGGCAAGACTACTGGAGTGAGTTGCCATGCTCTCCTCCAGGGGATCTTCCTGACCCAGGGACTGAACTCACATCTCTTATGTCTCATGCATTGGAAAAAGAGATTTTTTTTTTTTTATCACTAGTGCCACATGGGAAGAATAGAATACTAAGATTAGGAGGAAAATACAAAATTCACATATTCACATATGCAGAGTATAAGGTCCTCCATGTTGAGCTGTACTCTGAGCTTCCAGAAAAGCCAAAGTGAACAAACACAACTGATTATGTAGTTCTCTCTTTTCATGAAGAAAACCCTTGCCAATTCTTTGAGAGAAGTAAAGTTTTTTTCTGGCAACGAATTCTAAAACAAATGTCTCCTGTGTGCATCATCTACTATGTGAGTTGAAGTAGATGATGCAGACAAAGACTTTGCTAAACCTAAGTTAGGAAGGCTAGTCTCCCAGTCAAATCTCAAGGTATAATGTTCACTCAGTTAGCAAATGGCAGAGTTGAGACAAACTCAGGACTGAAACTTCGTCAGATGTTCTTCGAATCTCACCATACTTCTTCCTCTCTAGGGCTCTGAAAGATCTCCATGTATGAACCATGAGTTTGATCACTCAGGCTAGCATAAAGCAAGAGGCAAATTCTTTTATTATTTTATTCTTTTTATTATTGTTGCAAATGATAGGAACTCTACTCAAACTAGTTCAAGCCAAACAAAATGAAAAGTTTTACAAAAGTTTTATTGAAATCAAGCAATCATTGTAAATGAGGGAAGGTAGACCTGGTTATCAGAGAAGGCAATGGCACTCCACTCCAGTACTCTTGCCTGGAGAATCCCATGGATGGAGGAGCCTGGTGGGCTGCAGCCCATGGGGTCGCTAAGAGTCGGACACAACTGAGCATCTTCACTTTCACTTTTCACTTTCATGCATAGGACAACGAAATGGCAACCCACTCCAGTGTTCTTGCCTGGAAAATCCCAGGGACGGGGGAGCCTGGTGGGCTGCCTTCTATGGGGCCGCACAGAGTCGGACAAGACTGAAGCGACTTAGCAGCAACAGCAGCAGATCTGGTTTTAGAGAGAACTGACTGTTGGGAATCTCACTGCTAGGATCTTCTCTCTATGTTCTCTCTGCTTCTGTCTTTGTGTTGCCCTAAATCTGTCTTTCTCTCTGTGGGGCAGTGTAGGTTGCCATGTACGTGTGCGTGTATGCTTAGTCACTTCAGTCGTGTCTGACTCTTTGTGACCCTATGAGCTGTAGCCCACCAGGCTCCTCTGCCCATGGGATTTTCCAGGCAAGAATATTGGAATGGGTTGCCATGCCCTCCTCCAGGGAATCTTCCCAGGGTTCGAACCCAGGGATCCAACCCAAAAGGGATCTCTTTTGTCTCTTCCATAGGCAGGCAGGTTCTCTGCCACTCGTGCCACCTGTGAGGTCTGAAGGTTGCCATGTTGTGTTAGGCACTCAGTCATGTCTGACTCTTTGCAGCCCCATCGACTGTAGCCCCACTCCAGTGTTCTTGCCTGGAGAATCCCAGGGATGAGGGAGCCTGGTAGGCTGCTGTCTATGGGGTTGCACAGAGTCAGGCACGACTGAAGCGACTTAGCAGCAGCAGCAGCAGATTGTAGCCCACCAGACTACTCTGTCCATGGGATTTCCCAGACAGGAATACTGGAGTGGGTTGCCATTTCCTTCTCCAAGGGATCTTCCCAACTGAGGGATTGAACCTGGGTCTCCTGCATTGCAGGCAGATTCTTTATCTTAGGCAGCTGCAAACTTCCAGCCTCATAACCAAAGAGGAAAGACAGTGCTTCCTCAATGGATTGAGTTGTAACCCTCCTTGGGAAGGACTGACTGGTGTGGTTTACATCACGTGCTCATCTGTGGGTCTCTACAGACATTTATTAAGCACTATCTATGTGCCAAACCCTATACTAACACCTTTAGGCGGATTATATTATTTAATCTTCAGAATAACTCTATGGGAGAGGCAGAAGTCAAATGAAAGATAATCATTCTTCCCTACATGTTTTTGCCTAGTCTTTGGCCTCTCAGTTCCTTGATCCTTTACCTGCAACTATCTCACTTTCCACCCCACCAAGTCACACATCCCCAAGGTCATACCTTAAACTTTGTCTTCACCAATAACTTCATAATCTCAGTTTCAAGTGTCCTACTCTCTAATCACTGTCTGGAACCCGACTCCAAATCTTTAATCTCATTGGCTCCTCAGACGTGCTGGTCCTATCACCTTTTACTGTCTTTCAACCCTTTTATCCCCCACGCCCTCCATCATGTACTTAATTATCTCATTTCCTGGCTTAAAAGCTATGATTCATCATTGTCCTGTTTGGTTCCCTCAGAAGATGACCCTCAGATAAGAATTTGAGTGCAAGCAATATATTTGGGAAGTGATCCCAGAAAGCACTGGTAGGGATATATGAAAGTCAGACGTGAAAGGGAAGGAAGTGAATAAAGGGCGTTTTTTGAGCAGGTATGCAAACACTCATCAGGTTATTCCCTCCCTGCCGTACCCAGGCGCAAGGAGATGGGGGCATCCCATCCATCACTGGCTGAAGATGAGTCCTGAGGGCACTGGCTTCCCAGCACTCCTGGCCTGCCTGGAACACAGGCCAACAGGAAGTTCTCAGATGGAGAGTTGCAGGTGCTTGGTGTGAAACCCGGCAACATTCACTGTGATGGGGACCACTGAGAGTGGGTGGGACAATGATGACAGGTAGAGTCCTTCTTTGGGATAGGCCCCTCCCCAACCTCTGATTAAACTGAGCAGCTAAATGTGGTTGGAGAAGTGCATACAAATGTGCCAATGGGTCTCGTATTAAAATGTTCACTGGCATCAAGTGAGCCCTTAGTTAATTCCCACTCCTAACTGCCAAAACATCAATTTCAAACTTTTTCATCTCCTGTCAAACCTGCAGAACTCCCTTTTATCTCCTAACATTTGATTCTTCTTGTTCCTATTTCACTAAGGAAATAGAGGTTATCAGAAGCGAGCTTCCACCTTCCCTACCACAGCACCCAAATACCCACTATCTATACATATGTCCTGCCTTCTTTTCAACTATAATAGACTAGCATTTCTCAACCCTTCTTTTCATTACCACACTCCTTAAAGAGTCTTTTTAGATACATTCTTCCCTAAATATGCCCCCCCCCATGAAATATTAGTCCTATAGATACTCTGCATATCTGTTTCTATACTATATGTATATCTGAAGTCTTATACATAAAAAGAGTAAGAACCAGTGTTCACCCCCATGGAGAAGGTATACATCAGGTGGACCATCCATGTTGTACGTGAAACCATCCACTGTACACAGGTGCCATCCACTCTCGCCAACTTAAGGACATCATTCCCACCACTATCCTCTCTATCCTGTACCATTAAATCCCTCTTTCTACCGGATCGTTCATTTCAGCCTATAAAATCTTTTATGTTCCATCTTATTTTCCTTTAATCTGCAACTCCCTTTACTAGTCTGTCCCATTTTTCTATTACTCTTTACAAAATAACTCAAAAGACATGTCTTATCTTTGCTGTCCTTGCTTTCTCTCCCCCATTCTATCTTTAACCCATTCCAATCAGACTTTCATCCCCATGGGTTCACTAAGCCTGTCATTGTCATGATATCAACATTCTCCTCTTTGCCATGCCCAAGGGCATTTCTCAGGCTTATCTTTCTGACCTGTTATTAATAGCAACACCACACACAGTGGATCATTTCCCTTTTCTTAAAACAATCATCACATTCTCTCGGTTTTCCCACTACCATTATATTCTCCTTGGCTGGATTCTCCTCATATTTCTTACTTCCAAATGATAGAGTTCACTCTAAGAATGTTGTTATGGCCTTTTCTTGCCCTTTAACCACACTCTCTCTTTAAATGAGTTCAGCTGGTCCTGTATTTTAAACATGATTCTTCTCTGCCACTTCTCCCGTCAAGAGATGGAACCTATGTCCCCTTTCCTTGAATCTGGGCTCTGTGACTACTTGACCAGTAGAACATGGTGAAGTGACATTGTGCCCATTAAGACACTGGCAGCTTCCACTTTCTCTCAGGACACTCGCCTTGGGAGCCTTGAGTGGCCATTTAGGCTGCCGAGGCCCCTGGGCTGTGAGGAGCTGGGCCGCAGGGAGAGACCATGTGTAGGTGTGCTGGCCAGCCGCCAGCGTGAGCCACCAGACGTGGAAGTGAAGCTGTGTCCCCTCTATGGCAGCATGAACCGTGTTGGCCCACCCTCCAACCTTCAGGTTTCCCAGGTGAGACCCCAGACGTCATCAAATACAGAAAAGCCATCTCCACTGTGTCCTACCCCAATTCCTGACACACAGAATCTGTGGTTGTTTCTGTATTTTAAGGTAGCTGGTTCCACAACAGTGGTAAGTGGAATAATTCATCATTGTAATTACTCCTCATTCCTTTGCCTGCATGAGTGCTGAGTTGCTTCAGTCGTGTCTGACTCTTTGCCATCCTATGAACTGTAGCCCGTCAGGCTCCTCTGTCCACGGGATTCTCCAGGTAAGAATACTAGAGTGAGTTGCCATGCCCTCCTCCAGGGGATCTTCCCGACCCAGGGATTGAATTCACACCTCTTATGTCTCCTGCTTGGGCAGGTGAGCTCTTTACCACTAGCACCACCTGAGAAGCCCCCTCATTCCTTTGCCTGCTCCCAATTCTTTATTTTGGGGTGGCAATAGCCCAACCCTGGCCAATCCAGCTATCTCTTTATTCTACCCCTACAACCTCAAAGCTGAATATGCCCAGGATCTTCATCCTATTCTGTGCCTTATTTAGAGGCACAGTCCCTAAAATGACCCCTACCCACAGCCCCACCCCGCCCCTTCCCCACTCTCTCCCTTGCTCACTCTGCCCTCCTTGTGCCTTAACTGGTCCGCCTGGCCTGCCCCTGCCCCCGGACCACTGCCCTCACTCCCTGCTGCCTGAGAACCTCCTCCCCACATGTCTACTCGGCTGGCTCCTTCGCCTCCAGCAGGTCTCAGCTTCTGTGTTACTGAGAACTGCAAGCTGCCCTCTTCCCCTACCCCAGCATGTCCTATTCTCCTTTCGTGCTTTATCTCTCTCCTCCAAAGTTAACTCCCTGATATTTACTGCCCATTTTTCTTATGTTCTACCTCCTGCCCCCACAATTAGAATACAGCACCCCAAGAGGATGGAGAAGGGCAATGGCACCCCACTCCAGTACTCTTGCCTGGAAAATCCCATGGATGGAGGAGCCTAGTAGGCTGCAGTTCAGGGGGTCGCAAAGAGTCGGACACGACTGAGCGACTTCACTTTCACTTTTCACTTTCACGCATTGGAGAAGGAAATGGCAACCCACTCCAGTGTTCTTGCCTGGAGAATCCCAGGGACGGGGGAGCCTGGTGGGCTGCCGTCTATGGGGTCGCACAGAGTCGGACACGACTGAAGTGACTTAGCAGCAACCCCAAGAGGATAGAGATTTTGTTTGTTTGTTTGTTTAATACTATTTGCTGTGTTCTAGGGTCTAGAATGGGCTTCTCCAGTGGCTCAATGGTAAAAAATCCACCTCCAATGTAGGTGCCACAGGAGATGTGGGTTCAATCCCTGGGTTAGGAAGATCCCCTGGAGGAGCGCATGGAAACCCACTCCAGTCTTCTTGCCTGGAGAATCCCATGGACAGAGGAGCCTGACAGGCTACAGTCCATAGGGTTGCAGAGTCAGACATGACTGAAGTGACTTAGCTCAGTGTCTAGAACAGTGTCTGACACACAGCATATGCTTAGTAAATATGATAGGACAAGATGCTCTCCATTCTAGGGAAGAGCTCCTCCATTCCAGGCAAGTAAAAGTCGCTCAGTCGTGTCTGACTCTTTGTGACCTCATGGACTATACTGTCCATGGAATTCTGTAGGTCAGAATACTGGAGTGGGTAGCCTTTGCCTTCTCCAGGGGATCTTCCCAATTCAGGGATTGAAACCAGGTCTCCCGCATTGTGGGCAGATTCTTTACCAACTGAGCCACAAGGGAAGTCCATTCCAGGCAAGGCCATGCTAAAACACTGTAGCAGAAACCCCCTGCATCAGTAAGCCTGACTGTCCCCCAGTCTTCTTGCTGGGAACACTTCCATCTCTAGTCCTTCTGAAATGCAGCCCACTGACCACATAGCCCTGTGGCTTTGGTGCCTTTGGGCTACATTCCTGCTGTATCCAGGAGAAAGCATCCTGCTCCCAGCTACAACTCATGACCTCTCTGAGCTCCCTGGCCCTACTCCTTGAGTTACCTGCACCCAAGGATACAGTCACATCTTGGGGGTCCAAGGAGATTTAGGTAGAATGTGTTGGGGTGACCCAGGCATGAGCAGCAACGTGCCTGCCCCTGTGCTTCCTCCTAGGTCTGGAAGTAGAATCAACGCCTTGCAGAAACACATCCACATTTCCCTGGTGGCTGCCCAGGTCCAATCCCCAGGTCTCAGAACGTCCTTTCATTGCCTTCCACAAAGGGTAGATATGCAAACAAGACCCCTGAAGGTCAATTACAAGAGAACCCAGGCTCATTCTGGCTCAGCAGAACAAGAAGGTTGCCCAGATGTCTGCACTTGGTGCACATTTCCTGGGTTTTAGCTCAACTGGAAATGTCCACTGTAGCTTATTGATCTTAGGCAAGCTATTTTACCTCTCTGGAAACTTTGCTGTTTAGAAGAAAAATTCCGTGTTTCTGGGGTCATTTGAAAATTAATGGAGATAAAGTGAGCTTTAGGAGCCATCCAGTGATAGGACTAGCAATAAACACTCACTGTCTCCCCTGTCCTGAGCTCCCTTGTTCTCAGTTGAAGGTCACTGGGAGAAGGAACCACACCTGCCATGCTTTGGACCCTTTTATCCTTTGTACCCTTCCTATCCTCATAGTCCACAGAATAGTGCTTTGCTTGTAACATCTAATAAATGTGTATTTATTACACTCCCATTGTTCTACCCTGAATTGAACTAGAGAATAGAAAGATTTCCAAAGCAAAAATATTTAAAAGACTCTTAGTTGAAGGCCTCTTGGTGTAGGGCTCTTTTATTTTTAAATTGCATTAATTATAATTGTGCTAAGGAGAGAGATTCGTGCCCAGACTTGAATTATTTTGTAGTGCTGTTTTTCTAAGTAATACATATAATATATAAAATATTTTTGCATTCCTTTCACTTTCTTCATGTCTTACTTGATTTACCATATAATGCCTGGAAGTGAAAATTCAAGCATTAGGAAACATTTTATAGCCTCAGAGAAGTGAGTAATCATATTTATTAAAAGAGAGTTCATATTTATGAAGAGCTCATATTTATTAAATGATCAACTAAAGTGATTTAAAACATTACTAGTATTACAAGTTGATACCAAATTTGAATCTTTTGATTAAAAGGAAATATATTTGCTCCTAAAAAGAGGATTGAAAAATAACAAATCGTGATCTTTTTTTCATAGTGTATGTTTTCCAAAAAGTTCTCATGTTTGTTTGTTTGTTTGTTTTATGAGTCAACCATTCTGTGACTGCTCATTTCTGCTGAATTTTTAACCCTTCCCCTTCAGGCAGTGATCTTCTCTTTACTTGGCATTCTGTTCAGTTTCATCTCTTTCCCCACCTCCTCATGCCCCCTCCTCTCTCTCTCTCTTTTCCTTCCTTCTTCCCATCCAGACATGTTCCTCTCACATCTGGACCTCTGCACACCTGCTTCCCTTTGCTGTCTTGACTCTTTGTCTGGTTAACTTCTGATGGTACCATCTTGGCTACAGTTGCTTCTTCTTCTGGGAAGCCTACCCTGACCAAACCCAACAAACTGCCTCCTAACAGAATAAAGGATCTTATAGGGCAAGGACTGTGCCCTGTTCCTTTTCTTCCCAGCACAGTGCACAATCCTTAATACAGGGGAGATTCTCCAGGAACACACAGCTCTGTTGAATGAAAGGAAAACTTGGCTTCTTGGCATCTCCAAACAGAAGTCACAAAATGTCATTTGAGAGATAATTGTTTCATTAGTTCAATGAAATACTTTATATATTGGCAGCCAACTCCAAAAGCAGCAAGGCTGTATGTTTGCCAAGCTTTCAATATCCATGAATGATTCTTTATAAAAAGCCTGGCAGAATCTTGTAGACTGATGGACAGCATATTTAGAGCTCATCAGAAAGGGAGAGGAAATTTGAGAATAAAGTTAGGATCTATGCAGTAGTATAAAAAATCGTATAAGAATGCTCAAAGCAGCATTATTCATGAAAGCTCAAATGCAGAAACAATTCAAATGCTCACCAATGGGTGAATGAATAAACAAGTGTGGCATATGCATACAATGGACTATCATCTGGCCGTGAAAAGGAATGAAGTTCTGAGACATGCTACCACATGCATGGACTTTGAAAACATTGTACTAAGTGAAAGAAGCCAGTCCGTTTACATGAGACAACCATAATAGGCAAATCTACAAAAGCAAAAAACTAGATTAGTGGTTGGCTAGGGCTGGGGCAAGGCGAAGAGAAAGGGAAGTGAATGCAATGGTATGAGGTTTATTTTGGGGGTGACAAAATGTTCTGTTGTGATGATCACTGCATGGTTCTGTGAACATACTAAAAACCATTGAACTGTATAGTTTAAATGGGCAAATTGCATAGTATGTGAATTATGTCTCCAAAAAAAGCTGTTTCTGAAAAGAAGTAGAGAACATTCATTGCAAAATCATATCTCAGTAGGCTGTGAAAAAAATAATTTTTTAAAGGTAATCCTTACTTGTAAGAGTTCTACTTGGTGGTTCTTGATAAGTGAAAAACCAAATCTCTAAAATCTGGGCCTCAGGGCTTCCCTGGTGGTCCAGTGGGTAGGAATCAGCCTGCCAGTGCAGGGGACACGGGTTCGATTCCTGGTCCAGGAAGATCTCACATGCCATGGGGCAATTAAGCCTGTGTGCCACGACTTCAGAGCCTGTCCTCTAGAGCCTGTGCTCCACATCGAGAGAAGCCACCACAGTGAGAAGCCTGTGCGCTGCACCTTGAGAAAGCTCACAGGCAGCAACGAAGACCCACTGCAGCCAAAAATAAATAATAATAATTAAAAAACCAAAATCTGGGCTTCTGAACTCCTGCGTGCATAGTCCAGGGAGCCCCAGTCACAGCTGAGTATTCAGGATTACACGATGTTAAAGATGCCAGCCAAGCTGCTATAGTGTGATGAACTCTAGGGAGAAAGCTGTGAATGAGGTGAGTAGAAAGATTATTCAAAGGACATGCGGAACGAGGGAGGAAACAGCACAATTACGCTTACAGCGTAAAATGTAAACATGTACCTGGAGACTGACGCCTGTAAAAGCACCTTTGCTTCCGTGTAGACTCTCCCGGCTAGCTGTCCAATCTGGGGATGCTTCATGTCAGACACCGCTGTGACCGGAAGGAGTGCTGACCTGGGACTCAGGACACCCACCTCCTAATCCTGGCTCTGTCGTTTATTCTCCAGTGAACAGACAATTATTATAAGCCTACTACATGCCAGGCACTGCGCCTACTTCTGTTGACTCATAGTTCAAAGGCACACACCCTATCTCAAGGATCTTATTTTTCAGAGAAAGATGATTTTAAAAAGTATAATAAGTGTTGTGAAGGGGAGGGGACGGGATCTATTCCCTTTTGAGGAATAAAGAAAGAAGACGTAGGAACGAGGAAGAGGCTGACCATTTAGTTTAAGTTGTATGTTACCTGCTTGTTTGCTGTCCCACAAGCATGTCAGCTCCTTGAGGAGAGAGCTTTCTATCTCACTCATTAAAAAAAAAAATAGCCACAGACCACACGTTCACCAACTTAAAGTATGCACGCATGCTAAGTCCTTTCAGTTGTGTTTGACTTTGCGACCCGATTTACTGTAGCCTGCCAGGCTCCTCTGCCCCTGGGGTTCTCCAGGCAACAATACTGGAGTGGGATGCCATGCCCTCCTGCAGGGTATCTTCCGACCCAGGGATCAAACCCACGGCTCTATATCTCCTGCATTGGCAGGTGAGTTCTTTACCACTAGTGCCACCTGGGAAGCCCAGTTAAGAGTATACAATTTCATAATTTTTAGTATATTCACAGATTTGTACAATCAACACCACAATCTATTTTAGAACATTTTTATCTCCAGCAAGAAACTCTTGCTGGAGATAAAAATGTAACTCTAGCAGTTACTCCCTATCTCATCCCTCTTTGCTCTCAGACCTCAGTTCAGTTCAGTCGCTCAGTCGTGTCCGACTCTTTGCGACCCTGTGAATCGCAGCACGCCAGGCCTCCCTGTCCATCACCAACTCCCGGAGTTCGCTCAGACTCACGTCCATCAAGTCAGTGACACCATCCAGCCATCTCATCCTCTGTCGTCCCCTTCTCCTCCTGCCCCCAATCCCTCCCAGCATCAGTCTTTTCCAATGAGTCAACTCTTCGCATGAGGTGGCCAAAGTACTGGAGTTTCAGCTTTAGCATCATTCCTTCCAAAGAAATCCCAGGGCTGATCTCCTTCAGAATGGACTGGTTGGATCTCCTTGCAGGCCAAGGGACTCTCAAGAGTCTTCTCCAACACCACAATTCAAAAGCATCAATTCTTCGGCACTCAGCCGTCTTCACAGTCCAACTCTCACATCCATACATGACCACAGGAAAAACCATAGCCTTGACTAGACGGACCTTTGTTGGCAAAGTAATGTCTCTGCTTTTCAATATGCTATCTAGGTTGGTCATAACTTTCCTTCCAAGGAGTAAGCATCTTTTAATTTCATGGCTGCAGTCACCATCTGCAGTGATTTTGGAGCCCCAAAAAATAAAGTGTGACACTGTTTCCATTGTTTCTCCATCTATTTCCCATGAAGTGGTGGGACCGGATGCCATGATCTTCGTTTTCTGAATGTTGAGCTTTAAGCCAACTTTTTCACTCTCCTCTTTCACTTTCATCAAGAGGCTTTTGAGTTCCTCTTCACTTTCTGCCATAAGGGTGGTGTCATCTGCATATCTGAGGTTATTGATATTTCTCCCGGCAATCTCGATTCCAGCTTGTGCTTCTTCCAGCCCAGCATTTCTCATGATGTACTCTGCATAGAAGTTAAATAAGCAGGGTGACAATATACAGCCTTGACGTACTCCTTTTCCTATTTGGAACCAGTCTGTTTTTCCATGTCCAGTTCTAACTGTTGCTTCCTGACCTGCATATAGATTTCTCAAGAGGCAGGTCAGGTGGTCTGGTATTCCCATCTCTTGAAGAATTGTCCACAGTTTATTGTGATCCACACAGTCAAAGGCTCTGGCATAGTCAATAAAGCAGAAATAGATGTTTTTCTGGAACTCTCTTGCTTTTTCCATGATCCAGAGGATGTTGGCAATTTGATCTCTGGTTCCTCTGCCTTTTCCAAAACCAGCTTGAACATCAGGAAGTTCACGGTTCACGTATTGCTGAAGCCTGGCTTGGAGAATTTTGAGCATTACTTTACTAGCGTGTGAGATGAGTGCAATTGTGTGGTAGTTTGAGCATTCTTTGGCATTGCCTTTCTTTGGGATTGGAATGAAAACTGACCTTTTCCAGTCCTGTGGCCACTGCTGAGTTTTCCCAATTTGCTGGCATATTGAGTGCAGCACTTTCACAGCATCATCTTTCAGGATTTGGAATAGCTCCACTGGAATTCCATCACCTCCACTAGCTTTGTGCATAGTGATGCTTTCTAAGGCCCACTTGACTTCACATTCCAGGATGTCTGGCTCTCAGACCTAGCCAACCACAAATCTATTTTCTATCCTTATAGAATTGCCTATGCTGGATGTTTCATATAAGTGGAATCATACAGTATGTGGTCCTCTGTGAATAGCTTCTTTGTCTTAGCACAGTGTTTCCAAGGTTCATCCATGTGGTAGCATGCTTCAGACTTCATTCCTTTTCACTGCCAAATAATATTACATTGTATGGCTACTCCGCACTTTGTCCACTCATCAGTTGATGGGTGTTTGTTTCCACTTTTTGGCACTTATAAATATGCTGCTATGAACATGTGTGTGTGTGTTTAAGTGAGCATATGTTGCCATTTCTCTTGGATATATACCTAACAGTAGAGTTGTTGGGTGGCTCAGATAGTAAAGAGTCCACCTGCAATGCAGGAGACCTGGGTCCAGTCCTTGGGATGGGAAGATTCTTGGAGGAGGGCACGGCAAACCACTAAAGTGTTCTTCCCTGGAGAATCCCCATGGACAGAGGAGCCTGGTGGGCTACAGTCCATGGGGTCTCAAAGAGTTGGACATGACTGAGACTAAGCACATGGTTACTCTATGTGATCTTTTGAGGAATTGCCAGTTTTCCAAAGTCCACCATTTTACATTCCTCCCATTGATTTCTCTACATCCTTGCTAACACTTGCTATTTTCTTTTTGACCAGTCCAGTGGGTGTAGTCACCTCAGTCAATTTTGTACCCTTAGTGCCTGCAAGAGAACCTAATACAGGCAGATGTCAATTTATATGTTGACAGAACTTGAGCACATTTGTCATTTGGGGTTTCCCAAAATCTGATCCCCTTTCCTTTTTGGGGGGGTAATCTAAAGATTACTGGAAAGAAGCAGATCCCATTTACAACACAGATGTCCAAAAATGTCACCTCTTTACATTCCCAAGCTGCCTGAAATTAGAGCAAGGAATATGTGTTAAGCTTAGTAAGCCTAATGGGTCTGCCACAGACTTCAAAGAGAGAGCCTGAGTAATACAAAGTAGGTTTGGTGGAGAATCCATTCTGGCGGCAATAACAGGCACTGCAGTGACATCTGCCTTCCAGGACCGAGTGCTGGCAGTGCCAGTAATGGACGGTACCTGTGTCCAGTGCTGCTGGACTGCAAGTGTTAGCTGCGGTATCCTGTTTTAAATGGTGGTGGTCACCTCCTTCGAAGCATTGTACCACGATACTGGTTGTGATCCTGGCTGCTGCCCAGACTTCCTTGTTCTTGCTTACTGTCTGAGACTGTTTCTGCAGACTTCCCAGCAATTGTCAGTCACCCAGTATCCTTTCATGAACTGCCTTTCTCTTAATTCAGCAAATATCAGCTTCTGCTGCTGCTTGCAACTAAGAAACCTGTTTAGAGTGAACCCTGGATGGATGAGTGGGTGGGTGGATGGATCCTCAATGGATGAACTGGGGTTACATGGAAACAGTGTTTTGAAGTACGAGTAGAGGTTCATCAGGGCTCCAAGGTGACTCAGTGGTCAAGAATCCACCTGCCAGTGCAGGAGACGTGGGTTTGATCCCTGGGTCAGGTGGACACCCTGTAAAAGGAAATAACCCACTCCAGTACTCTTGCCTGGGAAATCCCATGGAGAAAGGAGCCTGGCGGGCTACAGTCCATGGGGTTGCAAAGAGTCAGACACAACTTAGTGACTAGCGACTAAATAACAACAACAAGAGGTTCATCAAGCACAAATGTGTTGCAGACAGAACAAAGAGCACAACGTAGGCACCGAGGCATGGAAGAGTATGGTGTGTGGGGAAACACACCAGGCATTCCGCCTGGCTGGGGTGCAAGGGCAGGGCGAGAGGGGTGAGGTGTAAAGCTAAAGAGAGTAGCCTAGGACGGATCATGAAGGATCTTTTGGGTTATGCTAAAGAGACTTGATTTTATCTTAAAAAAAAAAAAAACTATCAATTTAATCAGGATAGTAACATTATCAGATTTGCATTCAGAAAATACACTATAAAAAAAATTTCTGGCAGCAGGAAGGAGACTGAATTGGAGAGGAAGACTAAAGATGTGAAGACCGGTTAAGGAGCTATAGCAAGAATTCCAATGAAAGATGCTGAAGGTCTGAATCAAGTCAGTGACCTTGGACAAGAGGTATTGGATCGGAGATGTATTAAGGAGATAGAGGGATTTGTGTCAATTAGATATATAGGCAAGAAGGAAGATCAGACAATTCCAAGGTTCTGGCTTACATTAGTCAGAGATGGTGATGCCATTTACACACACATTCCTTCAACAAATATTTATCACTTATTGTGGGTGGCCACTGCTATAACGCAGTGAAGGGAGCTGACGTGCTCTTATGCTTGTTGTGGTAACAACTGCTCTACAGCAGGCCCCATTCATGTGTCTTCTCAGATTCTCTGGGCCTCTTCTCTCTTAGCCGCTACCATGAGTGACTTAGTGAAGTCCCTCGCGATTTGACAGCCTAAGGCCGACCAGCCACATACCAAGTTTTTTCCTACCACTTCTGGCCTCCAGGGCAGGGACCTGCTTTCTGAGTGGCTGTCAGAGGATACAGATCACACTCCTGGGAAGTATGGGAAAGTTAGCCCCCTGTGGGGCAAGCTGTGACCAGTGGGCAACTAGAGACATAAGATAAAATTCCTTCCTTCCTCAGATGTTCCAAGGCATGAGTGCTCCATGTTGTCTGTCTGGCCAAGCAGTTGCGCTTGTCAAGGCTTGCTATGAAGCAGTGTTCAGCACAGTCATGCATCGCTATACGTTGCTCTCCGTTCTTTCTTGCCTTTTCCCTGTCCCTGACCTGGGATAATATCTCCTAAAGAAAGCGTCAGCATCCTTGATTCAGGCTCTGCTTTCTAGGGAACTGGGATAGAACACAACCAGAGAGTAAAACAGAAGATAATGAGTTCACTGTTCACATGCTTTGAGTGTGAGGGGAAATTATCCATCCATTCAAAAATATGCATTGAGTACCTCCAGGTATGCTTGAATTAGGGACAATATGGTGAACGAAGTAGGCATGCTTGAGTAGGGGATACTCTGGTGAATAAAGCAGACAAGTTTCCTGCTCTTACAGAGCTTACATTCAGCAGGGAGAAGTGACAAATGATAAATCAGTAAAGAAATAAATAGATATAATTCCAGATAATGATAAGAGTTCTGAAGAAAAAAGTTTAAAGGTGATATGAGAGTGTCACTGGTGTGTGTGTGTGTGTGTGTGTAGAACGGTTGATTCTCATCTAGAACAGAGAATAGCTAGAAGCTTTTTCCACGGGCAGAGGAGCAGGTTTTCCATAGGAAATGTCTGGAGAATAGATTTGGAGACAGACATATTTGTCTAGTGTTGAGGTTCAGGTGTGGAGGAGAAACCTGTCCCATATTCATTGTGAAGTTTGGTTAGGACATGTGCACAGAAGGTAAAAGGGAGACTGAAGAGGGTAGCAAAGGCATAGGGGAGGGCGTAGACCAGGGGCAGGTCAAAGTCGGCAGGCACTGCCAGAGCAGCAGAAGCACTGTATGTAGAGCCCCTAAAGTGGTCACAGGACTTGGGAAAAGCCCGGGCTTCAGTTTCCTTAGCGGCAAATAAGAGCTTTGATCAGGTTCCATTACTGTATGAAGGCAAGGGGGAGCTGATAGGAAACTTCTCTGTAGCTATGTAATTCACCCCTTGAAATCCACCGTTGAAGTCTTTAGGACCAAATAGTAATCAGCTCTCTTCCATCGTTAATTACATTCTGGCCGCTCATCAGCTAACACAATTGTCAGACTCTTTTAGCAAAATGTCTTTTTCATAGCCGAGGACTGCTTACAGTAAGGACAAACAATGGGGGCTCATTAATTCAATCATTAGGACACTGATTATGCGTCTATTGTCTACTCCAGTCAGTTATGTTAAGTAAGCTCTTCAGTCTTCATCAGAACAATTATGCTAATAAGCTTGAAATTTTCTAAGTGCATTATACCTTCATACACTTATCCTGCCTAGCAGCAGCCTGGCTCAGTCAATATTGTCACACACAGACAATTACAATCAAGGCATAAGGCCCTATTGTTGATAACTGACTACCAAATTATCCCTCTCACAATAGAACTTTAAATAATTTGTCCATTGTCCTTCTAGGATTTAGACAGTGGCCCCTGTTTAGTTTATTTCAAATACAGAGATCTCAGATAACATTTAAATGCCTTTATGGGAATGCTCACTTCACTGGAATTATAATTTTCCAAGCAATGTTTGAACAATCATTGGATTAGCTATCTCACCATAAATTATCCAGTGATTCTTTATGCTTTCAAATGTACAGATAGAAATATTAATTATCAGATGCCTGGATAATGATGATAAATATAACTTTTCTCCAAATGTATTTTTCAACCACAGCCATTTCTCTTCCAATCTCATTTTCTTTAAATCAAAAAACCACTTGCATGTTTTATTTTCTTGAGGGATTTTTGCCATGGAATGAGAATTCTCTACCATGAAGAACCGATGCTTTTATGATAGGCATATAAGAGATATCTGATAAATACTTGCTGAAATTCTTTTTTCTTATATATGCTTTATTCCCCAGCATTTCCTATCAGATATTACATATTTTTTATTTTTAGTAAAAATTAGCATGTGAATGTGTGTTTGTAGAGGCAGGTGTACACATCTTCAACATAACTTCATTTAAAACATGAAACTTCATTGTACTGAGATAAAAATGCAGTTGGTATCGGGTTTCTTCATTTACAACAAAAATAACCCCACACATTCGTTCTTTACAACTTTTACTCAGGTCATCTCATTAATCAGTATCCTTTTAGTTGCAAATAACTGAATCTTTGAGATGTAATACGGCAACTTCGTTCCATGAGGATGAACAAATATAGAGATTGGATGTTCACAAGATACTCAAACGTTTTATTGAGGGCAAATATAAACTGGAAGGGGCAAAGCTGTGTAGAATGCTTGCAGACCTCTGACACACATACAGCCTTTTTCTGCTATACAAATGCTGTATTTCATATTTCTCCAATTATGTGGTATTTTATCTCAGATTGTGGGGAAACAACTGAGAACAATATGCTTACTGTCCTTGTCCTTCAGGAATTTACAATCTAAATGGTGAGACAAAACACACACATGAGAAGTTAAAAAACTACTCAAGACTAAACTAATAGATCAAGACATTAATCAAAGCAAAGTCATGGTATGTAAATCTTTCTGACCATGAGAGAAAATTCATAGGTGAGTGGTATCTTTTGGGCTGGAGTAACAAGGAAGAACTTAACAGATTTAGCAGAAAGGAGAAGGAATGTGAGTTCTAGTCTATGAAAAATCAATACATGGAGATTATACACACACACACACACCAGAGAAAATTCATAGGTGAGTGGTATCTTTTGGGCTGGAGTAACAAGGAAGAACTTAACAGATTTAGCAGAAAGGAGAAGGAATGTGAGTTCTAGTCTATGAAAAATCAATACATGGAGATTATACACACACACACACACACACACACACACACACACACATATATTCTTTAAAACTCAAACTACAAAAGAATTGATAAAAGTTTTCCACTCATGACTTCAAGACTCTCCTTCTAGAAGCAAACACTGTTACCATTTTCCTTATGTGTCTTTCTGGAACATTTTACTACTTTTAAATAGATTTATTTTGATTTTTCAGTATCATGCAAAATAAAGTGTTAAACAAGGTGTCTATTCATATAAACATAAGATTTAAAATATAACTTATATAATTGGGGCCTACTGATAGATCTTGAGGTGCCCTAATGAATTTCTAAGTTGATTGCTGCCACGGCGATCCCTGCTCCATCTGCCTTCAGTTTCTATCTCGATCCACTTCTGCTCAGATGCATTTCTAGCTGAGTGGCAGAAGGCATGCTCCTTTCCTAAGCCTTTTGGGGACTGCATTGGTAGCCAGATTGCCCCTCCTCCCCTTTACTTGATCATACAAATCCTGGAAGGCTTCCTAAATGGAAGAGTTAGGGATTCAAAGTCTGACACTTTGGAGAGATGGTCTTAGACCTCAAGTATATTATCCATCGAATTAATGTGCCTCTCAAAGTACCTACGTCTTACACTGGGAGCAGATTCTTCTGGAATTCCAGTCAGATCTGGTTCTATTTGTCCTCACTCACAGGGACATCCAAGTGCATACCCTGGTCACATAGGAGAAAACACTTGTGTGACCCAGGTAGCTTTTTATGGACTATTTCATTTAAAAACTGGTGGTCTGTTAGTGGGAAGAAGGACCACAAAGCATAAACAGCCTTCCTACTTCTACGTCAAATAGTCTTTGCCCTAGAACATCCTCCTTGGTGGCTCTGGGAAGTGGAAAGGGAAGTCTTAAGAGGTGGAACAGCTCCACCAATTGGCTTCCTAGCTCTCCTTCACAAGCTGTTTTCAGAAAGAGATGAGTAGAACTGCCTCTAAATTTACAAGAGGAGACGCCACCCTGGAGGTTAAACTTTTGAAGGTAAGATTTCTGTCGAGTGGGTTCATCTTGACCTATGTGCCTGCAGGCAACAGAAGGGAAAAAATGATAACGATTATTGGTTTTCTTCGAACTTCAAAACCATTTGCTATTTACTTTCATATTTACTACTTTCTTTAATCATCACACAACTATATTTATTTATTTAATTGGAGGCTAATTACTTTACAATATTGTAGTGGTTTGTGCCATACATTGACATGAATCAGCCATGGGTGTACATGTGTTCCCCATCCTGAACCCCCCTCCCACCTCCCTCACACAACTATAGTTAAGCAGCTATCATTGCAGGAGAATTTTACTTGCCAAAGGTCACAGATTTGAAGCACAGCTGCATTCAAAACTACAATTTGCCCAACTCCAGGGTTCATGCTCTTCATCACAAACTTTTGATAAGAAAAGTACTTCCATGTTCGAGGAGAGAGATAGTAGATATGGAGATTTTTTTTTTTAAAGGATATTTGGAAAATCTGTAACACTCAGAGGATGACCAAATATCTCTCCAGGTTCAACAGTAGGTATCCTCCTAAGAGAAGCCTTCATTTCTGAAAATAAAGAATGTATTTCAGAAAGCCTTTCTATTTGTAATGGTCATTTGGTACTTCCTGCTTGCTGATTTGTATTGCCAGTGCTGCTCTGCCTCGAGTCCTCTGTTAAATTCACGAAGCAGTGTACATGTGAGTGCCAGACAAGAACCAAGAAAACCGTGTTACAAGTCTAGTCTCTGCCACCAACGACCTATGTGAGACCCGAATTTCTTCTCAACTTGAAGTTCTATGGTGTTCTCTGCCTAACATCGTACATGCTTGATAATCGCTTGATGTGATTGGCTGGGTTCAAGATTTCAGGCAGAGGCTCGGGGTCTGCAAGGAAAAGGCGACCAAAGTTTCTAGCAGCTTAGAGGCTTTGTAGTGCAGACGTGCGAGGATGGGGTCTAAGAACAGCGCCTGAGCAGTGCAGAAATGAAGAACGGAACAGATAACTCAGCAGTTGAGGGATATCGTGCCAGGCACTTGTGTTCTAGATTTCACAAGGAGCATTCAGAGCACGCATGATGAGCACCATTTTTTCACGAAGATAGGACCAAGTTCCCGTTCAAGAAAAATACCTGTGACCCCCCGCTCCGCCACCAGACCCTACGGCCCAAGCAAAGAGCTCGGCCCCGGGCTTATTTACATCTCGGACCCCGCCCCCGTTTACCACCACGAGGGCCGCGCCCACTCATTCGCACAGGGCGCCCCGCGCGTGGGTCCGGGACGCAGGCTTCGGCACACCCCTCTTCGGCCCCTTAGCTCGCCCACCGTCGGGGCCTCCCACCCCGAGGATAAGCACGCCTCCACTCCCGGCTTGACTACAGAGTAGGTGGGCCGGGCGGCGGCCTCCGACAGGCCCCACCCAGTGGTGCCGGCCAGAGACGGGGACGAAGGACCAGGGCCGAGATCAGTACGGAAGGGTGGTCGCCCTCACGGCAGGTTACGTGCCTCCCCTCCCCGCACCCCACTCCCTTTCCAAGAGTTTCCCGTGCGAGCGCGCGAGAGACGAAGCCAACCGAAACGGCGGGCATCCCACCCCGCCTAAGTCCTCCGCCGCCCGACCGGCCGCGCCTTGCCTCACGCTCTACGGGGTAGGCGGGACCAATCAGCGAGCGACGTCTCCCTTCCGATTCGAGGCCCCCGACGCGCGGCTCACACCCCGAGCACCCAGAGCGCTGATTGGCTGCGTGCGCCGCCGGTCCGGCCGGGAGGGCGGGGAGGCCGGAGGGAAAGGAGGTGGGGAGAGGTAGCGGCCCGCGCCTCTCAGAGCCCACAGCGCGCGCCCTGGCCCTAACACGGGCGCTCAGGCCTAACCCCTTCCCTTTCTTCGCTCCCCGGGTCTTCCGCGCGCGCCCTCAAGGCCGCGCGCTCGGCCAGCGTACCTCGCGCCCCTAACGGGCGTCCGGGGGCGCCAATCAGAGGGCGGCAGGGTGCCAGCCCCCCAGGGCTGCGCCGGCGAATCGGCGGGGCTCGCGGCCCGGGGTGGGAGGCGGGGCTACCGCGCGGCCGCGGCGGCGGCGGCGGCGGCGGAGGAGCAGCTCCCAGCCACCAGCCAGCGAGCGCCGAGCGAGCCGCCCGGAGGTGGGTGCGCCGCGCCGCTGCGGCCGGCGGCGGAGGGCGCAGGGCGGAAGCGGAGGTGGGGCCGGCGGGCGCGGCGGGGGAGGACGGCTCGGCCGTCGGGGGCCGCCCGGGTGGGGGCGAGGCGGGCGGGCGCGCGCCCGAGAGGAGGAGGGGCGGCGGTGGCGGCGGCGGGACGCGCGTCCCCACCCCCTCCTCCCCGCGGGCGGCGGCCGGGCCCGCGCCGCCCCCTCTCCCGTCCCCTCCCCGCGCGCCGGGCCGCCGGCCGGGCTCCGGCTGGGGGGGCGGGGCGGCCGCCAGAGTGTTTTCAGTTCCGCCTCCAGTCGGCCCATTCCCCTCTCCCCTCCCGGCCCCTCCATCCCCTTCGGAAGAGGAAGGAACAAAGGTCCCGGACCCCCCCGGGCTCTTGACGGGGCGGGACCCGGAGCCTCGGTCCAGGTAACGCCGCGGCGCCCGGCGGGGCCTCGGGGCCGGGGTGTGTCTCTGTGGGGCTCGGGGTCGATGAGGCGGGCCGGCCGCGTCACCTGGCCCGGCCGGGGGGGCCGGGGAGCCGGGGTGTGGCGAGGCGCCGGGCCGCTCGCGGGGTGCGGGAGCGCGGGCGGGGCGGCCGGGGGGACGGGGTCGGCGCTGGAGCCACCCGCCCGCCCGCCCGCGCGCGCGCGGCCCGGGCGGGGGCCGGCTGTGTGGCCCGGCCCGTCCCCTCCTCCTCCGTGGCGGTCACCCTCGGTAGTTTGTGGTGGTGATTTTCAAATCCCGCAGGGACGGAGCTCTGGTTTCGGGGACTTGTTGGGAAGCCCGAGTTAGGAGCATGCGAGACTTTGCTTCCACTTTTTTCCCCCCTCCTGTGGTGCTGTAACCTTTGTTAACCATTCTGGTCTCGGGGTTCAGAATCGCGAGCGTGTGCTCTCACACAAACACGCACACGGCTGGTACTCCGTCCACATAACTTCTCTACTAGCTTGTGAAAGTTGCTCTTGTGAGTGGAGCCTATTAGTGTTTTTTTTTTTTTAATCACACGCCTTTAGAGAGCACGCTAATTGATTTCACGTATTTCAAACTTGGTTTTCAAATCCTGCCTCTTTAATTGTTTTCTTCTCTCCTGGGGAATACTGCCCTTGGATTGAGTACTTTTGTCTTCTACTTACTTAATCCTTTCGTGGTTAATGGTTTCCTTTTGATCCTGAACAAAAGAAAAAACAGTAGTTAGGTTGGTTTTGTTATTCCTTCCTCTTGAGCCTTGAAAAAGCTAAATACTGCCGGTTTGTTGTCAACTAACCCTTTATTTAAAAAGAAACATTTCCAGGTAAAACGAAAATGAGGTAGCATTTTTCCATCAGTCTTGTCATGTTTGTTACAGTTTGGGGTATCCTAAATTGTGGTGGTTTAAACTTTTAACACGACACAGCTAAATTTGTTGTGAATAAATAAGTGATCTCTCGAACTTGCTTGGAGTAATTGCATCTTTTCAAAAATTCCATCTTTTGATTTCATATGAATTGAACCTTCACCACTGATTGTTAAGGATGCTTTCTTTGAGACTAATAGATAATACACTTTCTATTATTTTGATAATACATTAGCTGTTGTTTTAGTTTTGATCCCTTAAAAAAGTTAGGGTTAGGGAATGTGTAGGGTAAATAGTTAAATTTGGTAAGTTGTGAACAAGTAAATGAAGCAAATATTCACAGAGATGAAAGAAATAATGTAAAATGGGCTTCATAAATGTGTCATAGTTTGAAGATTTTTTTTCATTTGCCTTAAAAAAAATACCATACAGGATATTGATAGAATTTTCTCCACCAGAAGTTCACAGAGACCAACACTGATTTTATTTTTAAAGTTTCTTAAGTTTTTTCCTGCTGTAAAATTAGTTGTTGTAGTAAATAAGAATAGTTCAAATCTATTGGCATTTCTAAGATGAGTGCCCACTTAAACCCTTAATGTTAAAGTTGAGTTTGAAGTAGTTCATTGGTCTGTTTTAATTAATGTAAGGTGTTTGGAAACATCCATTCTGGGCTTTTTTTTTAGTATGAAATTGCTGTTAGAACTTGGTTTTTATACTTTGTAGCTATACCTTCTAAAGTGATTTCACATTGTAAGTGTTCAGCAAAGTTTGGCTTTTTAAAGTCATAAATGGTCAAACCTCTACACACACATCTGTAAGGTTCATGAAATAATAGTTTGCAAGAAACTGTGCAGAGTAATTTCCTGTTGTTTGTGGCTTGTCAGGCTTGGTATGTGCTTTAACTCTTATGTAGGAATTTGGGGATAGTTTTGTATATTTCAGCAGAAATTCTCTTTAGTAAGAACAAAGGTGGTTTCTACTTCAAGATGGCAAAAGGTCCCCTTTTCATTTTCATACTGTAAATACCTCAAACGTGTTGCTGACATCTTGTTACTTCACATTGAGAGAAAATCTGAGTGACAGAATAGTTCAGCTGCATAACCTGCTGATCAAAGACCTATTGAATAGTTATTTTGCAGATATTTTCAACTTTGGCTTTTATAAAAAGTCCAAAAGCACTCCTTATTCTTGTTTGGTTTTGTACTTTAGGATTTCTGAGGCCTCGTTTCTTGTAGCAGCTTTTTTATACAGGTGTTTCTGTAATGCATATAAAATCTGTATTTAGTGCAGTCTGGCAGATGGAGCCTTATTCATATTCTTGGGACAAGAGTCATTTTTAGAGGCTGGAGAGGGGCATGTCTTTTGATGGGAGTAGAGGAGCCATTTTTATCTGTAGATGTTTTCCACTAAGTATCACAAAGGTATGTCAGAAAATGTGAAATAAAAAGATTTCAAAACCAGTCCAGGCAAGATTATGCATTTATTTAACACGTAACTTGTATTTATTGAACAGATAACATTTACTCATTTATTAAACAGTAAAATGATGTGTTGCTGTGTGTCAAGCCCTGAACTAGGCAATAAAGTAACAGGGAACAAGTATACCCTGTTCCTTAATGGAATTCGGAAAGTGGGAAGTCTTCATGTCTCCTTGCCGTGTTCTCCAGTGTTTAGAAAATCATGTTCATGTATTGATACAAATTGAGGGAGATTGTAATACAGGACTGAGCCACTTCCTGAAGTATGCCTGCACCGCTTTCTTTTGAGCATAGAGCACAGCACTGGGGAAGGGGTCACATGTTCACTCTCATCGTCTCTGGGAACAGATCATGTATTTTTTTTGGAAAGAGGAAACTTGTCACCAGTTTTGCACAGTCTCTACAAATTGAAGGTATGACCAGTCTTTCAGAAATTAGTATTTGTTGCTGAGCAGGTGAACACTTGAAGAGCTAGCCTAATTTGGCCTTGGTTTGATTATCCATTGCCATTTATATCTTCTCTGATGGCACAGTTGGTAAAGAATCCGCCTACGATGCTGGAGACCTTGGTTTGATTCCTGGGTCGGGAAGATCTGGAGAAGGAAAGGCTTCCCACTCCAGCGTTCTGACCTGGAGAATTCCATGTGGGGTCGCAAAGGGTCGGACACAACTGAGCGACTCTTGCTTCACTTTATAGAAAACGGTTAGGGAAAAAAAGCAAACCTGAACTGGTCAGGTTCCAGTGAAAGAACCAGAAATAAAGTATAAGAACAGTTACCCAACCAAGACTAAGGACTGGGCTGTAATCTTGTATAGTGGAAACGCCCTGGGTTCTGGAGTCAGAGAGACCAAGGCTTACAGTCAGTTTCTCAGTTTTTTGGACAAATTACTTTTAACTCCTGGGATTTGGTTTTCTGACTGAAAATGGAGCTGATAGCACCTACTTCTTAAGGTTATTAGAAAGAGTAAATGATTGTGATGAGGGTATGAAGGTATCTAAAACAGTGGCTGAGAAGACATAAGGGTCTTCTCAGATATCTCTTTTGTTCTCTTCTGGTTGTAGTTTTCACTTGTTTTCTTTCTAATTCAGACAACTCTCCTACCCTCTTCTCCTTGACCTATGATAACATACATATGAGAAACACACTAAGCAGAAAGGCCAAGGGTAGCCAGATTGTCCCGAGTCCATACCTTATAGCCCTAGTCACGGGAGCGTTATCGCTACCCTTAATTAGATCCCGTTGGCATTTATTTTGTATGTTTCTAACAAGCAAAGTTATCTTACTTCTAACCCTCAGAAGATTAGAGACAAATAGATCGTGGGTAATGTGGGAGGTTGAGGCCAGGCTAATGGGGAGTGGACTAGGAGGATGGGGAACTGTTAACCTACTGTCCATTGTAAGATAAAACAGATAGCAGCTTGGTGAGGATAATGGAGATAATCTGCAAGACACAGAAACAAATACTCAGAGCCTAACTAGCATGTCTGGAACCATTCAGTGCAGGACCAGACCTGAAAGCATAGTAATGAATGTTCATCAATTAGCTTAAATCATATTTGGGAAAATCTATTTAAAGAGCATGGTAATCGACATAGTATACTTTAGATCGTCATTCAGGATGATTAACACATGTTCTTAAAGGAGTAGAACGTGATTCTAATGATTTATTTCATGAAAGATCCACAGTACCTACCGTGACCAAGCTGCTTTTCTTTAGTTTTGCCTTTCTGGGGGCCTTGATTCCAGACTGAAAAATCTTTCCTGCTAGGCCAGTAGTAAAGAAAGGTGATGTGAATGGTATAGCACCCACACCTGTTCTTCAGAGGAAGTCGTTCTGTTTGTCAGTCTGCAGGGATGTCATGTACAATTGTTCACTTGGGTTTTAAGATAAAGTAAGTATGCTAATGATTTCTAGAACCAGTGTGGACAGTTGGCTGGTCTGTCTGTTGAGGGCTTCATGCTTCTTATAAGTGACTTCTGTTCAATATTAGCCTTGATAACTTTTTTGGATCTTCCTCTTTCCTATCTCCAGGTTGTACTTTCTAAACCATCTACTCCATCAAATATTAATATTAATTGGTGACCTTGTAATTATAGCCTTAGCTATTTGGGGAAAAAAAAAGGGACTTTTAAAAAAACTAGTAGTAATCCAGCCCTTTTTGTTTAAAAATGCAGTTTGAGGCTTATTGCGTATCTCTGATTTAATTTCGATCATTTCTCCAGATTGGTATAATTGTGATCTGTTCAACTAGGACATACTTCAATACTGACTATAAGTAGGCATCTCAAGGATAGCTCTGAGTTTCAATTTCAGTAGTTTCATGTAGGAAGAATGTAATTTTGCCAAGTCAGATGGGTTTGGACCCTGCCTCTGGTTTGACTAGTTAGCCAGAAATATTAAGGTAGTTAAGGTGATTGTGGCTAACACACTTGCCATACAGTGTGCGGGTTTCTTTTGGATAATAAGTGAGCCACACTGATAGAGAACAGATACCTGGTCATTTAGATCTGTCTTTAGGTGTGTGCTTTTAAGAAAACAAATCCTAAAGTGATTCATTCTCATTAAAATTTTACTATGAAATTGTCACTAACTCTTCCAGATAGTTCTGTAATTTTTCAAAATCTTGGGATCACTTTGGAACAATGGAATGTGAGTGCAGACTTTAGTTTTGATCTGTTCAGTACTCATGTCCAGTTTGCATCTGAAAACCTGCATTTCCTTAAACAATCTGTAGTGCCCTTTCCCACCACCTGTGTTCTCTTGGAGGGGACAGGCCTAGCTTCAGGTTTAAAGGATTCAGCTAGTAAGGAAGAATAACTGGGAGGAGCCACAGCAAGTTCATCAAATTTATTACCTTGAGTCTTTCAATTCAGAAACTCCATCTGAGGATGTAGTGTAGTAAATCTGTGATCTTGTAGTTTGCCTGTTTTAAGATAAAGTACATTTGCATATGTTCAGCTTTTTCCAAAAATTCTATAAAGAGATAATGGTTACGGATTTGTAAATATTAAAGAAATGCTCCGTTTTAATCACACCCTTCATTACAAAATGTGGGGTGGTGAATCTGGTGTTCAAAGTTCACAGAATAAACTCCTGATAAATGGTACAGTGGAAGCTGAGCATGTGGGCTTTCTCCCTTGATTTGAATGAACTATGGAAACTTTTGTTGACTAGAGTTGCTCTATCTATGGCAATGAATGCAAATCTTCCTTGTTTAGACCGTGTTTTTACTTTATAGACAGGTGGTTAGGCTGTAGTTCAGGTAAGCTGGCCAATTAAACTTTTTGTGTAATGTTTTAAGTATCAGGAGGGTCCTGCTTTGGCCTGAGGGTTGTGCCTTGGTCATTTTTGCTCTAAACCACTTTTTAAACCTCACACGGACCTATGTACACCCAGCAGCAACCAGAAGGAAGGCTCCTGTCAGCAACAGCAACATTATGCAGAATCTCAGAATGTGAGCCAAGTGGCAGTTACTGAAGTCCTGCCTGTGCAGTTTCCCTGTCCTTCTTTTACCCCCAGGAAGCCTTTGAAGCTCTAGAGGAATAATAGATTGTAGAGAAGGATCTTTGGTGTAGACCCACACCATTCAATATAGTAGACACCAGCTGCTGCTGCTGCTAAGTCTCTTCAGTCGTGTCCGACTCTGTGCGACCCCATAGATGGCAGCTACATGTGACTATTTAGCACTTGAAATATGGCTACTGTAACAGGAAATGAATATTGAATTTAATTTTAGTTAATTTTAAAGTTCTGTCGGGCATTCTCTAGTTTTTGTTTTAGTTGGACTTTTACACTCTGAGGACTTGCACCCGGTTGATGTGGGCGTAAGTTGTTGCTTCAGCAGAAGGTCAATACAGACTCTGGGAATTTGAAGAGAAGTTGGAGTACTGAATATTTATGCTGATTTGAGTCTGGGCTTGTGTAGTCTCAATAATTGCATCCTTTTTTACAATCCGGGGATGATAAACGAGTATGTAATTTTATGTTTATAAGCTGAATATAGGCCTATGGATTCCACACAACTCATTAAAAGTGAAAGGAAAGTAGCTGAACTGAAGAACAGATACTCTGCTCAGCAGTCCTCCTTTAATGTGGATTTTCTCTCAACTAATGACCTGCTTTTTAGGGTTAAATTCAAGCTCTGACATTACGTTTTAACAGTCCATAAAACCGAACACATGGATGTTTCTCTGCTTTTATTTAAAAGGCACATTACCCATTGCTTTCCATGGGGCCAACTTGGGTTTCCAGTTGGCAGTGCCTTTCCTTACTAGTGTACAACTTTGGGAATAAGACAGTTACAGTGAGAATTGAGAAATGTTTTTTTAAACTGGCTTTTATGTGTGTCTGTGTTCATTAATGCTTTCTATTGTCCTGGTTTCTTTGACTAAAACAGTTGTAAAAATTCAGGTCATTAATACATCTTGCTTTTTTCCCTATCCTGTGTGATACATGTTTGAATGTGGATTGCCAAAAATCTCATAATGATGTTTTATTATTTCAGCAGGAACTTAGGTGTTCTTTTTGAGGCAGCACCATCACATTTCACGTATTTTATGTTGAAATATCTAACTTGATTTTCTTTTGAAATAAATATATAGACATTTGGGGAATATTTCATATTTGCAATTTGAAGATGTTTGACATCCATGGTTACTTTCAACACTGAATGACTTTCTTTGTTCGACACTTGAATTTCGTGGTTTTTTTGTCACCCATTTCCATATCGCCTTCCTGCTGTCCTTAAAAAAGTCATCACTGAATTCTGAACTGCCAAGTTTAGCAGTCTTCATCCATTATCATACTGCTTCAGTGTTTGCCATCATTGACTGTATACTCCCTTTATCTAGATTTCTTAAAATCATACAAAGAGACATAGATTAGGCCCTTTCCTTTTCCTTCAAATATTGAATAAAATGCACAACTGTTTTTATCAGCTATATATATATATATAGCTGATCTAGAGAGGGAAGCAAAGGAGAAAAAAGTCTCCAGGTATCAGAAGCTTAGAAAATCAGTTAGTGTCAAGGAAAAGCCTTGGGGAATTTATTAGATAAATAATCCAGTAGCTTGGGCTGGGGTTCTATGGCCATTTGGGAAAAGGAGATAAAATTCTGGAAACTGTATACTAAAACGCACACATATATATACATCTGTTCCAATAACATTGAAATTTCTGTGGCCTCTGAGAAAAACAAGCTTCAAGCTTCTCTATGGAAAAACTAGAAAAACACTAGTCTTTGTAGATGGGCTTAAGTATCCCATGAATGCCAAGCATGGTAAATAAAAAGCAGACACTAGTTAGATGTAGAATAGTGGGTTTTGGGGGGTTTTTCTGAATAGTGGGCTTTTTAAGTAGGTAATACTTTATTGTATTCAAACTTGAAATTCAGAAGATACACACTGAAAAGTCTCTTGCTACGCCTTACTCAGTTGCCTTTCTAAAGGCAAGTAGCATTATGAGGTTTTATTGTGTTGTTCTGAAAGTGTACGCGTATATGAGCAACTTTGTCCATGCGTTACCTTTTAGTACAAAAAATGGCCTTGTGTTTTGCTTAATAATGCATCCTGTAGGTTATTCCTTGTCAGTATATAAAAAGTACTTTTTAGCTTTCTTTTGGTTGCACAGTATTTTTTTGTATGTGTATCTATAATATATTTCATCAGTCCTCTGTTGATGGACGTTTATTTCCAGTCTTGTGTTAAAAATAGTGCTGCAACAAATAACTGTTTCTGCATCATTAACATCCATAGAAGAGATTTCTAGAAGTAGGTCAGAGGATATCTACATTTATAATATATTTTAGGAAATGTACTTTATTCATTTTTTGAATAATAAGAGCACATGATGTCAGATTCAAAAGGAACAAAATAGTAAATGATGAAAAGTAACTCTCCCTCAGATCTCTTACCTCCTACTATCCAGTTCTATAGCTTTCTAGAGCTGCTGTGTTCAGTAGATAGCCACGAGCTGTATGTGGCCCTTGAACACCTGAAATGTTGCTAGTCCAAACTGAGATGGGCTGCATGTATAAAACACTGGATTTATAATACTTAAGTAAAAAAAAAAATTCCTGTAAATGAAGTTTTTTCATCTTTAATTCTGATTACACACTGAGATAATATTTTAGATGCTTGTGTGTATGGTGAGTCATGTCCAACTGTTTGTGACCCCGTGGATTGCAGCCCGCCTGGCCCCTCTGTCCATGGAATTCTCCAGGCAAGCTTATTGGAGTGGGTTGCCATTTCCTACTACAAGCGATCTTCCCAACCCAGGGATTGAACCCTTGTCTCTATGTTTCCGGCATGGGCAGGCGGGTTCTTTACCACTGAACCGCCTGGGAAAACCCTTTTTAGATATGGTAGGATAAATTAGTACATGCTGCAGTCCATGGGGTCGCAAAGAGTCGGACACGACTGAGTGACTGGACTGAACTGATTGCATTATTAAAATGATTCAGTTCAGTTCAGTCGCTCAGTTGAGTCCAACTGTTCACGGATTACTTTTAACTATGATTACTTTCAACTATTTTTACTTTTTTAAAAAATGTAGCTAATAGAAGGTTTACAAATACATATGTGGTTTGCATGCTATTTTTGTTGAGCAGCATTGAGTCTAAAATTCCGTATGTATATAAACATGTCTGAACGTATGAGAGTTCCTCTTAACAGGCAGGTTTTTTTCCTTTGCATTCTAATCTATAGGATCAGAAATCTGGATGTTAGTTAAAACAAACCCGGTGGTTATTTATTGTCACATTCATTCTCAACATTTAGTGGGTCTCATCAGTGGCAGTCATGCTTCCATTGACTTTTACAATGTCTGTCCACTTTGGAGAGAAGCCTGGTATCATTCTTGCTGCATGTTGTTTGAACCCATTCCACTCTGCACTGCTTGCCGACACTGGGATGCAGCAGTTGTCCTGGGATCTCCCTCCGCTCTCATGGGGTTCCTTAGCCTTTCTCCTTTGCTAGATTTCTTATTCTTTTGCTCTCCCTTCTTTCTATAAAACGTATCCTTCCCTTCAGGACTTGCCTTGAGAGAGAGTGTATGTGGAAAATATTTGGAGATATTGTATGTCTGAAAATACCCTTATTCAATCCTGGGTGGCTAATAGAATTCTTGGTTGAAAATAATTGTGTTTCAGAATTAACGAGAGCATTGCTCTGTTGGCTTCACTTAGTTTACTGTTCCGAAAATCAAATCCATTCTGATTCTTTTCTATATGACCTTTTAAAAAATTTATATCTGGGAACTTTTGGCTCTTCATTTGTGTTCTCAGCATTCAGAAGTTTTACAGCCACCAGCCTTTATGTGGGCATGTTTGATCCATTGGCCTGGGGTCTTGATGGACCTTTTCAATCAGGAAGCTCCCATCTTTCAGTTCAGGGGATATTTCTTGATTTCTTTGATAATTCCCCCTCCTTCCATTGTCATCTCTGATGTTTGAACATTGGGCAGTCCAAGAGCTCTTCTTTTACTGTTTGAATGGTTCCCTTTGTAAAGCTTGTTTCCTCTGTAAAACATGCACTCTTGGTCAGGGTTGCTATAGTCTCTCGTTTCTCTGGGTGTAGTGATGATTTTGACTGTTTTCTTTCTCTATATAAACTTCTTTAAGCTGCGTTTTTCTGTTTTTGCTTCATTTTTCCTCAAATAATCCAAGTAATCCTTAATTAAGAAAGTAGGGGTCTGAAAAGCTGATTGGAAACTATGCATTTGGGTGAGGCATGTCTCCTTTCAGTTTCATTGAAGAATAATCTGAGTGGACTGTTTGTAGGTAAAGTCTTGATTTCAGTGTCTGTATATTTTTCCTCCTAGGTTGGTCAGGTACCCCAGAGAGGAGTCTTGTGCTGACTAAATGGGTAAAGGTCTGGCTTCTAGTATTTTTGGAAACCAGAACTCAGTGAAGGAAAGGGCTGGGGAGTGTCTGCATTTAGCATTCCTTGTGTTCATTTACTCCATCTCTTCTAACAGGACCCAGACCGTTCCCCAGTCCAGGTAGACTGATTTCTTCTCTGCCAAGAATAAAGGTTTAGTCTTCTGCAGAGAGAAAGGGGCAGTTAGTTACCCAGCGGGGGAGCGGATCTAAGTGGGTGGTGATTGCTTCTCAGATATCTCTCACTCAATCCTGTCTCTTTTATCTCCTTCCCCCCCTCGCGGTCCTCAGCTCCTGCTATGCCTGGTAGTGTCCACAACTTAACCTTTTGAGAATTCTGCTGTGTAAATAGAATGGTTCTCCACAGGTAGCTTAGAGTTAGTAGTAATTTCTGAAATCTGTTCACAGTTATTACTCATCCATCCATTTTCCAGTTATCAGAATTTTGCTTTTCTTCTTACTCTTCACCATATCCTCATGAAAGTCTTTTGTTTTTAAATCCCTTTATTTGTGTGTTATTTTGGTTTTTGTTTGCTGTCTTCATCTACAACCACTGATTAAAGTTTTCCATTAAAAATTTAAGGAGTGCCTCCTGAAAGAATTGGAATAGAATGTGTAACTCCAAATCAGCGGGGATGAAGGGGTTGAAATGATGAGTATGTGATCATTCAAGCAGAAGCCAGGAAAGGGGAAAAAGAATCGAAGAAACTGCTTAGGAATTAGAAAACAAAATAAGATGATAGAAAGTTAGCTTCAGTATCCCCATAAACCAGTACATAAGTTCACATTAAGCTTACTGGTTAAAGGAGAATGAAAACTTAAAAAAGTTTAATTAAATGCCTCTTAAACTAGGATGACATAGTTTTAAAGTAAAGAAATGCAACAAGTTGTGCTAGGCATTATGTGGAAATCTAATTCCCAGTGTGATGTTATCTGGGGATGGGGCCTTTGGGAAGTGATTAGATCAAGAGAGTGGAGCCCTCCTTAATGGGATTAATGCCCTTTTAAGAGAGACCCCAGGGAATTCCCTTGCCCCTTTCTGCTATATGAGATTACAGCAGAAAGACAGCTGTCTAGGAAGTAGGAAGCGAGCCCGTACCATACACCAAATCTGATGGCACCTTGAACTTGGAATTCCCAGCCTCCAGAATTGTAAGAAATAGAGGTTTCCACTGTTTAATAGGGCACCCAGTCTACAGAATTCTGTTACAGCAGCCCGAATGGGGATTATGCCTAGCACAACTTTTTGCATTTCTTTATTTTAAAATTATGTCATCCTAGAATTTGATGGCTTCCCTGGTGGCTTAGACGGTAAAAGCGGCTGCTTACAATGCCGGAGACCCAGGTTCAATCCCTGGGTTGGGAAGATCTCCTGGAGAAGGAAATGGCAACCCACTCCAGTATTCTTGCCTGGAAAATCCCATGGACGGAGGAGCCTGGTAGGCTACCGTCCATGGGGTCGCAAAGAGTCGGACATGACTGAGCAGCTTCACAGTACTTAAGAATTTGGGTGCAGGGCAAGGTGGGTGTGATAGGGACAGTCTGTAGCGATCTATACGGTAACATTGGCAGAATTACAAGATAAACAAATGTGTAATAATTGTACTAGGAGATTCTAGTATACGTCACAATGATTTAAGAAAAGATAGATAAAAAATAAGGTTATACAGGATTGGAAATGTGCAGTTAGCAAGCATGCAGCAGTTACAGACAATATATTCTTTTCTGATACCTGTGGAATTTTTAAAACTTGGTTATGTATCAAACCTCAAAGCAAATGTTGACAAATGCCTAACAATTCTCACCCTGTGAGTCATGTTCTGGGACCCTAGCACGGTTAAGTCAGAAACACAGCAGGAGGACAGCGCCAGCTCCCAAATCCATAGTGGATGCTGGAAAACAATGAGAAATGTTTAGGGTGATGAAAATGCTACTCATCAAAACTGGGAGACAACAAAAGCTCATTTGCCTACCTGGGAAATTTAGAATTTCAAATGTTTATTGAAGAATTAAGAATGTTTAGTAAAGAAAAATAAATGCATTAACTATACAATGTAATGTGTTAGCAAAAGGAAGGAAGTAAAGTTGAGGAATATTAATGGGGGAAAAATATAATTGAAATGACTAAACTTAAGGTGCTAAGTTGAAAAGACTAAGTTAGCCATGATTGACAGAGGAGAAAAAGAGGCACAAATATATTAGAAATGAAACAGGGGTAGGACTGCGGACAAACTGAGGTTTCAGAACTGAGACGCGTGAACGGCTTTTGCCTTTAGATTGGAAAACAGGTTGAATGGAAATCTGTAGCAAAATAAATTTCCATTCAACCTGTTTTCCAATCGAAAGGCAAAAGCTGTTCATGTGTCTCAGTTTTGAAACCTCAGTTTGTCCGCAATCCTATCCCTTTTTCATTTCTAATATATTTGTGCCTTCTTTTTCGGAGAAGGAAATGGCACCCCACTCCAGTGTTCTTGCCTGGAGAATCCCATGGACGGGGCACCCTGGTGGGCTGCCGTCTATAGGGTCGCACAGAGTCAGACACGCCTGAAGCGAGTTAGCAGCAGCAAAATAAACTACCAAAAGTGGCTTAAGGATATGAAACTTGATTATAATTTTAAAATCTTAATTCATAGTTAGAAAATACAAAGAAATGAAATTAAATAAAAATTTCAAAAAATCCTAACCCCAAGTGAAAATCCCAGATGGACAAGTTCTACAAAACTTACGAAGAACCAGTAATTCCAGTGTCATGTAAAATGTTATGTGGTCTGGTCCTGATAGGAGAAGAGATGCAGTGAATAAATATATGAGAAAAAATCATTTTGCTGGGCTACTGTAATCTTAGTACCACCAGCCGTCAGGACAGATAGAGTATCAGAAGGGAAACATACAGGCTATATCTCAATAATAAGCACAGCAATGAAATTTTAGATAAAATGTTAGTATTTGCTCATAACAAAAAAGCCACTGTGATTAATTAGGGTTTGTCTCAAAATGTAAAAATGATTAAACATTAGAAAACCTGTAAATGAAATTCATCACATTAACACATCAAAAGAGGAAAAAGCTCGATGATAATCTCAATGGGTGAAGGAAAGCATATGATAAAATTCAGTACTTATTCTTGACAAAACTTCTTAGAATATTAGGAATATAAGGAAACTTATTAATTTGAGTAAATGGTCTTTGTTAAAAAAAAATAGAAGTGTACTTGTGGCATGATTACAACTTTCTGAATTTATGTAACAGGTGAAAATTACTTTGATATAAATCAGGAATATGAAGGGTATATTGACTCAGAAGGGATCCAAGGAAACTTTCTGAGACAGTGAAAATATTCTGTATCTTGACAGGGATGGTGATTATATGGAGGTATGTATTTATCAGGACTCACTGAATTACATATTTAACATCTTGTGCATTTTATTGTATGTAAGCTATGCCTCAATAAAGTTGATTTTTTTTTTTTTAAGTTAATCCAGTTGACAATTGAACTGTGCTTGTCTACATCTGTGTTTGTGTGTGTGTGTGTGTGTGTTTTCCCCCCAGAAACTATGAACTACCCCATTCACGATTGAATCTTCAAATGTAGAACTGTGATATAGAGGCTAACTGTAAAGGTACATGTGAATTTTCAAATGCGTGGAGGGTCAGCATCTCTAATCTTCTCGTTCAAGGCTCAATTGTATATAAAAACCAATGCATTACTATATGCCAGCAACAAGCAAAATCTGAATTTAAAAAAGACACCCTTTAAAATGGCAACACAAACTATGAAATACCTAGGAAAAAATAAAAGCATATGTGGGACCTTAATGGAAAAAATTATAAGACCCATATAATATTCAATTATAAGAAAATATACTTCTATTTATGAATAGAAGATACAGTATCATAAATACAAATTTTCCTCTATTTATTTATAAATTCAGTGTCATTCCAAGTAAAATTGCAGAAAGTTGAAAGAGAATTCATTTTGTCCGATACCAAGACATAATCTGTAGCTTTCATGGTTAAGACATGATGGTATTTGTTTCAGATATAGACTAATGGAAGGAAAGGGAAAAAAAGCCTAGAAACACAAGTAGCATTTGTAAACACTAGGGAAGTGATTCAATATATGGTACTGGTGTACTTGATTATTTCTGTTGGGGAGAAGATACCTACCCTACATCACACACCAAAATGGATTGCAACGGTGAACAGCAAAACTTTGCAATTTGACTTTTAAAAGGTGACAGCATATGCAAGGATCTTTAAGAAGGTATAAGTGTGTTCAGTTCAGTCGCTCAGTCGTGTCCGACTCTGCGACCCCATGAATTGCAGCACGCCAGGCCTCCCTGTCCATCACCAACTCCCGGAGTTCACTCAGACTCACGTCCATTGAATCAGTGATGCCGTCCAGCCATCTCATTCTCTGTCGTCCCCTTCTCCTCCTGCCCCCAATCTCTCCCAGCATCAGAGTCTTTTCCAATGAGTCAACTTTTCGCATGAGGTGGCCAAAGTATTGGAGTTTCAGCTTTAGCATCAGTCCTTCCAAAGAACACCCAGGACTGATCTCCTTTAGGATGGACTGGTTGGATCTCCTTGCAGTCCAAAGGACTCTCAAGGGTCTCCAACACCACAATTCAAAAGTATCAATTCTTGAGCGCTCAGCTTTCTTCACAGTCCAACTCTCACACCCATACATGACCACTGGAAAAACCATAGCCTTAAAAAAAAAAAAAGAAAGAAAAACCATAGCCTTAACTAGATGGACCTTTGTTGGCAAAGTAATGTCCCTGCTTTTGAATATCCTATCTAGGTTGGTCATAACTTTCTTTCCAAGGAGTAAGCGTCTTTTAATCTCATGGCTGCAATCACCATCTGCAGTGATTTTGGAGCCCCAAAAAATAAAGTCTGACACTGTTTCCACTGTCTCCCCATCTATTTCCCATGAAGTGATGGGACTAGATGCCATGATCTTCGTTTTCTGAATGTTGAGCTTTAAGCCAACTTTTTCACTCTCCACTTTCACTTTCATCAAGAGGCTTTTTAGTTCCTCTTCACTTTCTGCCATAAGGGTGATGCCATCTGCATATCTGAGGTTATTGATATTTCTCCCGGCAATCTTGATTCCAGCTTGTGCTTCTTCCAGCCCAGCATTTCTCATGATGTACTCTGCATAGAAGTTAAATAAGCAGGGTGACAATATACAGCCTTGACGTACTCCTTTTCCTATTTGGAACCAGTCTGTTATTCCATGTCCAGTTCTAACTGTTGCTTCTTGACCTGCATACAGGTTTCTCAAGAGGCAGATTAGGTGGTCTGGTCTTCCCATCTCTTGAAGAATTGTCCACAGTTTATTGTGATCCACACAGTCAAAGGCTTTGGCATAGTCAATAAAGCAGAAATAGATGTTTTTCTGGAACTCTCTTGCTTTTTTGATGATCCAGCAGATGTTGGCAATTTGGTCTCTGGTTCCTCTGCCTTCTCTAAAACCAGCTTGAACATCTGAAAGTTCACGGTTCACGTATTGCTGAAGCCTGGCTTGGAGAATTTTGAGCATTACTTTAGTAGTGTGTGAGATGAGTGCAATTGTGCGGTAGTTTGAGCATTCTTTGGCATTGCCTTTCTTTGGGATTGGAATGAAAACTGACCTTTTCCAGTCCTGTGGCCACTGCTGAGTATTCCAAATTTGCTGGCATATTGAGTGCAGCACTTTGACAGCATCATCTTTCAGGATTTGAAATAGCTCCACTGGAATTCCATCACCTCCACTAGCTTTGTTCGTAGTGATGCTTTCTAAGGCCCACTTGACTTCACATTCCAGGGTGTCTGGCTCTAGGTGAGTGATCACACCATTGTGATTATCTGGGTTGTGAAGATCTTTTTTGTACAGTTCTTCTGTGTATTCTTGCCACCTCTTCTTAATATCTTCTGCTTCTGTTAGGTGCATATCATTTCTGTCTTTTATCAAGCCCATCTTTGCATGAAATGTTCCCTTGGTATCTCTAATTTTCTTGAAGAGATCTCTAGTATTTCCTATTCTGTTGTTTTTCTCTATTTCTTTGTATACATGATTTAAAATACTGATAAATTTGAGCACTTTAAAGTGAAATACTTTATTTAAAAAAGGCCATTAAAAGTCACTTGCTAGGTGAAGATATATGTGGCTTGTGTAATTAACAAAAGATGATTATATGAAGAATTCCCAGGTAGCTCAGCTGGTAAAGAATCCGCTGGCAATGCAGGAGACCCTGATTCAATTCCTGGGTTAGGAAGTTCCCCTGGAGAAGGAAATGACAACCCACTCTAGGATTCTTGCCTGGAGAATTCCTTGAACAGAGGAGCCTGGTGAGCTACAGTCCGTAGCACAAACAGGTGGACAGGACTGAGTGACTAAGCACAGGGGCAAGAAAAAGATGGTGAATGTGAACAAATGATTCAGAGGAACAGGATCCTGAAAAGTCAGTAAACATGAAAATATTCTCAAATTTCTTAGTAATTGGGGAAATGCTAAGTGTTGACAGCCCTCCTCTCTGTTGCACTCATGCTTTTGATGAAAGTTTGAGGGACCAAATAATGTGTTGATGATGGTAAAATAGGAACTCATTTTTTCATGGTGGGAATGACAATTAGTGTAATCATGTTGTTGGTACTTGGTAAAGATGTATATGTGCATGTCCTGCCAGGCAGCATTTATATGTCCTAAGGCATTGTTTTTCATACGCTTTTTACAGACCCATGGTGGGAAATATATTGATATATGAGACACAGGCTGAATTAAAATTTTTGAAATCGAGTATGATCTGTTTTCTACGTATTCTGTTTTTATTTTTTTCTTTTCTGTTCTTTTAAAAAAGATACTGCTCAGGATCAACTAAGTTGATTTCATAGTCACCGGTAGTTCACAACCCTCAATTTAGAGAGATGGCAGAGGATAACATATAATAAAAATGCCTGTTTTAAGTGTGTGTGTGAGGCTGCAGTGAGAAACCGTTTTTCTTGCTGTGGGGTTTCTTCTTTGATCAGGAAGTTCAGAAGCTTCTGTCCTTAAAGAGCTCTCCTATATGAATGAGAAGTTACATGCCAAACTACTTACTGATGGGAGTTTGTAAGAGTGGATAATTGGAAACAGCCTCCTCTTTAGAAGGAGACAGACACTGAACTGGAGAAGGTGATGGCACCCCACTCCAGTACTCTTGCCTGGAAAATCCCATGGACGGAGGAGCCTGGTAGGCTGCAGTCCATGGGGTCGCTAAGAGTCGGACATGACTGAGCGACTTCACTTTCACGCATTGGAGAAGGAAATGGCAACCCACTCCAGTGTTCTTGCCTGGAGAATCCCAAGGACAGGGGAGCCTGGTGGGCTGGCGTCTATGGGGTCGCACAGAGTCGGACACGACTGAAGCGACTTAGCAGCAGCAGCAGACACTGAACTGTTGGGGTCATACAGTGGAATGCTATATGACAGCTAAAATGAATGCCCTAGAGTTGAAGATTATTTATGTATTGGCATGAATAGTTCTAATAACGAATGAAAAAAGGGAAATGACATGAGCGGTGTCAAAGCTTGACACAAATTTATAGAAGTGTGCAAAACTTTATTGTTATGGATACCATGTGTATGAAAACCTTTTAATGACTGTGGAGGAAAGTCAAAATCGTGGCTGTCTCTTGAGAAGCAAGAGGAAGGACAGTGGGATAATAAAGGTGTTCATAGGAGACTTTAGCTAAATCCATCTGTCATGTCTTATATCTAATCATATACTACAAAATGCTGAGAGTTGACAGAGCTGGATGGGAGATCCAAGGGTATTTCAATATATATTTTTGTATGACTGAAATACTTATTTTTTTAAAAAATAAACACTCTAGCCACAATAAAATTCAAGATAACTGGAGGGAAAAGTAAATTTAATGAGATGTGTAACACCTTTATACAGAAAATTAGACAGCTTACTGATGGGTATTAAGTCCAAAATAAGTGGAACTATCTTATTTGCATAAATAAGAATACATAGTATCATGCTGCTGCTGCTAGGTTGCTTCAGTCGTGTCCGACTCTTTGTGACCCCAGAGACAGCAGCCCACCAGGCTCCCCCGTCCCTGGGATTCTCCAGGCAAGAACACTGGAAATGCATGAAAGTGAAAAGTCAAAGTGAAGTCGCTCAGTTGAGTCCAACTCTCATCGACCCCATGGACTGCAGCCTACCAGGCTCCTCCATCCATGGATTGTCCAGGCAAGAGTACTGGAATGGGTTGCCATTGCCTTCTCCAACATAGTGTCATAAATTAATACAAATTTGTCACACTTCCAAAATTCTTAGGGTTGTGGTGGAATTTGACAACATCAAATTAAAAGTCATTTAGTCACTAAAGTGAAATTGAAAGTCTCTCAGTCATGTCCGACTCTCCCATGGAGTATATTACTGTCCATCGAAATCTCCAGGCCAGAATACTGGAGTGGGTAGCCGTTCCCTCCTCAAGGGGATCCTCCAAACCCAGGTCTCCCGCATTACAGGCAGATTCTTTACCAGCTGAGCCACTGGAGAAGCCCAGTCACTAAGTTGGATCCAACTCTTGCAGCCTTGTGGGTGTAGCCCACCAGCCGCCTCTGTCCAGGGGATTTCCCAGGAAGACTACTGCAGTGGGGAGCCATTTTCTTCTCCAGGATATCTTCCCACCCCAGGGATCGAACCTGAGCCGCCTTCATTGGCAGGACAGTTCTTTACCACAGAGCCACCAGGGAAGTCCATCAAATTAAAAGTAACATCCAAATTAAAAAAAGAGTGAGGGAGGACTTGCTTTTCAGATACCGAAACTTGTCTGAGCAGTAGCAGGCGTGTAGGTGTGAGTAAGCCCGCCAGGGGGCAGAATATGAAGGCCCCAGTGAGACATCTATTTACAGGGGCTTGGTATGTGGCAGGAGTGGCATTTTGAATTAGTAAAGAAAAGATAAACTAACGGTGCTTATAAAAGGGCCTTCCCAGGTGGCTCAGTGGTCATGAATCCGCCTGCAGTACAGGAGATGCAGTTTCCATCCCTGGGTCAGTAAGATCCCCTGGAGGAGGAAATGACAACCCACTCCAGTATTCGAACCTGGGGAATCCCTTGGACAGAGGAGCCTGGCGGGCTAATGGAAATTACTGCTAAGTTAAAACCTAAATGTGAAAAGCAAATGTAAACTATAAGAATATCTAGAAGGAGCAGTATCTTTAAAAAATCAAGGTATCTGTTTGTGTCTCAGGTTCCTCATTTGTAAATAATAGTACCCACCCCACTGAATTCTTAAGAGAATTAAATGAGTTAATGCTTACCTGTTAGACTAATGTGTTGTGTCATTGAGTAAGCACGTAGTAAATGTTTGCTACTATATTAGAGTGTAGAAAGAGATTTTTTTTTAGAAATTAACAAAATTGTATCATAAGATATTTTGATTTAAGTATAAATTTGTATGCTAAAAGACAATGTAAGGAAATAAAATAACATTCTGAGGATTTCGAGGTGTTTTTTTTTTGTAATACACATTCAGTTGATAGTGTTTTTTATCAGAATAAAAAACAGTATACGAAGAATAGCAAATTGAAGACTGAAGAAATGAAATGTAGGGAATGCCATTTGCAAAACTGTTTTACAGTTATTAATAACTTGGCTTTATTTGCTAGTTCGGGATAATCAGACCTCTTACTTAACTGAAACTTTCCAGTGAGTAATCTTGGAATCCCAGTTTTACTAAAATATCACTTGATAAGCTTTCTTCTTTGGCTGTGAAGTGAAATTTTCCTATTCTGTTGAAATTTGCACTATGTAAGTATCACAGTTGGAATTAGAAGCAAGGTTAGTATCTGAACTTTTCAATTCTTGCAGATGTTGAGAAAAACATTTCTGACTTGAGTACAGAGCTTGCTACCACACTATTGAAGGAAATCTGTATGATGTAAAAGATTCATTCATATTTTGATAACTTGATCATAAATTAATTTTCTTGTTTTCTTACTCTATTTTGTCCTCAAGTTGGAACATGCAGAAATCGATATCTTATAAAAACCTAAACTCAATCTATTTACATTTTAAAACTTTTGGCTAAATATATAATGCCTTAGCTATTTAAAATGCCCAACTAATTATATTAGCATTACTGAAAAATTATTTTATTGCATAATTGAAAAAATTCTCCAGAGATAATTAGCCAGGAGTTAACCAGCCATGATTACTAGGACATGACAAGTTAAGGCTGGTAACTTTAAGTGATCACGTAGTTCCAAAGTGATCATAACTGCTTTTTCTAAGACATGGGACACTGAAATCATGGCCGTACTAGGTCATGAGGTCATTCAGATGACCCAGAATAGGCTTAAACTTTTCATGTTTTCAATTCCATGAAGAAAAAAGTTTTTATAAAAGACTTTATAGAAAGTTTTCAGATCCCTAAGAATACATCTTAACTCACAAGAAACATTTTTCCTAACAAAAGTGAAACAGAGACCCTGTTTACTCAGGTTCTTCCTGACTCTGGGAATCCCTTTCATTTTGCTGGTAATAGAAAAGTTTGATTTTTATTCATTTTCCTAGCTGTAATTCTCATGGCTGAACTAATTGAACTAAAGGTATAGGCACTTTTAGATAGCATCTTGTTGTATTTGCTTGTTCTGGCAGTTTTTCGCAAGGAACAGGGCTCTTTCCTGTAACTTAGGAATAAGAGTTTTGATCTAAGGATAAAATGGGTGTGGAGCTTGTACGGTGCCTGGAGGATCTCCACAGGGCTGCGTGCTCTGCCTTGCCTGGGTGTGCGCTCTCCTCTGCTGACTACCCTCTGCTGAGCCTCTGCTGTGTTTTCTGCTGCCCCCGGTCATGTGATGAACACGAGTAAGGCCATGTGTTAATACAGACCCTGTAACCTTAGTTTTCAGATTGGCCTCTGTGTTCTGAATAGTGATTAATGCATTATTCTGTGCTGCTTGGTTTACACTGGTTAGTGACCATTATCTTCAAATCCTCCCTTTCCCTAAACTGTCCGTATCCGCTTGGCCAGAAACACATGTGAATTGTTTGTGCAATCACTGAAGTAATGCTCTTAATATTAGCGGTAACTTCTGTCTTCAGTTTTTTAAATTGGACCGGCCTCGCTTTTCTCTCTCCTACTGTGTTGCTTCCTTGTACTCTGTGTTCCAGCAATACCTGCATTTTTTTTCTTCTTTTTTTGTAGCTCCTAAAACGTTTCCTGTCTCTCAAATATACTGAACTTTCTGCCTGCTGTTCGTTTTCTCTCTCTCTCCCCACACTTCTGCTTTGTTGTCGCTTTTGTGATACGTCTCCCTTCCAGAGGTTGAATTAATAAGCATGTTCTCCGCGCTCGAATAAGACTGTCACATGGTATTGAGGCTTGTGCAGCTGGCTGCACTGGAGCGTGCTTTGTGACACACAGTAGGAACTCAGCAGAGTTTAAAACGTAGCCAAATACACTTTTTGCTGCCTGTTGGTTGGAAATGTCTGCTTTGGTTTGTAAATGTCTGCGTGTGTTTGGTGAAGTTTTATGTGTCTGCTTTATTTTGTCAGGTTGTGGTTTTATATACTATAGTATTTTTCAGTTACAATATTTACTCTGGTATAATATATAGCATTTGTATGTATGCTTATTTATGTGCATTTTTACAGCATCTCTCTATGGACAGCTTAATGGTGCTATCTACTATGCAATTCTCATTGTTCTTTACTTACCTCACAGTGGGAAAACTTTAAAGGAAGTCACATAATCTTATTTTTTGACTCCTTTCAGATTTTTAGCATCTAAATCACAGTTGGGCTATCAAGGATGTCGGGGCAGTGTTGCTATGTAGAATTCCAGAGACGTCCCTATAAAAAAGTTACTATGGCCAAGTAAATTTATGAAATTTGGGACCCTTGGGACAGTCTCCTGAATTAGGTTGGGGACTTAATTGTTTTTTCCTTTTGAGGGGAATGAATATGATTATAATTATTGATAATTATGTTGTGACCTTTATTTTCTAGCAAACTATACCGAGGCCTCAGTATCTTTAGCTGGAAGATCATTTTTGAGAATGACCTTTTGAGAATTCAGAGTCCTTTTTTGAGAGTTGTACTTATTTATTGAATAGTAAATGTATTCCCCTTGTACAGCAGCCTTGCCACCACTGCCCCAATTAAGTCTGTGACTGGATGTCATTTGGGCTCTCAGTTTTTGTTCTTAGACAACAGCCCCTCCCCCGACCACACCTGTCCCTGTTCCCCAGCAGACAGCTAGACGTGCTTGTGGAGGCTCACCTCCGGATTCGGTCAGCTGCCACTGCCTCCCTTCTGAAACTTCCAGTATGAGTTGGCATACTGAAGGTTTGGTAAAGTTTTGGTTAAGAAATCCTTTTAACTTTGCTTATTTGGAACTTCTTAGTGTATTTGTTTAGGAGCTTTTTAATTTTTTTGAGTTGTAATTTACATGTGACAAATGCCCAAACCTTAAATTTTCAGTTCTGTGAGTTTTCGTAATTGTGTACTCACATGTAATTACTTCTCAAAATAAGATAGAAAACAATTTTATCACCCCAGAAAGATATTTGTGCCTCTGGCCAAGCATTCCGCTGTGTGCTCCTGCCTTTTCCTGAGACAGTTATTTTGACTTTTGTCACTACATTAGTTTCCCCACTTGTTAGAAGTCATAAGTGGAATCAGTATATATCTTGTATATTTTGTTCTTAAATAATAACTTTATTATTTTTTTCCCAGCATGATCGTTTTGAGATTCATCTGTGTTGTGAAGTGTATAAGTAGTTCACTCATTTTTGTTCCTGAGCAGTATTCCATTGTGCAAATATACGGCAATTTAATTTTTTTTTTTCCAGTTTTCTTGGTATTTGGGCCATTTCCAGTTTTGGGCCATTGTGAATGTGGCTGCTGTGAACATTCTTGTACAAGTCTCTTTTTTGTGAACCTAAGTTTTCATTTTTCTTGAACATATGTCTCGGAGTGGAATTATTTTGATATAGGGTAGATGTATGTTGAACTTTGTAGGAGGTTGCCAGTCTTCCAAAGGCACAGAACCATTTTACACTCGTGTCAATAGGGTGTGAGCATTCCGCCTGCTTCACATGTCAGGCCGAGTAATGGTCCCCAAAGACACCCATGTTCTAATCCCCAGAACCAGTGAATATTACTTAATATGGCAAAAGGGACTTGCCAGGTGTGGTTCAGGATCTTGAGATGTGGAGGTTTTGGGGAAATATCTGGATGATCCCTAAATGTAATCTCAAGTGTCCTAATAGGAGGGTAGAAGGACGTTTGATTACAGAAAGCAGAGGCAGTATGACAGTGGAGGCAGAGATGGGAGTGATGTGCTTCAAAGATGGAGGAATGGGGCAAAGCCAAGGGATACAGGAGGCCAACAGAAGCTGAAGGGAAGGAAGCAAAGTCTCCTCTTAGACTCTTCGGAAGGAACCAATCCTGACAATACTTTGACTTTCTTTAATTTATTGAAACTCATTTTGGTAACTCTGTATTGTTTTAAGGCACTGAGTTTGTGATAATTTGTTATAGCAGCAATAGCAAACTAATAGATTCTATGTCTTCACCAGCATTTGGTGATGTCAGAGTATTTTTAAACCATTTTAGATGTGAAATGCATTGTGGTTTTAACTTGTATTTTTCTGAAGAATGTTGATATTAAACATCTCCTAATGTGCTTATTGCACTCCTGTATCCTCTTCATGAAATATCTGTAATTTGTCTTTTGCCTGTTTTTGAGTTCATGTTTTTCTTTGACTTTCAGTCCTTTATATATTCTGAATAGTAGTTCTTTGCCAAATATATTTATAACATTTTCTTCTCTAATCTGTGACTTTACTCGTTTTTTTAAAGGTGTCTTTAAGTAAGCAAACATTTTAAGTTTTGATGAGGTTTGTGTTACTTACAGTTCTTTTATGGTTAGTGCTTTTTATATCTTAAGGACATAAAAGTATTTTTTGTTTCCCTCTGGAGATAAGATTTTCCTTTCACATTGAAGATGGTATAAGATAGTGATTGAGGCTTACTGTTTTCCATGTTGTTGAAAAAATGTTGAAAATAGATTGACTTGGTGTCTTGGTAATCTTGGTAGCAAGGGCTTCCCTGATAGCTCAGTTGGTAAAGAATCTGCCTGCAATTCAGGAGACCCTGGTTCGATTCCTGGGTCAGAAAGAACTGCTGGAGAAGGGATTGGCTACCCACTCCAGTATTGGGGTTCCCTTGTGGCTCAGCTGGTGAAGAATCTGCCTGCAATGCTGAAGACCTGGATTCAGTCCCTGGGTTGGGAAGATCTCCTGAAGAAGGGAAAGGTTACCCACTGCAGTATTCTGGCCTGGAGAATTCCATTCTATACAGTATAGTCCATGGGGTTGCAAAGAGTCAGACACAGCTGAGTGGCTTTCACTTCACTTGATAGCAGATGAGTTGACTGAATACGTGTGTGTCTGTTTCTGAACTCTTGCATTTCACTCTGTTTATTTTTCTCATGCCTACTCTATGATCTTGATTACTAGGTCTTGAAATAAGGTGGTATAAGTCCTCCAAAATCATTCATTTTTCAAAATTGGTCTTACTGTTCTAGATCTCCTGTTTCCATGGGAATTTTAGCATCAGCATATCAATTTCTTTAAAAAAAAAAAAAATCCTGCTGAAATTTCAACAGGGCTTGCATTTATGTGTCAAACTGGGAAGGATAGACATTTAAATAATATTGAGTCTTCCTGTCTATAAACATGGTCTCTATTCATTTCAGTCTTCTTTCATTTACCTTAGCAATATTTTGCATTTCTTAGTATAAAGGTCCTGAGTATCTTTATTTAGATGGACCTATAGGTTTTTTTGTCGTTGCAGTTGTGTATTGTATTTCTTTAAATTTCCTTTTCCATTTGGTCTTTGCTTGTATGTAGAGATACAGTTAGTTTTATATGTTGACCTTCTATCATAAAACCTTACTGGCTCACTTACTAATTTTACCTGTGTTTTTATAGATTTTTATGCAGTTTCCAATAGAGACAGGTCAATCACCAGAGAACATACGTCTTTCTTTCCAGTCTTTATGTGTTTTACTTCTTTCTTGCCTTATTGCAGTGGCTGGAGCATCCAGTGTGTTATTGAATAGAAATGGTGGCAGTGGGCATCCTTGTCTTAGTCATAAGGGAAAGGGACTTAATGTTTCATCATTAGGTATGTTGCCAGCTGTAGTTTTTCATAGTTATCCTTTTCCAGAATGAAGAACTTCTTGCTCGTCTATGTTTCTAATTCCCTTAAGAGTTTTTGATCGTGGATATATATTAAATTGCTTCTGTGGTGGCTCAGTGGTAAAGAACCGGCTTGCCAATGCGGGAGATGCGGGTTCGATCCCTGAATCAGGAAGATTGCTGAGAAGGAAATGGCAACCCACTCCAGTATTCTGTCCTGGGAAATCCCATGGATAGAGGAGCTTGGTGGCCCATATAGTCCATGGGTTCACAAAAGGGTCACACACGGTGTAGTGACTAAACAACAATAGATGTTAAATTAGCATTGTCATATGCTTTTCTTTTCCTGCATCAGTTAAGAGAATCATAAGGATTTTTCTTGTATACTGTAAATGAAGTGCTTGATTTTTTTTTTTTTTTTTTTTAAACTGGTAAACCAGTTTTGCTCCTTGGAAAAATTGGCACTGTTTCCACTTTTTCCCCATTTATTCGCCATGAAGTGATGGGACCAGTTCCCATGATCTTAGTTTTCTGAATGTTGAGTTTTAAGCCAGCTTTTTCACTCTCTTCTTTCACCTTCATCAAGAGGCTCTTTAGTTCCTCTTCACTTTATGCCATTAAAGTGGTATCATCCACATATCTGAGTTTGTTGGTATTTCTCCCAGCAGTCTTGATTCCAGCTTGTGATTCATCCAGCCCAGCGTTTCTCATGATGTACTGTGCATAGAACTTAAATAAGCAGGGTGACAATATACAGCCTTGTCAAACTCCTTTTCAAATTTTGAACCAGTCTGTTGTTCCTAGTCCAGTTCTAACTGTTGCTTCTTGACATGTATTTAGGTTTCTCAGGAGACAGCTAAGGTGGTCTGGTATTCCCATCTCTTTAAGAATTTTCCAGTTGGTTGTGATCCACACAATCAAAGGCTTTAGTGTCAGTGAAGCAGAAGTAGATGTTTTCTTGAAATTTCCTTGATTTCTCTATGATCCAGTATATGTTGGCAATTTGATCTCTGGCTTCTCTGCGTTTTCTAAATCCAGCTTGTACATCTGGAAGTTCTCGGTTCACGTACTGTTGAAGCCTAGCTTTGAAGGATTTTGAGCATAACATTGCTAGCATGTGAAAATGGGCACAGTTGTATGGTAGTTTGAACATTATTTGGCATTGCTCTTCTTTGGGATTGGAATGAAAACTGACCTTTTCCAGTCCTGTGGCCACTGCTGAGTTTTCCAAATTTGCTGACATACTGAGTACAGTACTCTAATAGCATCATCTTTTAAGATTTTAAATAGCTCAGCTGGAATTCCATCACTTCCACTAGCTTTGTTTGTAGTAATGCTTCCTAAGGCCCAATGAGTTCATCCTCCAGGATGTCTGGCTCTAGGTGAGTGACCACAGCATCATTTGGGTATGAGCTGCATCAAATTCCTTACGGTTATACAGTGGAGGTAACAAATAGGTATAAGGGATTAGATCTGGTAGACAGAGTGACTGAAGAACTACAGTGTTACGGAGGTTCGTAACATTGTACAGGAAGTGGTGACCAAAACCATTTCAAAGGAAAAGAACTGCAAGAAGGCAAAGTGGTTGTCTGAAGTTGTTTGGTTGCTCAGTCTTGTCTGACTGTTCTACAACCCCACGGACTGCAGCACACCTGGCTTCCCTGTTCTTCACCATCTCCCAGAGCTTACTCAGACTCATGTCCATTGAGTCGGTGATGCCATCCAACCATGTCATCCTCTGTCATCCCCTTCTCTTCCTGCCTTCAGTCTTTCCCAGCATCAGGGTCTTTTCTAATGAGTTGACTCTTCGCTTCAGCTGGCCCAGAGTATTGGAGCTTCATCTTCAACATGAGTCCTTCAGTGAATATTCACGGTTGATTTCCTTTAGGATTGACTGGTTTGATCTCCTTGCTGTCCAAGTAACTCTTGGGAGTCTTCTCCAACACCACAGTTCAAAAGCATCAATTCTTTGGTGTTCAGTGGCCTTTATGGTCCTACTCTCACATCCATACATGACTACTGGAAAAACCATAACTTTGACTGACTGGACCTTTGTCGGCAAAGTGATGTCTCTGCTTTTTAATACGCTGTTTAGGTTTGTCATAGCTTTTCTTCCAAGGAGCAAGTGTCTTAATTTCATGGCTGCAGTCACCATCTGCAGTGATTTTGGAGCCCAAGAAAATGAAGTCTGTCACTGTTTCCATTGTTTTCCCATTTATTTGCCATGAAGTGATGTCTGAGGAGGCTTTCTAAATAGCTTGGGAAAGAAGAGAAGCAAAAGGCAAGGGAGAAAGGGAAAGATACACTAATTGAATGCAGAGTTCCAGAGAATAGAAAGGAGAGATAAAGTCTTCTTAAGTGAACAATGGGAAGAAATACAGGAAAGCAATAGAATGGGAAGCACTGGAAATCTCTTAAAATTGGAGGTATCAAGGGAACATTTCATGCAAGGATGGGCATGATAAAGGATAGAAATTGTAAGGACCTAGCAGAAGCAGACGAGGTGGCAAAGATACACAGAAAAACTATATTTAAAAAGTCTTAATGACCTGGATAACCACGATGGTGTGGTCACTCATCTAGAGCCAGGCATGCTGAGTGTGAAGTCAAGTAGGTCTTAGGATGTGTTTTCAGACAGCTTTTCTTTATACTCATTTCTCAGCATCAGGGCACGTTTGCTGCTGGTGGTGAGCTATTTCCTGCCTTCCTCTAGGAGTGGACCGTAGGGATGTTACACGTGAGCTGCTTGTCGTGTGGCAGGTGCACAAGTAGGTTTTGCTCCCCCCGCCCTCCCAGCTGGGGTTCTGCTCCTCCCTCTGAGGCAGGGGATCTTCCCTTGGGCCTGGGAAGTGGGAGGCTTTCCTGCATCTCCTCTCCTGGCTGAAGCCTTTGTTTCCTGTGAGATGGCCGCTTAACTGGGAGGAGCTCTCCATTATCTTTTATCTTTAATATTCAGTAGGTTGAAATACTCAGCAGACTGACTGTTAGCTGTTTCCTTTGCATCTGTGGGTTGATGTCTGATATCATTTTTGCAATGTTCTTGGCCATTATCTCTTCTTATGCTTTTTCTGTCCCATTCATCTCCTGGGACCCCAGTTATACTCCACTTAAACCCAAGTTCACATTTGATGTTGGATGTTCTGGAATTTTTTTCCACACTTTTTTTTCCTCTTCGTGTTTAAATCTGAGCACTTTAATTTGGCCTGTCTTCAAATTCACTGCTTATTTTTGTCTGTTTCTAAATCCATCTAAAGAGATCTTTAATTTCTGATATTGTATTTTTCATTTCTCACATTTCCCCGTGATCTTTTTTTATAGCTCACTGTCTGTGATGAAAATCTCTATTTTGTTATACATGCTGTCTCTCTCTTCCATCAGTTTTCATCATAGTTAAAAGTATGTCTGATAATCTTCAAATCTAGGCCCTCTGATCTGATTATATTAATACTGTCCTCTTTTGACTGTGGTTTGCTACTCTCTCTGTCTTGTAATTTTTGAGTGAATGCTGAATGTTTGTGTAAAATCAATGCAATGGCCCATCATTTCTTGTGAGGCTAAGTGATAAGATGTGTGTGTAGTTGACCTAGTTCTCGGCTTGTTTGCAACTTTAGCTTGATAAGCTCAAGTGTTTTAAGAGTAGGGTTAAGACTTCACATTCTACAAGATTTGTTGTCTTATTGTAATTTTAGTTCTCTCCCTATGCTTTGTATCTGAGCCATCAGCTTTCTCAACTGTGGGTGATTTCTCTGCTTTTCTCTGGGTTCTTGTGATTCTGGAGTGCTGCCGCAGGCTCTTGTATCTTCCAGGGCTTTCTCTCAGCAATCCTTTCCTACCCTAGCCTTGGTAGTTCAATTTACAGAGTATCTCTGTAGAAGTTCTTGTCTCAGCTCTCCTGTCCCACCTCAGCCTAGCTCAATGTCTGGAGTCTCTTGGATTAATTTTTCTTACCTCTCCTCTGCAAGGCCTTTGAGGAGGACCTTTTGCTTCTTGGGTTATCTCAGCTTTCCAGCCTTGTCCTCTGCCCTTTGGCACATTTTGGCCAACACTTGGTGCAGGTCTGTGGGGTTGAGTGGTTGAGTAGTGCAACTTGTTCTGTGGAATCCTTGGAATTCTAATATATCTTGTCAGCTTACATGTTGCTGTTAAAATGTATTAAAATTTAGGTTGATTTCTGCTATTCTCACTGTGGTGGGATTATTCCTCCATAGCCGCTCCACCAGGAAAGAGACCATCTGTGGGTTCCTTTTTCTATCAAGACTCAACACTTTTTGGAATTTAGTTCCACTCAGGTTACTTTGCATCTTAAACTTCCTGATGGGTTCAGAAAAACCATGATTTTATATCTTTTCTGTCTTGTTTGGATTGTTAGGGTGAAAGTGATGATCTATTGTGATCTTTTACATCCTAATTAGAAGTGGAACTCCTTTATGGAATACTTTCTGGTATATAATCTAGCAAATACCTGATAAAGTTTGTTATTTCACTTTGCTGTAGTTGGATTTTCTACTGAATTTCTCAGAGCTAGATTTTGAAATATTTTCCATTCTTCTCAAATCTGAACTCTCCAGTTCTGTCCTCAAGTGGCAAATTATCTTATGTCTTACTTTGAGATTAAAGCCATTGACATTAAATTGTAATTGAGGGGCTTGTGGAGAGTGTGGGAAGAATTTGTAGAGGCTGCTTAGAAAACTGGGCAAATGAAAAACTAACATGGTTAGCTGTAGGGAAGAGAGTTGTACAGAAAGGAGCACATGATGATACAGTGGTTCACTGCTAATGTCATCAGGTACAAAGCTACAGTTGGGAGATAGTTATTTTTAAAGTTGGAGGAAAGCAAGTGGCTGTGATGTAAATCCTGATTTTCCTGTAGAAAAATCGATAAGTATATCTCAACTTGATATTTCAAGGGCTATCATTACTGAGGTATAAATAGCAAGAATAAATTTAAAAGATTTTAAGGAATTTGTACCTTGGTGTAAGAAGAGGAGCTGTATTTGACTTTATTCCCTATACATATTGTTACTTAGATAAAAATGAACATTTTTTTAAAAGAAGCTTAATAAAAAGTCTTCTCAGGGAATGGTAAAAGTGAACCAAGTCTTTTCTTCACAGACTCTTTTTACTTTTGTTTCTTCCTTCTTGTTTACTTCACACTTGATGCCTTTTCCATTGTTATAACTTTAGATTTTCCTTTATGATACTTCGCTATGAAAGTTTAAAACTTTGGGGTTGTTGGGCTTGTAAAATAAAAAGTATCTTTTGTTAACGAGTTTTGAGAATAGATTGAAATGCCAAAAGGTGAGGAAAACTTTCTTTTGGTGAAATGTTTTATTGATACCATTAAAAGTTAAACATAAAGTTGCGTGGGTGATGAGAAACTTGTCCAGTGTTGATAAAGATGTAAGGTTTCACTTGCAAAAGTATTACATTTATCCACTTACAACGTTGTCTTGTTTTTAGAAGAATTTGGTTTTTTCACAGTTCATTTAAATTAGTAAAGTTATTTTCAAGGGTGAAAAAGATAACTTTTGAATGTCTGTTGTGAAAGTAATAATTTGAATTTCTGTTTCATAATTGCCTTTTGGTACTGTGCTGAAACTAGTGGTTGATCGTAAAGTTAGCCTCTAAACTATTCTTTCGGTGTCTCTTCTAGGTTAGATTAAGGAGAATATTTTCTTAGAGTGGACCACCGCTTTTGGTAAGAACATGTCGTCCATCTTGCCATTCACTCCACCAGTTGTGAAGAGACTGTTGGGATGGAAGAAGTCAGCTGGTGGATCTGGAGGAGCTGGTGGAGGAGAGCAGAATGGACAGGAAGAAAAGTGGTGTGAGAAAGCAGTTAAAAGTTTGGTGAAGAAGCTGAAGAAAACAGGACGATTAGATGAGCTTGAGAAAGCCATCACCACTCAGAATTGTAATACTAAATGTGTTACCATACCAAGGTAAGTGTTGTTAGATAAGAAATTTGAGGGCCTTATTGTTGAAAGTTGCTTAAAGGAATCTAAGGGAACGTTACTGAAATTTTTTTAGTTTCAAGTCAGTAGTAATTATTAAAATAAGATAGCTGTTCTTAACCTATCACATTAATTTTGTTTGACTCATTAAGACTTATTTTATATATCATTTTCTTGAACAGTGAGAAGGTTAAATCAAGCAAAATAAAATACTTAGATTGTATTTTTATCTTCACTGTCTTCGTTTACCTTCATTGCCTGAATGCTTCATTGTATACTTTTGTAATTTCTGTGATCGAATTTAAATAAAGAGTCAAATATTTTCTATCACTAGCGCAGTAGTGACTGGCCGTTTTCTCCTCCTTTGGTCAAAACTTCAGTAAGGAATTAACAGAGACAGCTCACATTGTGATGAATTTTGTATAGTTTTTATTTGAGTTGCAACATTACTTCTAACAAAGGACCGTATGTAAGACAGCTTCCTGTGTGTCATAGTTGGTCAGAACCTGTCTTGAAGACCTGCCTCTTGTATTAGAAGGATGTGTTACCTAAGAGGTTGAAGTTTTATTAGTGTACGTTTAATCATTTTCAGAGTAGTACCACTCTCAGAAACAGTGTTTTTTAAAATAAAGTAGCAAGTGGTTTTAATTTGTACTGCCATAATTGTGCACATTATAGAGTTTGAGGGAGTGTCAGTTTATAAAATGATTGTTTGCAGTGTCATACACATAGGCTAGCATATGGAATGTGAAGCCATTCTACTTGACATGTTTCTAATGAGTTTTGGGAAATACACTGTGGATGCTTGTTGATAATAGAGCCTAGTAACACCAGCCTATCTACTTGCAAATACTAACAGAATGTTTCCTGCCTTGTTTGGTAGATTAATTATCCGTTTCTTTTACCTAGCTTGTTTCATGTATTTCTTAAGTAAGTGTCACTTTTCCTGGTTTATTCTTTCATTTTAGAAATGTTTATAGATGCCTGGCATTTCAATTCAGTAAACAGTTGTTAATATCAACATACAGTCTTTGCTGTTGAGTTGCTTACTTCCTAGTAAGGGAGGTAAACTTGAAAAAATAAGAAAGATAGTTTTATAACATACAGTAGGCTTTCTGAAAGATGTATGCTCAGGGAGTTGTGTCCAAAGTGGGAAGCCTTCCCTATTCTGCAGCTTGTGAAAATTTTCCTCCTGAAGAAAGATTGGTGGCCGAGTTGGATGGACGTCAAGGAGGAATTTAATTAGGAGAAGCTTGATTCACCCAGAGTGGCGGCGGGGAGGGTCGCTGACCGGGGTCCTGGGAGTGTAGGGGAGGAGACGGGAGATGGCCTGCCTCAGAGGCTGCATGGTAGTGAGCAAGCACTGCATCCCGTGCTGACCGTTCACACTGAGCCCTGGGGATTGGGTGAGGGGGGAGACATCAGGGAGTCTTAGGTAAAGACGTGCGGAAAAGGGCTGTGAGACTGTCAAGAGTGGAGGTGGGAGACTGGTTAGTATGTTTCCTCCTCATCCAAGGGAGCGATGCGGCCCGGTCCAGGAAGACATGGGGCCGTGGTTCTGCACGGCTCCATTTAAGGCTCTGCCAGTGCAGTGAAGTGTTGACGGAGCGGAGCTGCAAGGAGAGTCATGCAGTCCTGCCTCTTAAGGAGATTCAGTAGGTAGCAGCCTCTTGATTGAAATGTATAGACTTTGTATTTAAACTGTGGAAGTCCCCTTAGTCAGATTTCTTTTCCTTCTTGTCCATTTTTCATTTTAAACACTAGTTTCAGAGATTTTTTCTTTTACATTCTTTTTCTTTAAAGATTTTTCCCCCAACACTTTTACCCGATTAATGAAAGTGAAGTGTTGATTGTCCAGTATCTTGTTTTTCACTCTTTAATAAAAGTTCATTGAAGCTTAGAAACTTGCTTGTCTAATTTGGTGGGTTTTTTTTTTTTAATATTGCAAGAAAAGTAGATTTAATATTGGCTGTTATCGAAAAATTTAAGTTTCTTGTACTCTTTAGAACCATATATTTTTTGAAGTTTGCTTTCTTGTTAATAGTTGAATATTGTATCAGGTTATTAGTCATTTCTCAACTCCTGAATATCCTTAAACATTTGGTCAACTCGTCATGGTATCAACTGTAAAACAAGGCGAGTGGGTGCAGAAAGGGCCCATTGTGGAGGAATCCAAACCGCAGCTTAAGCAAAATTATTTAAGATGTAATGCAAAATGGGTTTACTGTAAGTCTGTTAGCTTAAAATTGCAAGTGAGTTGTTAATAAAATACCTTTAGGTATTGATGTCTTGATGTTTTCATCATGTATTGATGAACATGAAGCATAAATTACTTAATTTTTAAAATGGCAAATATTCTTAAATGGTCAGTGTCTCATTGACTCTCAACCGTTTCTTTCCCTCCACCTCCATCTGCTGATGTTGGAGTGGGACTAAATGGTGGGTAGAAACACAGACCTGACTTGATGTCCCTCTCATCCCCCTCATATTAGCTCTGCCTTCATCGCTTTGTCTCTGCAGAGAGCGACAGCTGTAGCTGCACATGTGTCACTGCTTCCTTCCTCCTGTTGTGTGCGGCGACACAAAGTGACTCATGGGCAGAACTTAACCTGCTGAGCTACAGTGAGCTGAATAGTACGAATAAATAAAGTTTCATGAAGCTTTTCCATCTCGAGACAACTCAGTCAGAAATCAGAGTGGCAATTGATGTTTAGGTAACGAATCAGTCAAAAGAAGAAAAATTGGCCTTCAGTGCATATTATCTACAGAAAAACAAAATCTAAACAGCAGTGGAGATGGAGAGCTTGTAAAGTTAAAAACCGGAGGCTATGAGGTCTGAATGCTAATTTGATAATGGTCCTTGTACGTAAATAAGCAGGAATACAGAATTTTTTTTTATAAATATCAGTTATAAGGACTTTCCTAAGGTGATACTTTGTGTTTGACCATTTATGACATTTTGATGGTTCATCCTAAAGAAACAGTCAGGAATGTGGTCAAAGATATCTGGTGTTCACTTCAGCATTGTTTTTAATAGCAAAGAATTAGATAAATCCAATCATAACCCATAGTTCCCTTAACTATAAAGGAAACTTACATAACTCATTTTATACCAGAATTGAATGGTAAAGTAGAATTGAATAGCAAAGTAAAGTTTATACCAATTTTACTCGTAAAAATAGATCCAAAAATTATAAATAAAAAAGCTCAAATTATAAAAACAAAACCACCAAATCATGAGTGGGTAAGGTTTACTGCAGGAATGCTAGTATGATTGACCTGTTGGAGGTCCATTAATATGAGACACTGCATATTCGTATTTATGAAAGCTCTGATCTTAATGGATCTAGAAAGCTTTTTTATAAAATCCAGTGCTCATGTTAACAAATTAGGAATAGGAATTTTCGTAAGTTGATAAAGTATAAAAATGTTAATGCTTAATCTTGAAACTTTAGAAGAAATAATGCCAAATTGTTAATAGTGATTACTTATGGATTACCTAAAACGAGAAATGTCCTATAATTTTTCCCTAGTATTTATCTATGAAGGTATGCTTTACTTTTGTAGTCAGCACAGTTAAATGTTTAAGAAAAACTTTTTTGGCAATACTTAGACTATTCTTATGTATTTTTTAAAACCCTTTAAATTAAGTCAACTTTCCTGTTACAGGGAAACAATGTTTTCATTTTCTTAACATGTTATACACGTGTTTATATTTTTTCCTTTAAAAAGTATGTTCCTTAAAAAGGTAAAGTAGTATGTGTTGTACATGATTCCAAATTCGAACACAGATTATACAGCGGGAAAATTCTTCCCTCTCCTTCCTGTCATCACCCATATCCTCACCCTGTTGTATTACTTCTGTCTTATATATCCTTCCAGGATACTGAGTATCTTATTAATACTGTCACTGACATTTGGATTTTGTTTTCCATCTTCCAAATTTTTAAAACATCAGACTAATTGAAGTAAACTTTATGCAGATTGTCAGCTTTTATTTTTATTTTCATATTCCTACTCTTTTGCTTCTCTGGATAACCCAGAAAGAATTAAAGAAAAGTCTTTAAAAACTGAACTATAGTATCCTTCCATTCTTCTTAAATTAGTGCTTTTTTATTTCGGAAGAAAATAAGAATGATTCTTCCTCCCTCATACATAGATGTGTGTGTGAGATAATATACATGGAGTACTATGACAGAAAGAACTCTGAATTTTAAGTTTGGTGACTTGTAAGCTGCTTCAGTACTGATGAATGTGAATCCTGAGGCGTGTAACTGTATTTTTTACTATTCATCTGTGAAAGGGGTCAGTACTATCTTGAGTTCTTTCACAGTACTCTTTTGGGGTCTTTTGAAATACTATAACTATTGGTTTATAAGCTATAAAGCACTATAGTCATGAATATGATTTATTTGAAATGTTCCCAGGTATTCCATGTCTTCATTTTCCTTCCAGGTTTTCTCATAGAACTCATATTGAATTATAATTGTCTATCTTTGCTTAGTAAACATTTCTACCAGATAATTATCATGATTTAGTATAACTATTAAAATATAAAATCAGTTAGTCAAAACAGTGAAACAGTGTATAAATGCAAACTAGAACTTTGAGACTATCAGCCTCAGCATCCAACTTGTCATTTTCTGTCTGCATGATCTGTGTATAAGTTGTGAAAGCACTTCTGATGAACACTTCATTAGGCTCCTGTGAAACACAGTTTGAAAGACACATTGCTAAGATCCTTAACTTTTATCTGATGCCTACATTTACATTTTTATTTTTTCTGAGGTAGCGCATGCTGTAGGATCCTGGTATTCAAAGTCCTTTTGTGTGTGTATATAATACATTCTTCCATGGGGCATTTTTATCATTTACCTTATCAGAGAAAACATACCTGCCCTAGAACCTAGGTTCCTTTATAAAATTACAGAATTATTACCCAGATTTATTATTATCTACTTAATTTTAAATTTAACACTCATTACAGTAAACATCATCCTCACTTTTCTTGTCCCATTCACCTGATGTATTTTGCTTTGAAGAATTCACTTAACTGCCTAGAATCAACCTAGCTAAAATAATACGCATCTAAAAAATTGTAGCCATGTTTATAGATGCTACAAATGATGCCTTCCCCAAAGAGTCATTAACTTTTTCTTAGGTAGACAGGCTGATCACTTTAATCTCCATGGCTGATCTGGGCTGAGGCTTGGTTGCCATTTTAATTTGTTTTAGTCTGCACTGGCACATACCTTTTATTTATTTCCGTCATTAGCATTGTGGGAGATTCATATCAACCCTTCTTCCATAATTTGAGTTTGGTGCTTGATACTCTTGATGATTGCATTTTTAAAATTAGGCAGACATCTTTGAGGGAGGAGAATCTTGTGATTGTCACAAGTTTGGCCGTGTTCATTTTCTTCATTAGAGTTTCTTTTCCCAGACTGAACCTGGTGCTCAGCTCGTACCTGGAATGTACAAGTGACTCCAGGGAAGGAAATGGCGCAGACAGTTTTCTGTTCACCAGAAAGTGTCTTCTCTTCTCTCAGTCTTTGTTCGTTTGGATCTCATTGCTTTAATTGCTCGCTGTGCTCACTGTTGTCTTTGAGTAAATTTTTTTTTGTTACCTTTTTCCCTCTAGTTTTTGCAACAGGGAACATTAGCTTGCTATGTATGACCTGCTTATATCTTACCTGGAAGTAAAATTGTAACAGCTAATTAAAGTGAAACTTCTTATGATATGTATTCAGAGACCTCCCAAATGTAAGAACTGGTTACAAGTAACCTACAATCAGAATTGAGGTGCTATACCATTTATGCAGGAATTGCAGGAAAGATTAGCTGAGACAAGTATTGTTAGGTTTAACCTATCACTGACCTGCTTGCCATGATAAAGAGTTCGTGAGGGAGATCCCATATGAAAACTTGGAGAGAGTAGGTTTTTGCTCTGGCATTTCCCTTCTTCTTTTATCCAGATTGAGGGGCGTCAGGGAACTCCTCAGTTTGAATTGAGGTATGGGAAATAAATAGACTGGTACTTTACTGTCACCTGAAAAAGCCTAAAAAAAAAAGTAAGAGAGCAGTTGAGCTGCTCCTGTATCAGTGGAAGTTTCCCACGGGCTGGGTGGACTTTTCTAAGGTAGTTGAAGTTGACTTATCTTGAAAAGATCAAGAGGCTCAACTTGGAGAGTCAAAGTGACCCAAGCCGGACAGCCAGAGAAACTCTTCCAGTAGGAACTAATTGCAGGAAAAAGGTAGCATTTGGGCTTCTGACCTTATAGGGCTCTTCCCTCCTCCTCTAAAATCCCCTCTTGCTATTCCAGAACCCACAGGGCCCTTAAAAGTAACAGCTGGAGAGTTCTGGAAGAGTTGAAGTTAGCAGAATTCAATGAGAGAATAAAAGTTTTGATTTAGATGAGAGTAGTAAAATATAAATTTTTTCAAAGGTTTTTAATTATATATATTATATACTATATGTATATATATATACTTTATATATATTGTGTACTAGAACAGCCGTGTGACCTTTTTGAGATTTTATGCAGAAATGAGGAAAACAGTTTGAAAAGGAGCTTGCTTGAGGATAATGATATGGGAATACTGAACAGGTTTTCAAAAAACTGTCTATGTTCTCCTTTAGAAAACTAGGGAATCCACATTTAGTGACACTGGGGACAAGCAAACTGAGTGGGGAGAATGGAGGAATGTTACGTATGTCTACATGAAGTGCACAGCCTTTTAACACTTTTTTTTTTTTTTTTTTTACAAAAATCTGACTGTATATCTGTTAAATTATCCAATGATGCTTTTTCCTCAGGAACGATTTTATTACAACTAGAGTTTTCTTTTATTACCATCACATTTTTTTTCCCCCTTGAACTGTTCAATCTCTGTTCTCAAAATCCAGATTTATTTTAGCTTTGCTTTTGGGTTGTTATAAACAATGTGAATTGGTTGCTTGAGACTCGTATGAAACTTATCATGAATAATGCTTAAATTAGAACTAAAACATGTAAAATTCTTGATTATCTCCTTCATCCCAGACTTTTTTCTTTTATGAACTTTGCTTATGTTTATGGCTTTTTATGTATTAAGAGGATATAATTTTTCCGTAACTTGGTTTACCCTAAGTTTGCTAGGCCAGTGGGGGAGAGGAAGTTAAGGGAGGCTGTATTTTTATTAAGGATGATGTAAAAGTTCAGAGTTAGATAGTGAACAGAAATTTATAATGAAAAGTAATTAACTTCCAGTAATTTTTCCCATAAGTTTTATGTGATTGCTTATATAATTTACATTGACCATGTAAAACATTTTAACCTCTACATGTAAAATCCCACTGTCAACTTCAAAGTGGTATACAAATGTGAGTTAATTTTTATCTTCTAGGATGCTAATATTAAAATTGTCAAATTAAAAAGTCATTTCTTTACAGCCAAATATAGCATCACAATAATGTGTGATTAATAAGTTGAGTTTTTTACAGAACTCTATTCTGAGTGCAATTCTTGTTTTAAGTTTTATGCATTTAATAGATTGAAATGACCACAAAGTTATATTTTGTTAGGATTTCTTGTCTTTTAGGATACTATTTTTTTTAATTGTTAAAAACAGAATATGTATTAAAATAAATTTTAAAAATCCATCAGCTGTATTATTAAAATAAATGTCCTTGAGCCTACTTTGGTGCTGGCTTTTTTTTTTTTTAAGTAATAGTTTCTGTTTTTTGGAAGAACTTGAATATTTTGAGCAACTATTTTTAGAATTGATATTTAAATCTTTCCAATGATAGGGACTATTTTATTTGTGTGGGGGATATTTTGCTATTTTTCAAAGGCAGTAGAAGCACCTAGCAAGATTTCAAAGAGTATTTTCAACATAACATTTAAAGAGAAAGGTCAGTAACTTTTTCAGTCATTTCTTGGTCCTTTCTTCTGTTTCTAAAAAGAGCTGTTCCAAACCAAGAAGAATAAAAGTATCCCTTTTATCTTATTGGACTCTATGGAAATTGTGTTGTCTCCTCCTGTTTTGATTTGGGAGTGACTCTACTAATTTCATTGTCCAAAGAATGTTTTTTTCCTGAGAAATTAACTCTTATAGTGACCGCTCTAGTTTTTATAGTTAAGCACATTCTATAATGCTTTACTTATCTAAAATGCTATGCCAAAGTTATTGGTTTAATTATCTGCCGTGTTTTTATTTTTATTGAACTATGTAAGAGGCGGAATAGAGTTGGTAGTTAAGAATGCAGCCTCTGGCCCCACCACTTGCTAGCTGTACAGCCTTAGACGTGTCACTTTATCTCTGTGCTTTGATGATCTCATTTGTCAAGTGGGTTAACTGCCTTACTTGTGGGTTGTTGGGAGATTAGGTGATCTAGTATATGTAACAAATTAGTGCTGTGCCCGATATATAGTAAGTGCTTGATCTGTGTGAGCTGTACATGGGATGGATCCCTCCCCAAATTTGATTTTGATGTGAGACTGATGAAGCCAAACGTATATTAAAAGGGAATGAAAAAGATTATTGCTCATATGATAAAGCTTTCGGGAAAAGCAGGACAGGCTTCCGGACTTGTCCAGAAATTACTTGAGAAAGAAGTAATGGGAGTCGTGGGGCTGGGTTGATAATTCCTGCGTTCCTGTGTGTACCCAAACTTTTCTTGGTTTAAAATTCCGGCCAGCCACAAGGATTTCCTTACCAGTTTGCTCACATTTGAGGCAGAGGGTTGAAGACATGGTGGAACTTGAAACTCTCCACAGTTGAACATCAAAATAGAGTCAGATTCCTCATTAAACTCAATAGGGGTAAATGAAAGTAAGCTACACTAAGTGCATCACAGTCAAACCCATGAAAGAGAAAATCTCAAAAGCAGCCAATGAACAGTGTGACATGTTACATACCAGGAAATAATGATGTGAAGGACATGTGGCCTTTTGTAGAAGCAGTGGGGCCAGAAGATGATAAAATGACATCTCTGAGAAGCCATAACCATAAACATGTATCTAGTTAATAAAAGTTTCGAAATATATGAGTAAAACTCGATAGAATTAATGCATCAGAATCACAAATTTGTAGTTATAGAGAGTTAAATAAGACCAAAAAAGTGAGTAAAGACATGGAAGATCTAAATTACAGTACTATTTTGGTATTTATAGAAAAGTAGATCTAAATCAGTGTAGTAAGTCTTTTCAAGTTCTCATGGTGCCCTCACCAGGAAAGACTATTTGCAGGGTTCAGTAAATTTTAAAAGATTAAAAGTCAACCGAGTATGTTCTCTGCCAAGAACAGAACAAAATTAGAAATCAATACCAATAAGACATGTATTAAAAAATGGAAATTATCATAATTCTTTGACCCATGGGTTATTTAGAAGAAAACTGTGAGCAAAATTAGAATATATATCAAAACTAAAGGATAATCAGATTACACCATGTAAAATAAGTGGGATGTAGATAAAACAATGCTTACAGGGAAGTTGATAGCTTTAGATAATTATATTAGAAAAGTTATCTAAGATGTCACCTAGGAAATGAGAAAAGGTCAAAGAAAATAGTAGAAGGAAGATAAAATAAAAAATAACAGAAAATCAGTGATTAGAAAAGAGACAATAGAGATAATAAATCCAAAAGCTGATTCTTTAGAAAGGTCAGTAGAACTGATAAATTCTCCTGTAACACTGATGGACAAGAATGAAAGAGCCCATAACCACGAATCAGCTATGTGTGAAATGATAGAGATAATACTGTGCTAGATCCTACAGACATTAAAAGCATACTATGAATATATTTTCAACAACTTTATGCCAGTAATTTGTAATGGTCAAATTTAAGAACATGTTACTATGGCTGGTGCAGGAAGAAGTGGAAAATTTGGATAGCCCTATATCAGTGAAAAAGAAATTGAACTCATAATCAAAATCTCTCTCACAAAGAAAACTCCAGGTCCAGATGGTTTTACTGGTAAATTCAAAACATTTGTGCAAGAAATAACATCAATCTCACAGAAACTCAGAAAAACAGTTATTTTATGAGGTCATTGTAACCCCAATACCAAAACCTGACAAAGATGGCACAGCAAGGAGAGAATTTACAGATTAGTATTAGTCATGAGCAAAGGTATAAAAAATTAACAAAACACATATTCTCCAGCAATATACAAAGAGCACATCATGACTGAGTGAGATTTAGCTCAACAGTGAGAGGGTAGTTTATAATATTCAAAAATTAATCAGTGTAATTCAGAGCAATAACAAAGGGGGAAAGCAATGTGATCACTGTACTTGGTTAGAAGCATTTGATAAAAATTCATCATCCATTCATGACAAACATTCCCAGCTAATGAGAAATGTAAAGACATTTCCTCAGTCTGATAAAGCACATTTAAGAAAAACTGACAGCTTAAGATTATACTTACAAAATAACATGTTTTCCCTAAGAGCACAAGGATATCCATTCTTATATCTTCTTCAGTTCATCATTTTATCAGTAAGTGAAGACCTAGGCAGTGCAGTGGGGCAGGGAAATGAAATGTAAGAGGCATAAAGAGCTCAAAGAATGGGTCAGAGCGCTTACATTTTGTAGATGACGTGATTATGTAAGAAACAAGGGATCTACAAAAACAGTCACTAAAGCAAATGAGTAAATTTAACAAGGCTGCATTTTACAGGATGAGTTGTATTTTCATTAAATACTCAATACATTAACAGCAAACAAGTGGAATTAATATTAAAACAATTCTATAAATAGCATGAATACAATTAAAATATCTAAGAATACATTTTTTTTTAAAGACAAGATCTGTATATTAAAATTTCAAAATCTTAAAAATTAAGGACTAAATAAGTAAGGAGAGAATTCTTCTCACATAGTCAGATAATTCTTTTCATCAGACTCACACTCCCTCAGATAAACCTTATCAACTCTGCACAGAATAAAAAGAAAAATAAGGCACAACAGAGTAAACAAAATCGACATTTTGAAGGAGATTTGACCCTTGGGTGGCAGTGACAGGCAAATTTTCTGTTTATTGCTTTTATCCATGCAGAATGGATAGAGTAGCTAAAATTTCAATATGAATTTCACCTTTTCTAGCCTGACAAAGCAGAGATCAGGGTTGAGGACAACCAGAGTTGCTGATGAGTGACGGGAGAATTCTAGCATGGAGAGAGCCACTGAAGGGGAGTCTCAGGTTTTCCTGTAAAACTCTGCAGAAATCACTAGACTGACCCCTAAACCCACATGTGTGTGGGGTTGAGTTAGTGCAGTCTGGCTGAAGGTAAAAACTGATTGAAATTGCTTGAAGACTTTAAGAGTTTGCAGTTTGAGTACAAACAAGTTAATTACCTGCCAAAACAAACCCAGTTAACACTTGGAGGAATCGGGCATCCCCATCATGTGATGTTCAGCGTCCAACATACAGTCTTTTAAGTTACTCAACCTCTGAGGAACAAAGAGAATGGGACCTTTGCTCAGGAGGAAACCGATGGAGACACCTCTGAGACAACCTTCCTGTTAAACTATCATGCCGTAAACTGACATATATTTGTGTATTGATGCACTCAGTAGTATTAAGTTCTCTTCCAGTTTAATCTGAATCAAATCAATCTCCATCAAACCCTAAAAATATATGTATTTGTTTTTCATAGAATATACACACTTAGCCTAAAATTTACATGGAAATACATAGGACCTAGAATGTCCAGAGCAATTTTGAAAATGATCAACAGTGTTCGAGGACTTAAATTATCTGACTTTGTGTGAAGCTACAATAATAATATATTGTGATTCTGTCATGAAAACAGATAAATAGGATAAAATATAGAACCTTAAAATAGATGGTTCTATAAAACAGTGAGAGATGTGGGTTCTTGTTATTGGGGCCACCCTGATGCTCGGGAAGATTGAAGGCAAAAGGAGAAGGGGGCAGCAGAGAACGAGATGATTAGAGAGCATCACTGACTCAATGGACATGAATTTGAGCAAAGTCCAGGAGATAGTGGGGGACAGAGGGGCCTGGCGTGTTGCAGTCGGTGGGGTCACAAGGAGTCAGTCAGAACTTAGCAACTGTGAACAACCAACAAATGGTTATTTGATTTTTGACAGGTTTGCCAAAGCAATCCAATAGAGACAGGAAAGTCTTTTTCAGCAAATAATATTGGGGGAATTGGACTGTCCCTGTGGATGAAGGAACCTTGGTCCCATCTTATACCATTCAACAAAAGTAATTCTAAATGAATCAGAGTTCTCATCTAAAAGCTAAAACTGTCAAGCTTGTATAGGAAAATAATTTGTGACCTTGTTGTGACTAATTTGTTGTGAACAAATTGAATTACGTTTGTTCAGTTAGGTCATGTCTGACTCTTTGCGAGCTCATGGAATGCAGCACACGAGCCTTCCCTGTCCTTCTCTATCGCCTGGAGCTTGCTCAAACTCATGTCCATTGTGTCAATGACACCATCCAACCATCTCGTCTTCTGTCATCCCCTTCTCCTCCTGCCTTCAATCTTTCCCAGCATCAGGGTCTTTTCTAGAGAGTCGGCTGTTCCCATCAAGTGGCCAAGTCAGCCTCAGTAACAGTCCTTATAAGGAATATTCAGGGTTGAGTTCCTTTAGGCTTGACTGGCTTGATCTCCTTGCTGTCAAATGAACTCTGAAGAGTCTTCTCCAGCATCACAGTTCAAAAGCATCAATTTTTCAGCTGTCAGCCTTCTTTATGATCCAACTCTCACATCTGTACATGACTACTGGAAAAACCATAGCTTTGACTATCCGGACCTTTGTCGGCAAAGTGGTGTCTCTGCTTCTTGATACACTGTCTGGGTTTGTCTAGGGCTTCTCAGAACCTTTCTGGTGGTAAAGAACCTGCCTGCCAGTGCAAGAGACATAAGAAAGGTGGGTTTAGTTCCTGGGTCAGGATGATCCCCTGGAGGAGGAAATGGCAGCCCACTCCAGTATTCTTGCTTGGAGAATCCCATGGACTGAGGAGCTTGGTGGGCTGCAGTCTATAGGGTCGCAAAGAGTCGGACATGACTGAAGCGACTAAACACAAGGGTTTGTTACAGCTTTCCTTCAAGGAGCAAGCAACTTTTAAATTTTATTGCTGCAGGCAGTCACCATCAGCAGTGATTTTGGAGCCCAAGAAAATAAAATGCCACTGTTTCCACTTTCTTCCCATCTATTTGCCATGAAGGGATGGGACTGGATGCCATGATCTTAGTATTTTGAATGTTGAGTTTTAAGCCCACTTTTTCACTCTGTTCTTGCACCTTCATCAAGAGGCTCTTTAGCTCCTCTTCACTTTCTGCCAATAGAATGGTTATTATCTGCATATCTGAGGTTGTTGATGTTTCTCTCCCCACAATCCTGATTCCAGCTTGTGATTCATCAGTCCAGCATTTTGCATGGTGTACTCTGCATAAGTTAAATAAGCAGAGTGACCATATACAGCACTGACAAACTCCTTTCTCAGTTTTGAACCAGTCGTTCCATGTCCAGTTCTAGCTGTTGCTTCTTGACTTGGATATAGGTTTCTCAGGAGACAGGTAAGGTGGTCTGGTATTCCCATCTCTTTAAGAATTTTCCACAGTTTGTTGTGATCCACACAAAGGTTTTAGCCTAGTCAGTGAAGCAGAAGTAGATACTTTTGTGGAATTCCCTTGCTTTTTCTGTGATCCAGTGGATATTGGCAGTTTAATCTCTAGTTCCTCTGCGTTTTCTAAGCTTGTGCATCTTGGAAGTGCTCGGTTAATGTACTGTTGAGGCCTAGCTTGAAGAATTTTGAGCATTACTGTGCTGGCTCATGAAATGAGCGCAATCGTATGGTAGTTTGAACATTGTTTGGCATTGCCCTTCTTTGGGATTGGAATGAAAGCGGACCTTTTCCAGTCCTGTAGCCACTGCTGAGTTTTCCAAATTTGCTTACATACCGAATGCAGCTTTTTAACAGCATCATCTTTTAGGATTTGAAATAGCTCAGCTGGAATTCTCTCACCGCCACTAGCTTTGTTTCTAGTACTATGCTTCCTAAAACCCAGTGACTTCACACTCCAGGATGTCTGGCTCTAGTGAGTGACCACACCATCGTGGTTATCGAGGTCCTTAAGACCTTTTTTGTATAGTTCTGTGTATTCTTGCCACCTCTTTTTAATATCTTCTGCTTTTGTTACGTGCTTACCATTTCTGTCCTTTCTTTACCATATCTATCCTCGCATGAAGTGTTTCCTTGATACCTCCAATTGTCTTGAAGAGATCTCTATAGTCCTTCCCGTTCTATTGTTTTCCTCTGTTTCTTTGCATTGTTCACATAAGAAGGCTTTCTTATCTCTCCTTCTGTTCTCTGGAGCTCTGATTCAATTGGTGTATCTTTCCCTTTCTCCTTTGCCTTTGCCTTTCTCTTCTCTTCTTTTCTCAGCTGTTTGTGACCTGGACTTAGGCAAAGTGTTTTGGTTTTTTTTTTTTTCTTAAAGGATATGGAAAGCAATAAGAGGACATTCAATTCAGTTAGACTTCCATCAATATTAAAAAGCATTTCATCAAAAACCATTAAATGAATAAACAAGTACCAGAGTGGAAGAAAATATTTGCAGAACGTATTTCTAACTAAAAAGAGGATTGTATCCGCACTTTATAAAGTGTTTCTTAACTCTGCAGTGAGAAGGAAATTGCCTACTTTAGAAATGGACAAAGGATTTGGATGCATCACAAAAGAAGATATGGAAAGGACCGCTGAGCAAATAGAAAGTGTGTGGTATTGTTAGTCACTGGGAAAACGCACACTGAGACCACAGTGGAATAACTGCTGCACAGCCTCCACCGCCGAGGAAAAGAGATTGCCTCTGGGGGTGGGGAGGGGATGGCAGGAACTGACTGAGAAAGGGCTGGGAGGGGACTTCTTGTCAGGATACAGAGTTACCCATTTATGTATTTGATAAAATGTAAACTTAACAAAATGGTACCATTAAGATCTGTTTGACTCTGTGTAAATGTTACCTCTAAGAAAGAGTGAACAGTGCGATATATGTATGCTTTCAGTGTCTAGATTTAAAGTATCTACAACTTAATTTTGAATACATCAAAAATAAGATGGACTGATAAATAGATACTGGGGCCAGGACAGCGTGGCTCCGCGCTTTCGTTGCAGTTTTCCAGGGAAGGAGTGGCAGTGCTGGGCGGACATGCTGAGCTACGGTTAGGATCAGGGAGTTTTAGTGATTTTGGTCAGTCTCTGGGCTATAGAGGTGATTGCTAGATGTCTCGGAACATACCCCTAGGTTGATTTAGGGCAGGAAGAATATTAGCTTGGTGTGTCAGAGTTTGATTAATAGTAGAGGTGTGAGCTCTGAATCTGTTGATTTGTGTTTGAAAGGTGAGCTCTCAACGGAGTCCCTTGCTGTCTCTAGACCTGGGAAGGGGGTAGTCTCTCTGAAATCAAAGCTCCAGATGCCAGCGTGTCAAGGATACAGAAAATGAGAAAATATGGTTAATACATGTTCATATAAAAGCTTAAAACTACAGATTTTAAACCATCATTCTGCAAAGGTATACCTTGAAAAATTTAGGCTCTTAAGCCAGCCAGAAGTAGATACAAATCCTGGCTGTTACCTCAGTAGCTTTGTGACCTTTTGAGTTATTTAACTGCTCACATTCATTTTTTTTATATGAAAACAATGTTCATGTTAATTCACTTTATAGGGTTGGTACGAGTATAAATTATGTAATACATATGAAGAATAGTGCCAGGTACATAGCAAATGCTTAAAATAAATGTTGGCAGTTTTTTCTTAAGTTTTCTGTAGCCAATGAAAATTTCTTAATTGTTCCTTTATATCCTTTGCTAATTTGTTAAGAACAAGGTTGTTCCTAAAGCTCCTTTCTTGGTGATGGAGGGAAGGTTAAAAACTATCTGAAGGTAGGCGTTTTCCTGTTTTCTGATCCCACACTTCAGCTGTATAATGGTGATAAAGTGGAGTATACAGATACATACAGTATACAGAATTATAGAGACAAGAATTTATTTTTTTATTACAGTTATCAGCTCTTGATTCCTGAGCTGATATAAACTTTTAGCCTTTTTTAGTCATGTACAAAATGGAAGGACTCCTCTATTGTAAGTAGAAATAGTTTTAGATGGGTCGATGCAAATTATTTCATACGAGTTCATATATCATGCATGCATGCTGAGAGTTGCGTCAGACCCTTTGCGACCCTATGGACTAGCCCACTAGTTCCTCTGTCCATGGAATTTTCCAAGCAAGAATACTGGAGTGGGTTGCGATTTCTTACTCTGGGGGAATCTTCCCAAGCCAGGGATTGAACCAGTGTCTCCTGTGTCTCCTGCATTGTAAGGTGGATTCTTTACCACTGTGCCACCTGGGAAACCCCTCGTATCTCAGGAGTACATCAGTAATTGAACTGGAGCCTCCAGAAAAGTTTCTTTTGTTGATGCCATTCTGTTAATTTTACTCAGTGTTCAGCGTCGTATATATGGATTTCCCCATGACAGTCTAGATCCTTACTCCTTTTGATTTGTAGAAGAAATAAACTCTTTCGGCAAGAAAGTCATGAAAAATAATGAATTAGTAAAACATAATGAGGTTTATTGTGGAGAAATCTCTAGTACAAGGTCTGCAGGACTTCGCATGAGATTTTGCTATGGACATGCTTGCTCATCTGACTGAATCTATGCAAGGACAGCTTTGTAAATGACTTACGCTTGGTCTGTTGTGTCTTAGTTCAGCATATTATTGTATGTTAATTGCATTGGTGAACTATATCAAATTTTGACCAGGCTGAATTTATCTGAGACCAGTTTTTGTTTTTAACCAACTAGCATGCAAATTTTTTTAAACTTTTTAGTATTTAGACTGTCCTAAAGTCAGATAGTCAAATTTAGGAGATGTTGAGCTAATGTGTATGGGACAGTGCTATTACTACAGTTTATTTTGTAATTAATAAAGTGTAATACTTTCTTTGGAACATATGAATTTCTCCTATCAAGTATTTTTATCCATTTGATGTTTTCAGACCCATCTCGCTTCCTTATAACAGTGAAGCGTTGATATGTTTCACTTTCAAGTGATATGTAGACATTTCTTGTGGACTTCTTAATGTTGTTTAAATGTGTAGAAACATAATTTAGTGAAGGTTTATGATTATCAAAAGGCTAATTTATACTGAGTTCTGTAACAGAAAATTCTAGCATCAAGTTAATGATTTGTTAATATTGATTTTTTGTTTCCATTGTGATTGTGGTGCTGAATGACTAAGGTTCTTTCAAGGTCAGCATATTATCATCTGCCCTGTATTGCTAAATTCTGTACCTCTTTTCTCTAAGAGTACTAGGAAGCATAGTTTATTTAGCACATCCTAATACCATTTGGCCTTTTTGGTGTGGTCTCATCACTCACACGTTAAGTCAGTCTCTCTGCTTACCTTTGGTGCTGAGGTGATTGTCAAACCCTGATCCAAACTGAGGCACTGAGACAATGCAGCAGAGCGAGATTGGTGTTTGCCAGGTTATCCAGAACACGTGTCTAGAAGGTTTATGTTACTGTTTACTCGGGATGAAAATACAACTTAAAAAAATTATTGGAGACTCCCGACCGTACTGTATTTGAGGTGCCCAGGGATCCCCAGGTTTTAGTCACAGAAATGCTGACAGAAGTGCCGTGAAAACAAAAACTCAGAAAGCTCCTGGTGAAGTGGAAAGTGTCGGACAAGAGTGGGCTGGAATCTTGGCCCTGCCACTTGTTAGGAGATTGTTTTACTGTCCCTCTGAGGCTCAGTTACCTTAAATTTAAAGTGAGATAGCAAGTAGCTTGCAGGTTCTTATGAGGTCCATAATACATTTAAAGTCTTAATTATGCCTGGCATATGGCCTGGCTAACTTACAAAGGTAATTGTTATTACTTACTTCACTGGTTTTCAGATGTACATTTTTTCACTTTGGGACACATCATATAAATAAAACTGGAAGTTTTTCCTTATTTAGTATAAGATAATGTTGCATTTTGGACTTATTGAAATAGAGAATGTACAAGAGTTTTATAAAGTAGTTGTAATCAGTGCTGTTTTTCTGACATTTTTCCTGCATTTACTTCTTTTAATATCTTTTAGGAACTGTCCATATTTGCAGTTATAACTTGCCACTCCTTGTTAACAAACTGAAAACCTGAGAGAGCCATTTTCCTCACTGTTATTTAAAGTATTATGATTTAGTGTGCCCAGGAACATTCTGATTCAGTTTTATGCTATAAAAATACTAATTTAGTCACCAGCTACCTTGCTTGCTATGTGGTAGGGATACAGAGACCTTTGGAAGCTCAAGGTCTTATGGGGTTTATTTTGTTCATAAATAAAATCTTTGGGTAGAAAGACTCTTTAAAGAAGAGGGAGTAATTAAAACTGCCTGATTTAAATCCCCTAGACTACTAGGTCTTAAAAATTAACCTGTTTTGCTAGGCATACCTAAAGAATTAGTAGTCAGGTTAAAAGGGGGCTAGGTGCAGGCCATTGACATAAATGCATGTGGAAGAAAATGGGTACCAAAGGCTCATGTTAGATAGAGAGGACATTTGGCTAGAATAAACAGACCTCAGACTGGCATTTGTTATCTCCTAAATGGCACAGAATAGAAAATAACAATCTGTACTTCTTATTCTTAGTTATCTAAGGTTAGAAGCATATCTTTTAATAGAAATGTCAAGACAACTTGACTTACGTTTAATTCTGTGGCAGTATTCTTTTGTTTGATTTGTTTAATTTTGGTAAAAGGCAATACATTGACATAGTTTTAAAATCTGTATATATTTTATGTGTAAACATATATATGCATGCATATGTAAAAACAGAATGAACAAACATTGAAAATTTTTCTCTTCCCTCCCTCTCCCCACCTCAAGTAACTCCGGTTCACTCTGTGTGTGTGTGTGTGTCTTTCCTGTACGCTTGTACAGACATTGGAAGATATTTTTACTGTCTTTCTTTTTTAAACAGAGTAGCTTAAAAATACTGTACATTTTTTCAACTTAATATTTTATTTGAGAGATTGTTCCTTGTCAATTCATAGGGAACTTTATTATATACTAAATTAATATATAATTTTTTTGTTGTTACTTTACATTTTTATTATTTCAGTGTCTGAATTCCCCCCCTCCTCGCTTGTATTTTTCGGTAAAATTTTCAAATCAAAAAGTGCACAAATCACGGTGCTCAGTAGGTTTTGATTTGACAGATGCACATAGTCAGTTCAGTTGCTCAGTCTTGTCTGACTCTGCCACCCCGTGGACTGCAGCACGTCCGGCCTCCCTGTCCATCGCTACAGTATATCAAGATGAAGGTTTCATTCAGTCACTCAGAAAGTTTTTCCTTCTCTTTCCTTCCAGAGGCAACTACTGTTGGGATTTTTTGCACTTTCAGTTGGTTTTGTCCCTTCTCGAACTTTATGTAAATGGAATCGTTCAGAATCTAGTCTTTCATGTTCAGCTTCTCTGAATCAAATACTTCTGAGATTCATCCATGTTGTATCAATAATTCTTCTTTTTCCAGATGTTTTGCTTTTGAAGATCTTTTGCTTCCCATGTGGCTCCAATGGTAAAGAACCCACTTACCAATGCAGGAGACTTAAGAGAGTTCCCCTGGGTTGGGAAGATTTCCTGGAGGAGGGCATGGCAATCCATTCCAGTATTTTTGCCTGGAAAATCCCACGGACAGAGGAGCCTGGCAGGCTGCAGTCCATGGGGTCACAAAAGAGTTGGACACGACTTAGTGACTAAACAACAACATACCGTAGATCTGTGGATAACTTCTCATTACATGCCATTCTTGTTAAAATACATGATCAGGAAAACTGATGGAGTCCTCTTGGGAGGTCTTGAACTACATGTCCCCGAACATAAAGACTAGAAGGAAAGAGAAAATTGTCCTAAGTTTGGTCTGGTTTTTTTTTTTAGTGATGTAAATTGAAAGCCATTTCTGGGAAGAAATTAGCATTTCTAGAAAAATTTAGGCAATTTTCTAACCTCTTCTAAACAACCAGGCACTTACCCACCCACCCGCTGATTGTCAGGCACGGTTTTGCTCTCTTTGTTAAATATTCTGTGTGTACTTGAAGCAGATTCTATAAATGTCAGTTAGATGGTCTTCGATAGTATTGTACAGCTCTTATTATGATATACAGATTTTTTTTTTTTGGTAGTCTGACTGTCCTAAGAGTGAGTGAGATAACTCTGATGATGACTGATTTGTTCATTTCTTTCTTTAGATATGTCGGTTTTTACTTCATGTATTTTGAACTTTATTTTTAAATGCATACAGGTCTACTGATGAATTGGCCCTCTCAATGAAATATGTCTGTTTATCTCTGTTAATATTTTTAGACATGAGTCTTACTATTTCTGGTACTATGCTTTATTAAACTCACTGCTTATATGAACTATATTTCCACTCTTGTGTTTTCAGCTCATCTATATATGTAAAGTACACCCTTTTGGTAGACATATTGCATCCTGTATTCACTCTGACAAGTCTTTCTTAATTGGAGTATAAGGTGTGTTTATGTATAATGTTAACGCTGATGGGGTTGGGCCTACTCTTTGTTTTACTCTTTACACTTTGTTTTCAGTTATCATCTGTTATTTGTTCTTTCTTTCCTTTGGACTTATTTTTTAGTATTTTGTTTTATTAATAGTTTTCTCTATGCTCTTTAGTTATATCTCTTGGCTGTTTGAGGAGGGGGTTGCTTTCCCAGTGATAGTATGTATTTTTAGCTTTGCAGTAGTGTAGTGATTCTAAAAAGCCTCCTGTTTCTTCTGCTGCCCTTGTCATTTAAATTACACCCGCATACCTTTAGTTATAGGTTTTTTTCTGTTGTTGGTCATCATCTTTCTGTAGAAATGAAGAGCTGAAATGAATACTATCTTTTATATTTACTTACATACCTCTACTTTCTAGTTTTTTAAAAATTTCCCCAGTGATTTAACTTACATCTGTTGTCATTTCTCTTTATCCTGAATTTTGTTGATCATGGATTTTAGGTTGAGGGTTTTTTCCCCTTGGTGCTCTTTAAAGCTGCTATTCCATTACCTGCAGGCTTCCACTCTTTCTAATGAGAAATTGTTATTATGCCTCTGCATGTATGAATTGTTGTGGTTAGGCCGCTGTCAAAGTTAAAGCTGCGTGTCGTTGGTTAAAGGTGATAAAAAGCAAATTTTATTCAGTAACTATTGCCATCGGGGTGGTAAGATGGGAGCCCAATTCCAATTTGCCCAGAGGTGACTGGAATAATGAGTAGCACGGGGATCAAGGGTGGGGCCTGCAACATAGTCAGGGAAGTGAAAAATTATATACACAAGTAGGCTAGAGGTTTGGTCAGTGTCACTGATTTAGGCCATCTGTGTTTGCCGAAAGGCATTTATCAGAAGTTAGGCTTCTGCCTTTCCTTAGAGGGCAGACTGGGAGGCAGAGAGAGGCCCTTTTTTCCTGATGATCAGTTACATTTCAAAGGAATGGTTTTCAGGTCCTCCCCTCCTGAGTTGTAGGAGTCATATATACATTTCAAAGAGACAGGAAGGATTTACAATTGTAAGCTTTTTTAAATAGATGCTCCTCAGGAAAAGGAGGTCAGAAGCCTATGTATCAGTATTGGCTGGGACAAATGGTAAATTCTTTTGGCAGTCTTGAGCATTTCCAGACAGGAACTCCAAAGGGTCTGTGTCACTCGACGAGGCCTTAGGTTTCTAGAAGCCATGTTAGAGTTTGGTCAAGTCTTCTACTGCAGAGGTTTGGATGGAGTCCTTTGTGTTTCGAAAGAGTTTTCATACTTCTCACCAGCTTAAAGATTTTCTTTTCCGCATTTGTTTTTAGCAGTTTGACAGTGATATGCCCTAGTGTGTTTTTGGTTGTTTCATGGGTGTTATTTTTAAACTGCTTATTATTCACTGAGTTTCTGGGAAGTATAAGTTTAGTTTTTCACTGAAGTTGAAGAGTTTCAGCTATTATTATTGCAAATATTTTTGTCTGTTCTTAATTGTCCTCTTTTGGGACTGCACATGCTACTGAGACTTTTGTTATTCAGTTTATTTCAATTTTAATTAGATAACGTCTATTGATCCATCTTTAAATTCACTGACTCTTCTGTCTTCTCCCTCCATCAGGTTAATTTTTAATTTCTGACTTTGTAGTTTTCAGTTCTAGAGTTTTCATTTGTTTTAATAGTTTCCCTGAGATTCCTATTGGTTCATTAAGTCCATGAGCATGCTCATAATAGTTACTTCAAGATTCTTGTCTGTTGATTCATCTTAGTGGGTCTGTTTCTAATGGCTGTTTTTTCTTTTAACCAGAGGGTAACAGTTTCTTATTTCTTCACATGTTTAGTATTTTGTGATTTTTTTTTTTTTTTTTTTTTTTTGTATTGGATATTTGGGACAAAATATCATAGAGACTAAATTCTCTATCTTTCTCTGAAGATTGTTGATTTTTGTTCTTACAGATAGTTTTGGGTGACCTTAAAGTGCAAACTGCTTCTGAGGAAAGGAGTAGCTGAAATCTGAGCTTAGTTCTTTCAGACTTTCAAGTGCTGGTTTTGAACAGGCCTCCAGAGCCTCTCCCACAGGGACAGTTTAGGGTCTGGCCAGAATTCACACTCCTGTTTTGATGTTTTTTTTTCCCCCCCTTTGTGGCTTCTTTCCTTCATTATGGGATTTCCCTCTTCTTTTTCCAGCCTTTCCGGTAGCCCCAAATCCACCCTCTGATTCTGCAGGTCGTTAAAGCGCTGTGTTCTGCTTCAGGTCTAGTTCCCCTGGGTAGCGTCCACTGTGGGGTGCCTTTAGATATGGAGCCACGCAAATGCACCTCTTACCTGGTGCAGGACCCCCGTATAGAGGTTGACTTTCCTTCAGTTTGTGTCTGTTTTTTGTGTCTCTCCACTGTTATCAAATAGTTGATTTTATTTGGTTTTCAAATAGTTAATTTTATTATATTTTGTTTAAAGGCTGTCATTTTTATCCACAGGAAGGTTTGCCTGATTGAGGCTGTTCTACTGGCACTGCATTCTGTTTTGTTTGTTTATTCCTTTATTAATTTCATACGGTTTCCACTATTGAAGATTATAATGTGTTTCAGGAACTAGTAGAGCCAGTTGCTTCTTCGTGGACGTTTTCTTGGTCATTCTTGTAGTTTTTTTTGATATGTTATATGTTGGGCAATTTTGTTTGAGTCTTAATTTTTTTTTTAAATTTTTGTTTAGAGTCCATCAAATATAGAAATTAGGCAGAACTGATACTGCTATGATGTTAGCTTCCTATTTAGGAAGATGTATGTTTTTCTCTTTGGTTGATTTTTATGTTCTTTAGTAACAAAGTGTTTATTTTAGTAGTTTTGACACATTTATAATTAGTTTATCCTAGGTATTTTGTATATTTTGATATAAATTGATTCTTTAAGAAAATTTTCATATATAAATGAGGAAAAATTTTACTTGATAGAAGCAAATTTATTATTTTTAAATAAACCTTCCAATTTGCATGAGAGAGATTGATTGCAGTGGTCAGTAGAACTGAGGCTTAAGTGCCCCATGATGGCAGTGGAAAAGCAGCCGAGTTAAGAGTTGGGACGTAGTTCTGTCTGCCTCTAGATTGATTGCACGCTTTTAACAGCTACTGTTTATTGTTCTCTGATAAATTTCAGGGCTTGAATAAAGCACAGCTTAAGCTCTTCATGCCCTGTTATATTTCTGCTTCTCATGTCAGTTCCAGAATTTCTTGAGTGAAATATTTATTTTAGCCTCAAGAGCAGAATAGCCACATTATGTACTCTTCTCAGGCATTTTCCTTCGGCTGTTTTTAAAGAGAGGAAGGTGTATACTGTTCCTTCGGAGGTTTGAATTCAGATTCATGAAACTCCAGGGTTGGGTTGGTTTCATTGTGTTGTAAACCACTTGGTGCTATATGTTTCCAGTAGATATTTGATAAGTATCTTAAATAAAAGAACCATTTATGTCATGGTTTTGTAGTCAGTGCACCTTTGGGAGGAAAAAAAAGGGTCTGAATTAGCCTCCAGTTTGGCCTTTTCTGACTTCTGTAGTCTGAGAAGTGGAAGTTAAACTTGTGAAGCCTAAAAAATCCAAGAGAATCTGTAAAAATGTCTCAACAAGCTGCTCCAAAGTGTCTGAAAATGCATTTTGCAAAGCCATCCCGAGTGCAGCTCAGTAACCCTGCAGGAGGCCCTGAGCAGCACCACCGGACTGGACGAGTTACCCAGTCTCAGGAAGGCAGCGCTTTTCACCAGTGCCCTTTGAAATGCTGAGTGAGTGAGTGAGCTCGTTAGCAAAGGATGCTCAAAAGTTGTTTTGAGATGTTTCTTTCTCTTCCTTTAAGTTTTGATGATTTTGTAACAGGTAAGAAATTGGAATGGAGTTTCAGAAATTGTCTTTTGACTCTCATTTTTTAAAAAGTATGACTTGCTACCTGAGACCCCTTTGGCAGTCAGTACTTCGATTCCAGACTATTTATTAAGCTCTTCTTTTCTCCTCGTCTCACACAGATGAAGTGGTGGCAGGGAAAATAGGCAGACTGATATCTGGACTGTCCTTGTTCTGGAAAGAAATGTGGAAGAAAAATTTTGATTTTTGAAATTTCAAATAAGATTTTTCAAAAAAATCTTTCTGGTGTATGTCTTTCAGGTGAATTGATGAAAAAAACTAGATACAGCAATTTAGTCATAGTGTCTTTTACAAATTTTGTGCTTTCACATATCTTTAATCCTTGTAGCAATTTCTTAAAAATTTTCAGGTAGTGTGCTATGCTAGGATGACTACAAAATCCATTTCCTTGTCCTTTGTAGTAATAAGAGCAATAATAATTTTCAGTAAAACTGAATATGTATGTATCTTAAATAAGCTTGAAATTTTAACTGGATATATGTCTGTTTTAATTGAAATTTTATCTTTGTTAAAAATACCAGTTGACATCCATTTTTAGATTTTTTTTTTTTAAACTGCATTATAAAATGAAGCACTGTTAGTAAGACTTAATGGCATAGGATCCTCTGTTGTGAGTAGAGGAAATTGGAAAAGGCACAGGTATGATTTCATTAAGCTAGAGAGCATTGGTGTTCACATTTTAAAAACATAATCATAATTTATCTGGAGTCACATGTTCCATTTATTGGCTTCCTTCATATAGAAAATATAGAAATCAGCACTAAATGCCCGTGAAAAAGTGAAGCAGTGTATATTTTCTGGGTGAAGGAAGTATTCTGTACATTTTCCATGTTTTACATCATGGTAATTTGAATAACCATGCTTCCATGTTCACATCAATTTTTTGTTTTTCAATTTATGCACAGCACTTGCTCTGAAATTTGGGGACTGAGTACACCAAATACGATAGATCAGTGGGATACAACAGGCCTTTACAGCTTCTCTGAACAAACCAGGTGAATATTCTGCCCTCTATGGAATCCTAGAGATCTTGTGGGAGGGAGGGTGTTTTGGAAGACCTAAAGTGGGTTGCTTAGTATAATTTTGCCTAGGATGTTACCTTAATGTAAAATAAGGCATGGCATTTAAAATAACTGCTTGCCGGTATTAAAAATATATTAAATGTTTCCGCTGATGTGTTGATCAATGAAATTCTAGTTTTGAATCTTCTTTAAATTACTGCATCCCCTAAAGAATAGGAGCTTCGATAACTATATTCTCATTTTAGTGTGAGGGTAGATTATAATCTGTTGTTGGCCTAATTTTTCAGTAGATACATAACCAGTTTTTGCTAAATTTCTTGCTGTCATCTAAATCTCATCTTTATACTAATAAGTACATGGTTATTTACTGAACCCCTTATGTCACAATTAATGCTAGGCTGACTCATTTTGGTTCTTTATTTTTTTTTAATCACCTTATTCTCTTTTTGAGCATATTGGTATTTGTCCATTTCATCTCATCATTTTCATCACCATCTGCATTTATGTGTGAGCTATAGAAAATATACCTCAGTACTCAAAATGGTCACAACTGGGTAATGAACTACGTTAGTTTTAGTAAGTGACTTTTACATTGTTGTTGGTATTTATCATTCTTCACACTAGTTCCTTTTTTTGATAATTCAGTCACCTACAGAAGTAATGCCCTTAAGCCTCCCTAAGTAAGAGTTTGAGTCACTAGAGATAGAAGTTGATAACATTTTTCAAGTGTAGCTGTTTGAGACTTTTTTTAAAAAAACATTTTTTTCCCCAAGTGGCTCCCTGTTCATTGATTGACATTTGAGTTATTTATGTAGCATGTTTATAAGAAAAATACCCTAGTGCTGCTGCTTACCTTTATATCAGATCCATAAGATAGTACGTTTTTCTTCCTTGTACTCATTAAAACTAACTAAATGTCTGTCATTCCTTTCTTTATGCTCTTAATGTACTAGTTTAGCCCAATTGAGTATGTTTATTTTTTTTTAAGTTCCCATCTTTCTTTTCCCCTTGCTTCCCAACAGGTCTCTAGATGGTCGTCTTCAGGTGTCCCATCGAAAAGGACTGCCTCATGTAATATATTGCCGCTTATGGCGCTGGCCTGATCTTCACAGTCATCATGAACTCAAAGCAATTGAAAACTGCGAATATGCTTTTAATCTTAAAAAGGATGAAGTATGTGTAAACCCTTACCACTACCAGAGAGTTGAGACACCAGGTAGGAAAATTAGTTTTTTTCCCTCGTTTTAGTTAAATGCTTGAATTTAAGTATATTAGGTACTCTTACACCTAATTGACCCAGGGAAACTTTGGTATAAAACTCTAATAGTGAAAAGTGAAAGTGTTAGTTGCTCAGTTGTGTCTGACTCTTTGTTTCCCCATGGACTCACCAAGCTCCTCTGTCGGTGGCATTCTCCAGGCAAGAATACTGGAGTGGGTTGTCATTCCCTTTTCTTCCTGACCCAGGGATCAAACCCAGGTCCCCCGCATTGCAGGCGGGGATTCTTTACCATCTGACATACCAGGGGAGCATAAAACTCTAATTAAAGTTACCTTGAATTCAGTATATTTTTTGGCAGTAATTAAAAATACTAAAAAAATGTTGATTATATGTTATGGAAAATATATCTTAGAGGGAAAGATATGTTAGTTTCTTGAAATAATATTTCACATCAAAGTACATATCTAGGAAATTCTAATCCTATAGATAACAGTCTGCTTAGAACTGAATAAGTTTCATTACCTGTCTGCTGCATTACCTGTTTTAATTCATTTCGCTCTTTGGTTTTTTGATGCACTTTAATGATACCATTTGTAACTAAGCAGTTTAGTAAAACTCATAGCAGGACTTACAGTTTACTTACTCAGTTTACTTAGTACTTGAAACTTAATAGAATGCTGCTATATTTAGGGAAAAAAAAGCTTGATTTTACAAATCTTTTTGCAACCTTTCCAGTGAGGATTTATGAACTTCTGTGGTCGTATAATATGATCAGGATCACTCTTTCCCCAGAAGTACGAGGTAAATCAGAACTTGGAGATTTAGATTGTGGACTTCGTGGTAAATTAAAATCATAATCAGGTTTGTCAGTTTCTCAGCAGCCGAATAATACCAAATAAGTCGATCCTAAACTTCAGACATTAATCGGGCTAATTCTTTGTGTGTGTGAAGCTTCTAGTAGAAGGGCCCGTTCTCACCTGCTTGCCGTTGACGTGGACTTCTCGGCTCTTTCAGTTCTGCCCCCGGTGCTGGTGCCCCGGCACACGGAGATCCTAACGGAACTGCCCCCCCTGGATGACTACACCCACTCCATTCCAGAAAACACTAACTTCCCAGCAGGAATCGAGCCGCAGAGTAATTATATCCCAGGTATTTTTGCCTTCTGAGTCTCCTAAACTGTGAGATAGATACAAATTTTGTTCATAAACATTCATCTATTAATAATAAGTTATGGTTTGGCTTTTTAAAAATTTTAGTTCTGCAGACATAGCAACATGTATGTTGTACTGAAAAATGAGGAAACTTCTATTTTAGTTCTTTTTCATCTGAGACTCAGTAATGCTGAAAAATAAATGAACTAATGATTCTCAAATTCCGCTCTATTACATTACATGTCCAGTATAAACTAAAGGTATAAGCATGAGCATTTAGCTGTATATGGGATTTTTTGGTGTTTGAATTTTTTTCTCCATGTGTAGTATTTATCTATTCCACTTTTATGTTTTATTTATACCACTGAAGATGTGTAAGGAGCTTCAAGTTTCAGCTATAGTGAGAAATTGTCTTAATGTGTCTCATCATGGAAATAATGCTTGTTCATTGGAGGTAATTTTGAAAACATAAAGTAAATAAAGACTTTTTTAAAACAGCTAATTTTAAGGTTAAAAAGTGTTTTCTGACTATCTTAATGCTTTTTTCTTTTATTACTATTTATTCCAAAAGAAGATTTAAAGCTGCTTTTATTGGGAAACATAAACATTTTGAGAAGTTAGTACAGGGCAAAGAGTTTGTTGTGGAAAATGGGGGCTAGGACAAGTGGAAGCAAGGTGAACACAAGGCATTTTGTAGGGAGAGGAATTTGGCTATAAGTAGTTACATGTGAGTAGTGTGTTGGATTGAGGGAGTCCTTAAATCTGATGTGGGAATTAGTATAATTCAGCAATCCTTAGGAAACTGAGGTGTAAGCATTCGCTCTTGTAAGACACCTACCCAGTGATTATGTAGAAGGATGTTAATCAAAATGTTTGACTTTTACCTGTGGAGATATTTGGGCTGATTTTCCATCATCTTTGTTTAAATATGGGTCTTTTACAAAGTGGAAAATCACATGTGGATTATACTTAACCTGCTTTTCTGGACAGTGGATCTTTACCCAGCTCCAACTGAGAGCAAAACCTTGGTGTTCACTTTTTATTCCCCTGCGAAAGAAATTGTAACATTTCCTCCAAGACACTAGTATTATACCTTTGTTGTTTACTATTTTATATATAAATAATAATGGAGAAAAATGAAAAAGAATAGCGTATATATCAGTTCAGTATTTTTCCCTGTTTACACCTTTGAGACATTGTGGTTAAACTGGCAAAGCTTAGCTGTTTTTAATTTTATTTGATTTAACTTTTAAAATAGCACATAACTGTATATATTCTTATTTTTATATTCTTTGTTGTTTGAGTATTACTATGAAGGAATTTATTTTATTCTCATATTAAAAATTGGGGGGCACTGACATTTAAAACGAAAAGTTTGATACTTAAGTTAAAACTTAAAATTAACTTATTGAAGAGAGATTGTCAGGAGCTCATGAAGGAGATGTTTAACCTGCATCACCTAAACTTTTTTTTCCTGCTTGGAATTATGATTGGTAAAATTGTATAAATTTTTTATTTTACATGAAGCTTATTCAGATATTCAAGTACTTTCTGAATATAAACATTTTGTTTATAAACATTTTGCTCATATATTTCTGAATATAAACATTTTGTCATTTTGGAAATGACACATTAGAATCTTACGTATTTTCAGAAAGTAATTGACCTCAGTTTTGTGTAGCAGCAGTTTTACTTGAATTTAATTTTCTGCCTCAAGCATTCAGGACTTACTGTCTGGAAATCACTAAAGCAATCCACTTTTTAGATAGAATTCAGGCTAGACCATTCCTGAACTATATTACCGTATTTTGCCGTATAGAACCTAGTATAGTATGTCAGCCTGTATTACTTTGTAAACCTGAAACCTGTGTGCCTATGTTGTGTGTCTAAGTACCCATTTACGACGGCCATTAGTTAAAAAATTCTCTTTGGTTACTAATTTCTTTTAAACATTCTGATTAAGAACAGGCATCTTTGAAGTTATATTTTTGGCTCTTGCCCCAGAAAATATTCAAATGAGAATGAGCCAGATATGTAAATAATGCTAAGAAAATATGCACAGAGAGCTCAATTGTGTTACAAGTGGGTTTTAAGGATTCACCTATAAGGTTTGGGTCAGAACCTGAGTCATAAGCCCTCAGTATCCAGTACTGCTTTTTATAGTGATGTTATATAACGTTCATATGTTATTTGGAGTGATTTGTTGGTATCTTTGGTAGCTGGGAGAAAAGGCATTGAGATTAAATTGAAGCTGTACTTGATTTGTTCGAAACTTTTGTAGAAACGCCACCTCCTGGATATATCAGTGAAGATGGAGAAACAAGTGATCAACAGTTGAACCAAAGTATGGATACAGGTAAAAAATATTTTCAAAATTACTCAGTAATTAAATACACAATTTTGTCGTGTTTGAAATTCACTAAAATTATTACTTACCCTTATATTTAGAAAAGTTGGGACCCCTATCCAAAAAAATGGAATCTTTTATTTTGATTTAATCATATTTGAGCAATCAGAGAGAGGACCCTCTTTGTCAGTGAAAGATTAACATGTACTACTCTGCAGAATAATTGTTAAGATTTTCTCTTACTAGAGTTAAATAAAAATCAGGGAACACTCAGATATTTTTCAAGTGTTTTGTGCTTCTGTTTAAAGTTTTAGGGACTTTATGAATAAATGTCTTCGTGATGAAAGACTCTAATTAATTAACCCAATAACAGGTTTTCAGAGGAACTTGGAAGTAAGATATGGGGATCAGCTTTTTAGTGCTCTTTTAACTTAATAGTTCTGACTTATAGTAGATTGTTTACATAAAGTACCTTGTATATTGTACTTGACCTACTTTAATTTCTAATACTTGGCTGTCAACTTTAAACACAATGAAGAAAAAATTTTGACATGTAATAAATATTACACACATAGAAAAGTTGTTATATAATAGAATGTGTATAACCCATCATAACTAGTAGGTTACCAGTGAAGTAGCTGTGATGTCCCTGTAATTGTATATCTTGATCTATTCCATCTTGGTTGTATCTTAAGGATTGGACACCTTAATATCACAACCTGCCAAGAAAAGCATAGCTTTTCTACGCAGTCTATACTAAGGCATTCTATATTTATGATAATCTAAGTGATTTTCTAAATGGCAAGGGCTTGGGTGGTTGGCTTTATAATAATTCTGTTGCTTAAATTCTTTCATTATTTCAATTTCCAAGTAAAGAAATTCTGCTATAGCTAATCATACTTTATAGCTTTTCAGAATAGTAAATGACGAAGAAAAGTAGGTGATGATCATTTGATATAGCATGTTGTGAATCTTTTTCTTTCTTTTTTAATTTTGGCTTAATGACTTATGGAGTTCTTCATTCCCTACCCTCAGCACAGAGCCCTAACCACTGGACCTCACAGAACTATATTCCTAAATCAGCCATGTTCCTTTTTGCCCTGTGATGGACAGTTCCTTCTGTGACACTTAGACATGAATACCATAAAAATATACTCTGATGACATCATTAGTCATCAGGGAAAATGCAAATAAAATCATGACATATCACTTCACACACTCTAGAATGGCTGTAATCAAAAAGTCCAACTCTTTGTGAAACCATGGACTGTAGCTGCCAGGCTTCTGTGTCCGTGGGATTTCCCAGGCAAGAATCCTGGAGTGGGTTGCCATTTCCTTCTCCAGGGAATCTTCTGACCCAGGGATTGAACCCAGGTCTCCTGCATTGCAGGCAGATTCTTTACCACTGAGCCACCAAGGAAGCGCCGTAATCAAAGAAGAATAATAAGAAGTCTTGATGAAGATCGGAGAAGTTAAAAGTCTTCATATGTTGCTAGTGGGAAAATGGTTCAGTTACCTTGGAAAGATTTGCTGTTCTTCAAAGTTTAATATAGAATAACAATAAGACCCAGCAGTTTCACCCGAGAAAATTGAAAGCATTTCCAAACTAAACTTGCACATAAATGTAAGCATTATTCATAGTAGTCTGAAAGTAGAAATGACCCAGATTGTCTATCAGATGATTAATGGATAAATTAAGTGAGTTATATCCATACTTGGGAATATTATCCAACCACATAAAGGAATGAAATACTGGTGCATGCTACAACATGGATGAACTTTGAAAGCATTATATTAGGTGAAAGAAGCCAGGCACAAAAAGCCATAAGGATTCCAATTAGTGCCCATTGGATAATATAGGTGAAACATCCGAGGAGCAATAAGATGAATATAATCACTGGTTAGGCACTTCGTGGTGGCTGAGTCGGTAATGAATCCACCTGCAGTGTGGGAGACCTGGGTTCCATCCCTGGATCTAGAAAATCCCTTAAGGAAGGAAATGGCACCCCATACTAGTTTTCTTGTCGGGAAAATCCCATTGACAGAGGAGCCTGGTGGGCCACAGTCCAGGGACCTCTCTGGAATGGTGGAAGGTTCTAGGTGTATGCTGTCCACGTGGCCACATGCTTCTAGGAGTACTTGACATATTTGGTGCAGCCAAGAACCTGAATTTTTATCTTTATTTGATTTGAACAGTGACATGTGGCTAGAGGCTGTTGGTAACCCAGCTGATGGCTGTTGTACAGGTGGTGTTTGGGGTCAGAGATCAGCTGTCTGCAGGGCTGCGTCTCCCGGAGCCAACCCAGTCCTGAACAAGTGCTCAGGCTTAGAGGACCATGGCCGTGCCCATGGGTGACCCCACGTGAGAGCGCCTCTGGGTATGCACACCTCATCTTGGGACTGTGGGGCAAGGGTGCAGTGGGAACAGCTCTCACTCACTGCCTGGCTCTCTGGACCTGTCTCCCCAGCTGCATGGAAATCCATGGTCACCGTGTAGGCCAGAGCTGGGAGGATGGGGAGGCCATAGGCCAGCTCTTCTCCCCATGTCCCAAGGGCTGCTGATGCCTGGCTGACCATACGCCCACCTGCCCGCAGCTTTCCCTGTGCTTCTGAATGAATGTGATCAAAAACACACACTTTATGTTTGACCAAGACCAGGTTCACGGATAGCCATTGTGATGGTGGTAGCGTGGTGGCCCAGACCTTCATGAACTTTTGCTGCACATCCAAGCACAAGTTGGGCAAAGACTTGCCCTCCAACCAGCTGATCTGTGCCAAGGACATCCCTAACTACAACACTGTAAGAAAACCTTGGACTGTGTGGATCACAACAAACCGATCTCTTAAAGAGATTGGAATACCAGACCACCTTACCTGTCTCCTGAGAAACCTGTATGCAGGTCAAGAAACAACAGTTAGAAACGGACCAGTTCAAAATTGGGAAAGGACTGTGTCAAGGCTGTATATTGTCACTGTTTGTTTAACTTACATACATCATGTGAAAAGCCGGGCTGGATGAATCATAGGCTGGAATCAAGATTGCCGGGAGAAATATCAACAGCCTCAGATATGCAGGTGAAACCACTCTAATGGTAGAAAGTGAGGAAGAACTAAAGAGCCTCTTGATAAAGGTGAAAAAGGAGAGTGAAAAAGCTCAGTTAAAACTCAGCTTTTAGAAAACTCAGATCATGGCATGTGGTCTCATCACTTCATGGCATATAGATGGGGAAATAATGGAAACAGTGACAAACTTTATTTTCTTGGGCTCCAAAATCACTGTGGACGGTGACAGCAGCCATGCGATTAAAAGATGATTGCCTTGGAAGGAAAGCTGTGACAAACCTAGACAGTGTATACAGAGATAGCAGAGACATCTGTAGTCGTGTTGTATAGACATGACTATACGACCAAGGTCTGTATAGTCAAAGCTATGGTTTTTCTAGTAGTCATGTACAGATGTGAGAGTTGGACTGTAAAGAAGGTTGAGCCAAAGAACTGATACTTTCAAACTGTGGTGCTGGAGAAGACGCTTGAGAGTCTCTTGAACAGCAAGGAGATCTAGCCAGTCAGTCCTAAAGGCTATCAACCTTGACTATTCATTGGAAGGACTGCTGCTGAAGCTCCAGTACTTTGGCCACCTGATGGGAAGAGCCAACTCATTGGAAAAGATCCTAATGCTGAGAAAAATTGACGGCAAAGGGAGAAGGGGGTGGCAGAGGGATGGGATGTTTAGATGTCACCACCGACTCAATGGACATGCCTTTGAGCAAATTCTGGGTGATAGTGAAGGATGGGGAAGCCTGGCATGCTGCAGTCCATGGGAGCCCAAAGAGTCGGACATGACTTAGTTATGATAATGGGTCAAAATCCAGTGTGGGGGAATAAGCTGAATCAAAATGAATTCATTGTTTTGGGGCTAGCTTTGAACATAACCTAATATTTCTAATTCTGTTTCAATGGAGGAAATGTTACTATCTTTTTCAAAATGACACATTTAAAAGTATTTACTCTAATGACAGTGACAGTGTGAATATTTGATTCATGAGATGCTAAAAAGTTGCTTCAATACTAGTCTTCCACCTGCTATCTATTATTGTCTTAGTGCAGTGACAAGAATTTTCTGACTGCTGCAGGATCCCAATTTAGAACAAAATTGACCTCTCTTTAAACTCTGGTCCATACTTTTCCTGAGGGAAGACATGATTAAATTAATCTTTGAAACCCTTCTGGGATAGAAGGAGTTAATAGTTGGGGGCATTCCCTGGTGATCCAGTGGTTAGGACTCTGTGCTTGCACTTCAGAGGGCACGGGTTTAATCTCTGTTGGGAGAACTAAGATCCTGCAAGCCTCGGGGCCAAAATAAATAAATAAAATTAAAAAAAAAAAATAAAGCCAGAGGACAAATAAAGTAAAATACAGAACTGTATGAGCAGGTACATGTTATTTTTTGTTTTGCTTTGTGTTTTAATTTCTCTGATCAAGCCTTCATTCTTTAAAGCCTGTGGACTTTAGCGATCAGGCTGAATGAACGTCATAAGAAATACAGGTTTGGTTTAGTTCTAACCTTTTCTTCTTGCAACCTGGTCATTTTGTGTACCCCTAGATAAGGTTCACATGCTATACTCAGAAGACAGCATCTCTAACCAGATGCATGGCTGCTGGATAGCATGACTGGCCTCTGAACTAGACTGCCTGGACTTGAATTGTCCCTCTGCTCTATGCTTGATGATGTAGGCACCAGTTTCCTTATCTGTAAACTAGGGATAATTATAGTACCTAACTCATAGGAAATACTGTATGAGTGTATTTAGAGAAAATATAAAAAAGGTGAATTAACCATTAAAGTTGACTGCATGGATATTAGAAGTAAATTGAGGGAATTGAGATCTCAGAGCAGGAGCAGTTCATTGTCATGATTAGGATCTTCTCAAAATAGGAAAGTAATTTGCCAGGAACAAAGGGTCAGGTTTGTGAACTTGAGAGTAATGGTCTTACTGGGTGTGCCATCTCTGCAGTGTTTTATAGTTTTTAGCATAGATGTATAGCTGTTATGAGATGCATGCTTCACTGTTTTAACCTTTTGCTGTTATTATAAATTTATTTTTCAATTTTATTTTTTAATTGTTTATTCCTAGAATATAGAGTAAAATTTGATTATTGTCTGTTGGTTTTTTTTCCTGAACTTTGCTAAAGTCACTTTTCATATCTAGTATTCTGTAGATTCCTAAGATTTTCTGAAAACAGTTTTACTTCTTACTTTCTCATTTTTATGCTTTTTTCTTTTTCTGTCCTGGCTAAGCCCTACAGTAAACTGTTGAATAAAAATACTAAGAATGGATATTTTTACATTGTTCTTGATCATAGGGCGAATACATTTAATAATTCCTGAATAAGTGAGATGTTAATTATGGATTTTTAATAGATTATCAGATTGAGGATATTTCTTTCTGTTCCTGGTGCTTTGAATGTTTGTAATGAATGGCCGTGGAATTTTGTCCATACTTTCTCTGCGTCTCCTGAGAGGATCATACAGTTTTATTCCTTTTTGAAGTGAATTTCACAAAGTGATTTTTCTGATAACAAACCAATTTTGACCTTATTTGGTTATGATAAATTGCACTTTAATAAAAATCTTTGTGGGTTTGATTTGATAATTTTTTAAAGGATTTTCAAGTCTATGTTTATAAGGGATTTTGGTCTTTAGTTTTCATATAATGTTTTTCTGTAGCTTCAGTATCAGTAATGGACTCTAAATTGGATGAGATTTTCTCCTATTTTCTGAAAAATTTTGCATAGGATTGTTATTTCTTCCTTAACTACTTGATAGCTCCTACTAGAGAAACCATCTCTTAAAGGGAAGGGTTTTTAAAATTGGGAGTCGTTTAGATTCTCTGTTTTCTATTTTTTATGTAGGTTTGGTAGCTTGTGTCTTAAAAGATATTTGTTCATTTCATCTGAGTGGTAAATTTTATTGCTATAAAGTCATTTCTAATGTTTTGTTATCCCCTTGATGTCTGCAAGATCATGCAAATCTTGATTATTTACTTATAATACTGATAATTTATTTTTTTTTTCTTGATAAATCTTGCAGGGGCTTTATCAGTTAATATTTTTAAATACCCAGTTTTGGGCTTGTTAAATTTTTCTGTTGTGTTTCTCTTTTTACTATTTGATTTGTTTCTATTCTTCATTATTTTCTTCTACTTAACTTTGCATTAAATTTGGTGTTTTTAGAGCATTGTAGTTTAAATTTAGATAGTTGATTCTTTTGTATTTTTTTCCCATTGATTCTTTTCTAATGTAAGCTTTTAAAACTGAAAATTGCCTTCCAACCCTTATTTTAGCTTCATACCACAAATTTTAATGTTATTTTTCAGTATTATTTGTTATCATTCAAGTATTTTCTAATTCCTCTTTTATTTCTTTGATCCATGATTTTTTAGAAGTGTAGGGGCTTTCTAGATAGTTTGTTGATTTCTAGCTTAATTCCATTATGTTTCATACATACTGGGTATGATTTCAGGCCTCTGGAATTTACTAAGAATTATTTTGTGCCGCGGTGTGGTATACGTAACTTTGACTCACAGTTCCATTTACAGTGGAAAAGAATTTTGTGCAGTTGTAGTGTTCCTCTAGGTGTCATTGTTGGTTGAGGTCATTGCTGATACTGTTTAAATCTTCTTAACTCTGACTTGGTTCTAAATGTGACTTTGAGTTTATCTCTTTCTCCGTTTAGTCCTGTCAGTTTTTGCTTCATGTATTTTGAGTCTCTTATTAAATGGTACACATTTCGAATTACATCCTTCTGATGAAGTGATTCTTGTTATAAAATGTGTCTCATATAAACATAAACATCCGTCAACATTGTGTATAAATGATGAACCCAAGCTTTCATTGGTTCAGAGATCTTGCTTGTTTTAGTATCTCTATTGCGTGTATCAGGGACCCAGATGGGATGTCCGCTTTCCAACCTCATAGACTGTGAACGCCTTCCCTCATTTCTAGTCTGATAGAGGGTGAGGTTTACTTGGAATTTTCACCTGCCTTCAACAAGTCAGATATGGGAGTTAGAATTGGCTAGTGAAGAGGACTGTATCTGTGCTTGAGCTTCTCAGATTCCAGTTGCCTGTGTGTGGCCATTAAATTTTAATCTGGTTTGTCCTTTGGCAAGAACAGTCCTGTGTGTGATAACTTGGCAGATATTCCCAGCAATGAAAATGGTTACCACTCCCTACTTAATGTAGGAAGAGCTCATCCCTTTCAGTAAATGACTTACAATTTAAATGAGTCTGTAGTTTTGGGGTCACTTTTGGTAAAAATACAATTTTTTAGTGTTTCTGATACTTTCTTATTGTAGGAGTAAGGGTTTTTCCAACAGTCTTCTATATTCTAACCATAAGGGGAACCCTGTACAAATTACTAATAAAAACAAAAGAAGATCAACTGTATTCTCATTTTGAAAACAATTCATGCTTACAGAAAACTTGGAAATACATAGAACATAATAAAGAAACATGAAGGAAGTATGTATTTTTTAAACTGGATTTACATAGTTTCTATATCTTATTTTTGCTTAATCTTAAATTTTTACCATTCTGTGTCAAAAGTTTGACAGTGTTTTACAGATTAAACTTCTGATGCAGCATTTTGGATTATTCAACAAGTGGATATTCATTATGAAAAATTAAAAGCAGGTGTTTAATTCATAAAAAGCAGTACCACAATTAATGTCATAGGATAGCTAGAAAGAGACAGAGGAATTTGCACCTAGGATCTCAGATTCTAGAAATTCTGTTCCTGACTATTGCACTAGGCTTCCTCTGGCGTGTTTCTGAAGAGATGGAGAAAAACGCCTGCTTTTGCAGTATTTGCTGAGGTAGGACTTGGTTGGTGATCAGGTATGGATATGGTGGAAGGAGTAAGCCAGCATGACGATCAGTTTTTTGAAAGGTTTGTGAATGTGATTGGTCTCTGTATTCAGTAAATGAGTTTTTTTTAAATCATATGTTTAAGACTTTTTTGGTATAAAAACAAAATCATAGATAATTTTAGTTCTTTGGGACTGTTTTTTGTAATTTGAATTTAAAGATGATAAAATGAAATTATTTTAAGGCCTTTAACTAACTTTTCTGTCCTCCCATATATTCCTTTTGGAAGAATGTCTATTTTTTTATTTGAATGATAATTATGGTTAGTTTATATACTGAAACTTAAAAAAAGTAAAATATACATTTTTTGCCATTAATTTTGATCAAGAAATTCAAACTAATTTTAATATTTCTCAAAAAGTTATAAAATAGATACTAAATATGTAAGTCATATCAACATGAATCCCATTCGGAGAGAACTTGAAGTTTTAAAATAATCTGAGCAAGAATTATGCAAGATATAAAACCACAGAAGAAAGGGTTGATAAACTTAAGTAAATGACATTTAGAACACTACCGCTCCATACCTTTAGAATGACCAGAATCTGAAGTCTGGCAAGGAAGGGGAGCGTCAGGAACTCTGATTCATTGCTAATGGGAATGCAAAATGAATGGTATGGCCACTTTGGGAGACAGATTGGCAGCTGCTTACAAAGCTGCACATACTTAGCATGCAATCAGCAGTCATGCCCCTCAGTAGTCACCTAAAGTTGAAAGTTTATGTTAGGTACACACAGAAACTAGCACTCGGATGTTTATAGTGGCTTTATTCATTAATTGCCAAAATTTGGAAGCAACTAAGGTGTCCTTCAGTAAGTGAATGAGTAAACGAACGATGGCACATCCAGACAATGGGATGTTATTCGGCTAAAAAGAAATCTGCCAGATAAAGGCATGAAAATACATGGAACCTTAAATGCATATTACAAATGAAGTCTATCTGAAAAGGGGATATACCTGTATGATTCCAACTATATGACGTTGTGGAAAAGACACAGACAGCTATAGAAACAGTAAAAAGATCAGGGATTCAAGGGGAGGGAGGGATTAATACACAAAGATTTTTAGGACAGTATAAGTATTCAGTATGCTACTACTATAATGGTGAATACATGTCATCGTACATTTGTCAAAATTCATAGAACGTACATCAACCAAAGATGAACCCGAATATAAATTGTGGGCTTTGAGTGATAATGTCTATGTAGGTTCCTCAGTTGTCGTAAATGTACATTGTGATCTGAGACACTGATGGCAGGGGAGGTTGTACATTTGTGGGTAAATGGGAACTCTTGTACATTATTAATGCTCGATTTTACTGTAAAGCTAAAACTGCTCTAAAAAATAATGTTATTAAAATTTTTTTTATTTTGAAAGATAAAACCAAAAAACTTGGGGGAAATATGTGCAAGAAGTCTCATAATTGATTTCTAGATTTAAAACCTACAAATCAAGAGGTTAAAGACAGTGCTTAATAGATAAATGGATGTAAAGGACATGAGTGTACTATTTATAACAAAATAAAAATAAATAAAAATTTTAAATGTAGGAGTTGCCCCATTTAAATCTTTCAAATTGTCGTATGTCAAAAGGTAGTGACATGGCGTGAAGAAATGCTCATAAATTGTTGATGGGACTGAATGTCCTGGGAGGGTACTTGGTCCTTATAACAATTTAACCTCACATTCCTTTTGTTCAGCATTTCCTTGTTGAAAAATGTATCCTACAAATATATGCAAACTTGTGTGCACAAGGATTTCTCTAGATGTTTTAGCTGCAAGTAATAGAAACTAGCTTTAAATAGTGAGATTATTGCTTCTCATAACTGCGAGTCCCAGACTTCAGTAGAAGCATGTATATATGAATAACTAACAGAGTAATCATGATTTAACCTGGCTCTTTTTTTTTTTTTTTTTTTTTAAGTTTCTAAAAACTTCTGCCACCTAATACATTTTTATCTTAATTCTAAAAATTTTGTATATGATTATAACCAACTTTTCATAATTTTCAGTTCTAACTTTCATCACATACGACTGGACTCAGTCAAAATTAATAAACCATGACTCTACTGGTCATTTCTAATAAGTATTTAATAGAGAGAGTAAGCAGTTAAAAGATATGAAAAATTGGGCCGTTTCCTCCATTTCTAATAGTGGCTCTGTTTATTTTATCTTAGCTTCAGGAAACAGCAGTGGGTTTTAGTTCATTGTTCTAAATATGTTTTGACCTTTCATAGCTGTACCTGTTATGACTTGCCAACAGATTTTTCAAACTGAGGAACAAAAAAAGAACACAAGAACTTTGTTATAGAAGGCTGTTCTGGCTTCTCAGAAATCATCACCTGTTCTGTATTTGTTGGTTCGTTTGTTTGCGTGGGGGCTGCCGTTTTACCTGTGTGCCTGGTGTTCTGGTTCACGTGGTGTAGAGAGGGAGGGGCACACCAGGGGGCTGCTGGCCTTACTCGACATCTGCGCCATTGCTGCAGTTTTAAAACTGGGGAGCTGTAGGTCTTGCTTTTTTGGGTAACATTCTCAAAATATGTAGAGGATAATGATGAGAAAACAAAGTGTATCCTACAGTTACGATTATTTAACGACAGTTTACGGCAAACATGTTTCAAAATTTGCCTGAAATTGAGTGAAGTAATGTCTCACTCTTCTGTCTGTGGTGTTCCTTCTTTTTCTTAACTTTTTGTGTTTGTGCCCCTTCCTTCCTTATTTTCTTGATTAGATTTAACCAGTTTACCTCAAACTGGAAAAAACAAATACTTTTTTCAAAGAAAATATAGTTTACCCAAACTGACTCCAGAGAGTAGAGCTGTCTTAACAGTCATCTTTCGTAGAAGAAGTAGAGTAATATCTTAGAATAAACCCTAGAAAATTATTAACTGTAAATGATTTCACATGGGAATTCTACCAAACTATTAAAGCATATGTTATCCCAATACTATTTAAACTGTTATAGAACATAGAAAAGACATAAAGCTTCTAGCTTGACTTTATGAGGCAGCATAACATTTGTGCTTATAACATAAATCTACAGATCTTTACTGCTTATGATTATTTATGTAAAATTTCTAAATAAAGAATTTTATCTCTTATCCTTAAAACCAGCATCATACTTAACGGGCAAATACTAGAAGTATTTCTTTAAAGTTAAGAGTAAGAAAAGAATTTCCCCTATCACCACTTTTGTCAAAATGTCACATATCCCCAAATGATTGATTAATTATGTCACATAGAAGTTTTTTAATACTGTTTAATCAAAATTGGGCTGAAAAATAAGACAGATGAATAAGTATTTGCATCCTGTACCATGAAAGGACTAATATTGCTAAAACATAAAGAGCCTTCTGTAAATCAGTGAGAAAAGAGATCAACACCACAATAGAAAATTGAGCAAAAGAAAAGAACAGACTATTTACAGGAAGGAAATAAAATATAAACAAATATCAAGCTGCTGAGTGTCATTTATAAGGGAAATGCAAATTAAAACTACACTTGTTGAGACCTTGTTCTCATTTATCAGCAATAACACATGAGCCTCCCCTCACTATTTTGTGACTGGGAGTGTAAACTGATACAACCTTTGTAGATGACAATTTTGGCAAAATTTATCCAAGTTACAGATGGAGAGTCCTTTGATTTGGCAATTTCCCTTTTAGAGTCTATCCTTCAGATACAATTCAGAGTATGCAAAATGTGCAAGATTAGTTGCTCATTGGAATTTTGCTTCTTGAACACCTGTTAATATGGGATCATAATATACCATAATGTAATGTTATGGATAGATGTGTAAGTAAATAGTAAGGAAATGTACCAGCATCTCTAGATGTTGATACAGAAGAATATGTAATAAAAAAGCAAAGTTCAGAATTGTGTTTACCATTTGTACATAAAAAGCAGGAGGCACAGAAATACATTTGCTTGTATGGTTTGTAGAATATTTCTGGAAAGATACACCAAGAACTGACAACATTGGATGCCTTTGCAAGAGGGTAACTTGAAACCAGGACTTTTTTCTATCTTTTATATATTGAAGCTCCCAAAATTAAACGTCCCATTAAGCATTTGAATTCTTGGCAAATTATCTGTGTTATTATTTATGATTATTAATACAGCTAGATACAATAAATTTTATTATTTGGTCAGAGGTTTTGAAAATACTTTCTTTCATAAGCTGTTTTAAAATTGAATCCTTTTGTTTCAGGATCTCCAGCAGAATTATCTCCTACTACTCTTTCCCCTGTTAATCATAGTTTGGGTAAGTTGCAAATACTTAAAAGTACTCTTCCACCTTTTTATTTAAATGTCCTTTCTGGTAATTATTTTCCATATATAGGAGAAAGAGAGCTCAATGAATAACAGATGATTGTTCAAATTAGTGCTTTTTTAAAAATGATACTGATAATGTGCCTCAATATTACTAAAACACCTTTCTCCTGGCACATAATGAATATAAGAAGTTAAATTTTATTCATGGAAATCATATGCATTGTTCATGAGGAATTTTATGTCCTATATGGCTAGACTTTATGGGTATATTTAGTTTCTATTATATTTTATAATAGCAATTGTTAATATGAGACTGTGATAAATATAGAGACATATTGCTCGCATATACATGTGATATGGGAGATACATATGTGTGATTGCTAATGTGTATGTATTTGTATTGATACATGTGCATATGTATGTTCATGTGTGTGTATGCACCTTGGTCTTCATTTTATACAGTTTCACAATTTCTCTTTAGTTTCTACACATTGGAATTTATTCTGCAAAATTGTCATTTTTTTCCTGTGGTATTCCTTATGCATTTTAATCAAAATTACAGCACTTAAATATATATGGTCCTTGTTTTCCCATGAAATACGTAGATTCTTTCGATTATATTGTGTTTCCACTTGCATACTTTGTGTTGTATTTTTGTTTCTTGTGTATATGCAGGCTTTCTCTTTTTGTAATTAGGGTAACTCAGTGAGAATCTCATTAAAATCGACAAATGTCAAAAATATGTCATGTTTTGTATCCTGTCATGACAGGTTTTTTTTTTGTTTTTTTTTTTAATCTTTGGCTGTTGATGTATTAATCCTTGCTTTAGCTTTGTTCTACTCGATCCTACCCAAAATTAATTGTATAATGCAAATTGACTTATTTTACATGTGGTGCAATTGGGGTAGAATTACTAGTGGAACAAGTAATGCACCATAAAGTCTAAAAAAGATGTTTGAAGATTTGGATGACTTAAGGAGATAGGGGAAATTTGAGAAACTGAAAATCTGCTGTGATCTTTGGAATCTGGGGTTCGTGATGTAGATGTTAAGTCTGTTTCCTGGGCTATTGCCAGTATAGGCTGGCATAGAACATGTAAAGATAATGATATTCAATCTATTCTTGGCTTGACATGGCTTGAATTGTTCACACAACATTTCTTTTATGGGTTTGTTTTTCCCCTCTGCCAGACTTGCAGCCAGTTACTTACTCAGAGCCTGCGTTTTGGTGTTCAATAGCATATTATGAATTAAACCAGAGGGTTGGAGAGACCTTCCATGCCTCACAGCCCTCGCTCACCGTAGACGGCTTCACAGATCCATCAAATTCTGAGAGGTTCTGCCTAGGTTTACTCTCCAATGTAAACAGAAATGCTACGGTAGAAATGACAAGAAGACATATAGGTATGTTTGTTTTCCTTGTGTGAAAAACCAATGCCATTTACTCATAACGTGAGCACTGTGTGGTTTACCACATCAAGAGATTGTGTGCAAGAAAGCCTGCCTTCTCTCTGTCAGCTTAAGTGCAGCCACGTTGCACAGCTTCACCGCCTTCAATAGTGATTCTGGTGATCCTTCCTCTCTCGGCGAACTTTTATCTTGAGTTTCTCCTTATTTGGCACCCTCGACACTGGGAAGTCCATCAGTAAATATGTGTTAAAATTCCTTTGCTGAGCCTCTACCAGTCAAAAAGCTGTCATGTTCAGATTTTAGGGTTGTAATTTTAGCAAATCATGAATTTTTTTCAGTTTGTGTACATCTAGTTTTTTCTCCGCTTCAGTGAATTCATATATCAGATCTGTACACTATTAATCTAAAGCAAGATATCTAAAACAAAAACCACCATTAACTTGTTCAGAAATAATTCAGAGGATCTTAGAATGTGGTAGTCCCAGGTACCCTCTCAGGAAGTTTATGAGGTGAAAACTATTTTGGTAATGGTACTAAGATGCCGTTTGCCATTTTCACTCTCATTCTCTTGTGACTCGACAGTGAAGTATTCCAGAGCTTACAAGGCTTGCGATTTTGCAAGAAGTTAAACATAGACTCTGATGAGAATTCTACTGTCTTAAGCCAGACATTAAGGAGGTTTGCAAAGATATAAAACTCTTCTCACTAATTTTTTCCTTACTTTGGGAAATAGTTACTTTTCATAAACTTGTTTAGGTTAATATGTAGTAAGTTTACTATTTTGATTTTCAAATGAATTAATTTTTTTTTGAATCTTTAGTTTTAACATGTAATGTGGTAAGTTTGCATATATTTAAGACATATGAATAGCAACATTTTGGGACATTGGGGTTTTTTGTTTGTTTTTGTTTTCTGACAATGAGGGAAATAGTTTGAATGCTACTAAAATAACTGAACATAATTCTCATCACCTTAAAGAAACTTCTTTTAATAATAGTGTGCTTCTGTTTTCATTTAATTAACCATTACCTCCTATGAGAAGTAATGCTGATCACTAAAGAGTCTGTGATACTGCAAAGTGCTAGTGACTTCAGAGATGTTCATTGGCTCTGTGTGAAATTTCTCATATCTTGTTTGATGTATAAATTTTACATAATCTCACTGAGGTACTCAGATGTCTTGTAGGTGATGAAGGCCTCTGAATATCCACCCTTCTTTAACTAGTTTAACCCTTCTTTAAAATAGTTCTGATTTTTCTATGTTCTCATTAGGGCTCTGCATAGAAATTCAACAGGAGGTTAACCTTATCGTATTTACTTCTAAATAAGTAGGCTTTCCCTGCTTTTTCACCCTACCTCATCTGAAGCTTGAGGTCCCCTTCCAAGCTCACAGGTGATTACTACAGAGTTCACTTCCTTGAAGTTGTAGCACTGAGATCCTAATTTCCTACAGACTGTCCACTAGAGGCTACTCTCAGCAACTAGAGGCCAGCTGCATGCCCTGCTGCATCTTCACAGTCAGCAGTGAAGACTGTTAAGTTCTTCCCCTCCCACTTTGAGTCCCTCTCTCCAGGACCAGCCCAGTCCCTCTAAGGTTTGTCACCTGATTAAGTCAGGCCCACCGAAGATATTCTTCGTTTCTTGGGGTCAGTTGATTTAAGAACTATACATCTGAAAAATTCCTTTAAGCACTACTTAGTGTTTGACTGAATAATTGACAAGATAAACACACCAGGGATGAGAATGTTAAGTGCCGTCTTAGATTTCTGCTTTTCACAGTTTTTTTTTTTTAATCCTTGTCTTTCTTATATTTTATGTATATTTGATTTGTCAAATTCTGAAAGAGGTATATTAAAATCTCCCGATATAATTTTTTCTTACCTCATTCTGCGTTTGTAAATAGAGATCTGGTTACCACAATAATATATAGTTTTAAAAGGGGCAGATGATAATTTTTGTTATTTCTTTTCTTAAGCATAGTGGGTTCTTTAAAAAGAAAAACTGTGTATCTTAATGAAGGCATATTAATCTAGACGTTAGTTAATTCCTTCAAATGAATTAAATTGCTTTATTCAAAAATATGATTTGTTTGAAATTCTTTATTTTGCTTATCCACTTTTCTACATTAAGCACTTGGAATGAGCACATACTATCTTTATGAATCAATAAAATCATTGTTGGAAAATACTTGGAAAAATAATAGTATGTTTCAAAGTTAGATTTCGGAAAAGCATAGCTGTGGGAGAGATCATCACGATACTTGATACCATTTTACTTTTCATCTAAGAATCCTTCAGAAGTGATGTTGAAGTAGTAAATGTTGTAAAACTAATTCCATATGTATTTTGTTTTAGGAAGAGGAGTGCGCTTATATTACATAGGTGGGGAAGTCTTTGCCGAGTGCCTAAGTGATAGTGCAATCTTTGTGCAGAGCCCCAACTGTAATCAGAGATATGGCTGGCACCCTGCAACCGTGTGTAAAATTCCACCAGGTATGGATCCAGCAATATAAATGGGCCTATCATGTCAACTTGCTGAGTTTTTCTTTGCTATTAATTTTTGGAATCAGGAGATGATTTGCATGCTCATATTTAAATATCTGTTGGAGAAGGAAATGGCAACCCACTCCAGTATTCTTGCCTGCAAAATCCCATGGACAGAAGAGCCTGGCTGGCTAGGGTCCAAGGGGTTTTGCGACTTAGCAACTGCACCACCACCACCATTCTAATATCTGTAGCTCTTTTAAGATGATTCTCTTATACTATCTTCTTTGTACATGTTTTTATATATTTTTTCAATCGTAGGCTGTAATCTGAAGATCTTCAACAACCAGGAGTTTGCTGCTCTGCTGGCTCAGTCCGTTAATCAGGGTTTTGAAGCCGTGTATCAGCTAACTAGAATGTGCACCATAAGAATGAGTTTTGTGAAAGGGTGGGGAGCAGAATACCGGTATGACATGCATGTTCACTTCTTAAATTTCTAGAGTGTAATTCTTTTTCTTCCACTCCTTGAATCTTCTGAAGTTTATCCGTATTTTCATTGACGTTTATAGAGAGCAAATCTTTATGTAAAATAACAAAAGAAAGTTGGAGGCCTCTAGATTCAAAACTATTGCAAATTCCTGTGCTGGCACCATAGAACATAGAATTAAAACGTGTATGGACAGGCACTGTAACAGAATGCAGAGTGTTAAATACCGTAAGTGGCATATTGGAAGGGTTATCAGTTCATGGAAGGAGAGCTGTTTTGCTGGGGCCAGGAGAGGTAGAGATGGCCCAGAGTCTGGGTTCTAAAAGGTGTCTAGGATTTCAATAGTCACAGGTGTACAGGGGTGGAAAGTGATGATCCCGGCAGTAGAATATAGTTCAGTTTGACTGGAGTATAGAAAGTAAAGAATAATAGGACTGGACAAAGAAGTTGAGATGACTTAAATATAAGGTTAAAAGGTTGAACATTATTCAGTAGCAGAAGGGGGTATTTGGGTACCAGACACTGTGCTGTGTTTTAAATGCAGTATCTCATGCCTCTCGGCATAGCTAAGAATTACTGTTGCTGTTTTTATTCTTTCTTTATAAGGTTGCAGTCTTTGTAAAGTTTAAAAAAAAAAAAAAAAAGGTCCAAACTCAATATTTATTTGGAAATAGGCTTAGGTGAGATTTAATAGTTTGCCCAAGGACACGTTTTCAGTGGTAGAGATGGGACCTGAGGAAAGCTCTCCTTGACTCTTCTCTAAGGATAGTAGTAGCAGTTACATAATTGAGTTTTACCAGAACCAATCTGTCATCAGGGAGTAAGATCAATTAGGCTGTTGCTAGATTAAACAGTTGATTGGATTCCACAGCAAAGAAAGGGAATAGTTCATCAGCATAATAATGAATAAAACTATAAATAAAATACTTAGCCTTTCTCCAGTTCACATTACTTACAGTTTGAATGTCTGCTTAAGAAGATACTCATATGGTATAGTAATAATACTCATGTTTCATTCAGCAGTTTGCACCCTTCTTAGAATTTATTTCATTTGAACTTGATTCCCTGTCTTAAATTTTGAAGTGTATGACTTTTGTGATGATGAGATTTGAGATCTACTGGTTTGACTACTTCTCTAAAAATACACAATGTGTTATATATTTGTATCTAAAGTGAGACTTGTCACTGTTTTGTCCAAGTTACGTTAGTGCAAGAATTCATATTTTGACTTTGCTGTAGCTCTCTTTTGTTTTAATCATTTCCCCTTTGAGATGGGATAACTTTAAACAATGCTGAGTTTCTTTTTTCCTTTGAACTTGGATTGAGTTGATATTAAAATTAGATTCGGATAGTACTGTCTGATACCAGTTTATTAGGTCAGTCATTCTTTTTCTCCTTCAAAAGATTATAATGTTGTGAAACATGGTAGAAATGGAGTGGCATTAAACATGAGTTACATAGGTTAGAGAGAATGCCATGTGTGTCTATGGGTCTCCTGCTAAGACCAGCGTTGATTGGTGGAAAGAGATACTGTCTTTCATTCACTGTGGTCTCTGCTGTTCTTTAACCCAGAGATAATATAAAATCTATACAAGAAGCAGTAATATACAGTATGTATTCATGAATAGTGGAGTTCAGGTACATCTACTTTGGATAATAAAGTTTCCTTTAATATTTACAGATCAAAATAACTTAGATACCCATATATCTGTGAACTGTGGAACCTTTTATCCTTAATGACACAGGTGCTGAGGAGATAGATTTGATGTTTGGATTTCTAAACTATTTTTCAGTTTCTTTAAGTGCCAGCTTGATTCCCAGCATAAAAATCAGGAGACATAGTAAGGGGAAATACAGATGTGTAAAGAATTCATGTCTCAGTTAAGTGAGTGAGTACTGAAGTGAATAATCAGGCAGGGGCACAGATAATGTGAGGCTCAGACCCTGAGACAAGGGTTTGCCTGCTAGAAGTTTACTCAGGAAATGGAGGGAACACTGCCAAGGAAAGAGGAAGTAAGGAAGAGAGGCAGGGGCGGGAATACGACACATACCGTTCTTAAGCCTCCTCCTCGAGTGGGTGGACCGCTAGAGCTGTTCCCTTAGGAAAACTTTGGGAAAAGAGTAAAGGACACTCAGAATTACGCCACTTGGAGGGAAGAGAAACTGGGCATTTAAATGCCAATTCCTGTGTCATTGGTTGAGGTCTGTTCCTGGAGATGTTAATTCACTGGCACTTCTGGTCTGTTCCACATATGGACAGAACAGAGGTTCGCAGGCACAGAAATGCAGATACCTACAGTTAGAAGTGGGCTGTAGAACACTGAGAATCTGAAGGGAGTCGCAGGGCACCAACACCACCTGCTACGGAAAACCACATCCTCTGAAATACAGTGGTAGTTCTAGGTTATACTGAGCATGTGTCACTTGGAGGCGAAGAGTTGATCATGGCCTTTCCTCATGTTTGCTGGGTTGTCACGTTGAAGCAAATAGACTTACTGACTTACTGTATATAATAAATAAGAACTAAAATCTTCATGTGAAAGTGACAGGATGTCCTTGAACAGTGTGCAATTTTTAGAGGATAGCTTGTTTAGTTGAAGTACTTGAGGTGTTTCTTATTAAAAACCTGCATGATTTTGCTAAAAGGGATATTGGTTGTTGGTTTTGTCAGGGGACATTGGACCCCAGCTTTGAACCTTCTGTGGTAAGCTTGGGTCAGAATTTTTGTTTTGATGTACTTTAAGTCCGAACTCTGTTCCATTTGGACTTCATTTTCTGTTTGAGTATTTTCTATTCTTCAGATGATTAATAAGTAAAGTGACTGTATATATTCTGATTTGCTTGGGACAGTGCTGGTTTATGTCTCCTGCCCTGCCAGTGATTATTTATAATGTTATAAGTACTTTGTTAGACTTTAAGGATTAAACAGTTTTCAAAATAATAGATGTCCAAACTTAATACTCGTTCAAAAAAGAATCTAGGTTTTCGTATATACAGCCTATTGATTTATCTTAGTTCTTCCATATCCCTGTTATTCTTTTGATTTTGTAATTATTTTCTTTCATTCTTTTAAACAGAAGGCAGACGGTAACAAGCACTCCTTGTTGGATTGAACTTCATCTGAATGGACCTCTACAGTGGTTGGACAAAGTATTAACTCAGATGGGATCCCCTTCAGTGCGTTGCTCAAGCATGTCATAAAGCTTCATCACCAATCAAGTCCCATCAAAAGACTTACTGTACCAACTCTTCTGTCATAGTATTTGTGTGTGGTCCCCGTGGACTGTTTACTATCCAAAAATTCAAGAGAAAACAGCACTTGAGGTCTCATCAATTAAAGCACCTTGTGGAATTGGTTTCCTATGTTCGAATATTAGATGGGAAAATTAATGTCTAGAAATACTCTCCCGTAAAGGAGGAAGAGAAGATTTTAAAGACTTACTGATGTCTTGTTGGGCATAAACCTGAGTGTCCCAAAGGTTTATTAATAACAGTAGTAGTTATGTGTACAGGTAATGTATCATGATCCAGTATCACAGTATTGTGCTGTTTATATACATCTTTAGTTTGCATAAATTAGGTGTGTGTGTGTGTGCTGCTTCTTGATTTAGGCAAGCCTTTATAAAGTTACAGTACCGAATCTGTTATTCCCACTTTTTTGTTATTTTTGTGTGTCTTTTTTAATATATAATATATATCAAGATTTTCAAATTATCATTTAGAAGCAGATTTCCCTTGTAGAAAAACTAATTTTTCTGCCTTTTACCAAAAATAAACTCTTGGGGGAAGAAAAGTGGATTAACTTTTGAAATCCTTGACCTTAATGTGTTCAGTGGGTCTTAAATATTCATTCTTTCTGTGTTTGTTTACTTACTACTAAATCTCATTATAAGGAAACTTTATGGAAATCTTTCTAAACCTCTCCTCCATTTCTACTTTTCCACCAAAACAGTGTAGCATGACATCCATCACCATCAATGGTTGAACTGATACTGCCAGCACCAGTTAATTGAGTACAGTGATAATTCATATGGAGTAAGTCCCTTTGTCTTACACCAAATTTCAGTTTCAACAGGTAATAAGAGACTTGTGTAACCTGGCAGTCTTTTGATTTATCTTTACACCTCATAAAAAATGCACAGGTGGCAGTATAATTATTTTCAGGGATATACTGCAATTACTTCAATATATTTATCCTTTCTGAAAATTCAATCTAAAAATATAAACCCCCTTTTTAAAAGATACTTTCAAATATTTCAGTAGCAAACCTCTTTTGAGTTGAATTTCATTGGATTTAATCACCAGATTGTATTACGAAATGGACCTTTTGTAAATGTAATTGCTTCGGCAGAATACCTAGAAAAGTGGTGCTGAGGTCTGATCAGCAGATAGGGGCCATCTGTTTTTAAGGTATGTTGTATTAAATTTATAAAATCTATGTTATTTTACATAATTATGAATTCTGAATTGTAATATTTGGGGGAGAAGCCGTTTAGCAAGTTTTTTATCTTATGAATACCTGTGGTCTGAGCTGTTCTTAACTAATCCTGAATATGTGGTGACTGTTAGAAGCCACCATACTTCATGCTCTGCAGGGACAGGCATGACCAGAGGTGTCAAAAGCTCTGTTGGAAGTCATTCTACAGCAGATAATCCTTATTTTATTTAGTTTATTGTTAACTCATTCCAGTTTAAACTCTTCTTGTTTGCATCTCAGTAGAAACAGCCAGTAACCACTCCTGGTCCCTTTCTAGTAAGTTTTCATATTTTTAAAGACAGAGTTTCTTTGGTTGGTACTTGTGTTTTATAACCATATTCACCTGTATGTACAGGTGTTATTTTCAAGACTTTCCGCATTTGATTGTTTTCTGTCAGATATCCCGCGTTTTCCTATGTTTGTATAGGCATGTATATGTTCGTGTAAACTTGGTAGAGTGGTTTTTCGTTCTACAGATATTTATTGTTCACCTGTTACGTGTGCCAGGAACTTTCTTAGCCTTTGGATAAAGGTGAACAAGACAGCTATGGCCCTTACCTTTGCCGAGATAGCAGTTACTCTAACACTTAATTAGCGTATTTGTCTATGAAGGAGATAAACAGGGTGCTGTGATAGAGCAAAGCAGAGGAAATTTTCTGTAACGTGATGATTGAGCTAACTCGTGAGAAAGGAGCAAGCCATGCGGAGAGCCAGGGAAAAATAGGCATTCTTGGCAAAGAAAATGGCATCAAATGCAAAGGCATATTTTAAAGGAAACTCATCATTTATTAGGCTTTTATGCTTTATTCAAAAACCTCTTCACAGATCCAAACTTGAGGATCAGATTGGTTCTACAATTTATAATAGTTAAAGGTGGCCTTATTTTGTAATGGACTGCTTCATGTGTCATTCTTGTTAGTATTTCCTCTTCCTCAAGTCCTTACTATAAAAAGCTTGCACCAGGTCACTACCATTTAATGGAATAACCCTTTCTTTAATTCTGCCTTGGGCAAATTTTCACTGTTGTAGCAACTGGCTGCTTGCTTCCAGACTTCATGCTGCCCACTGATCACTACTTGTACAGCCCGTCTTGTGGATGGTATAAATGTCCCAGGTGTCGCCACCCTCAGACCTGTTGAAAGTGTGGAGGCTCTGCCCTCTGTACTTGGGAAGTTGTGTGATGTTAGGGAATACTGTTCCTTGTCTGAGGTCAAAGAACAACTCAAAATGGTAGAAAGTCCTGGCTGTTACTCTTGCATTAATACATTAAGCAAAGCAGTACCATCTGTAGCATTTCAGTAATGCATCACGTCTCTACAGTTGTGGTGGGATTCTTCTACATAGTGTGAAGCTGGGACTCAGCTCTTTGGAAGCACCTATTGTATTCAGCAGTTAGACCAGTCAAGCAGTTGACTTGATGGTGGTGGTGGTTACATTTGTATGAATATGTTCAATGGTCTTAATTTGCTTTTTAATGAGATGCTGGTTTTGCATTGTGTTTTGTCCACTGTGGCCTAATTTTTGCTGATTGTTTTTTTCCTTTACAGGGTTTGTTTTCATTCTTTAAGTGATACGATCTCCTCTTTGTAGAATTTTGTCTTTATTTAAATTAGCAACATCATTTAGAATTTCTTCTACACAGTGCTGGTAATGTCCTCAGTTTAACAACGTGAGAACTGAAGGATCATGCTATCACATTTCCAAAATAAATGGTGGTTTTCACACTGGATTACATACATCTTAGGGCTGGTTTAGGGAATTGGAGGCTAGTTTATTCCCACTGACTTCGGCCTGGCTGGCCAGTGGCAGCTTCATTTTTATTCTGTATTGGAGTTCTACATAGATTTCTTTTTTTTAAAGTTTCACTGCTTAAAAAAAGGTTGACTTTCCTGACTGGGTTTGAACTACACCATACTAACTAGTTGTAATTGTGCGTTATGATGTACCTTCATTCAGTGAACACTTACTGATGCCTGTTCTTTACCCAGCCAGTGTGATGTTGAGTGGTAAGATGACTGGGATTTGGTACTGACTCTTAGTCTTGTGGGGGTTACTTTCTCCCTCAGGACCTGTCACTTTGTCAGAAGAAAACCTGCCTAATTTTTCTTGAAACCTAAATATTCTTGTTCTGTATTCTTATTCTGTATTCTGAGTGTATACTTGCAAGTTGTTAATATCTAAGGTTTTTTTTTTAAACCTTAAATCATATTTAACGTTTTTGCTTACTTCATCTGTTCTTTAGACATTGCCAGATTTTCTTCTTTGTTAAAATTATTTTAATTTCACTTTATTTGTGCCTTTATTGTCAGTTTCATCAAGACTAAGATTTTGAAGGTGAAAAACAATCAGTCTAGTCTCTTGCTAGTTCAAATCAAATAAAAGAGTATATGTACCCAGTTCGTTTCTCTACCTCTTCCAAAAACTGTCCAAATATATCTTTAACATCTTTTTAAAAAAAAATAATTAAATACTTTGAGCATTTATTCAATAATCAGCACCTTCCTGGTCTGGTTGATGGTGGGATGTAATATAACGCAAGACAATCCTCACTGTTCTTAACATCTGTCTTTATGTACAGTCTTGACTTTCATAGCTGAGTGGTTCTGATTCACAGATTGCTGCCCCTCCACCATTCCCCCAGTATCTCTTTAGATAATTAAGTAGTCTGTGGACATAAGCAACCCATGATCTTGTCTCTCACTCTGGTGCAACGCGTTGAGGTTTAGACATAACAAATAACTGCCTATTTTCTTTCCTTCATGAACTTTGTTTTACTGAGCCCTTTATATTCCTCAGCTGAATTTCTTTCTTGCTTGCTTCTCTTGACAGCACGTATCCCTAGTGGTTTTGCTGATTGCCCCCTTCCTTTCCAACCATGTTTTATCTGCATACATCAGAGTGTTTCTATCCTTTGAACTTTACTAAAGACCAAAAAGGATGGTGCTGTTCATACCCAGGGTCCTAACTTTTTTCACCACGAAGGTTGATGTTCAGATTAGTTAAGTCACTTATAAGTGGTTCAGAAATTCTGTCCAGTTAAATATGTGTGGTGTATGTGTGTGACGACCAAATAGCATGAATCATCACATTTTGTTTAAATTGTGTTTAGGATTATGAACTTTTCCAGCAGTTGCAGCCAATAATTTCCCCATAATACCAGCCCAGTTTCCACCTTGGAGCATATTGAGTTGTTGTATTTAGTACAATCAAGAGTAATAACAATAGAGTGTGGTGTCCAGAGGTTGTCAGAATTCTGTTAAGTTCTTTTTAATATCTTCCATTTCAAAGTTTTTATAAATATTTTGTCTGTTCAGACTACCTTTTGTGTGTGGGGATCGAGGGGCAAATTTAATCTTGGGAGTGGAATTCCTGTGTTGGGAGCCTTGACCAGGAAATGTGAGCTATACTGGATACAGATAGCCTCATGATCGCTTTTATGATAAGTTGTCTGATGTGTTCACATAATTTTTTGGGTAGGAACTGTTTTCTCTTGGATATTATAGCTAACTTTATATATAGCATAACTGCCTTAAGTCTTTTTAGTAGGAAATAAATTATGTAATGTGTATGTATGGATTTATACATACATATACACTCATATAAAAATCTTAACAGTAGGGGTTGTTTGCACACATTTTTACAGTATTCAATGATTTTATTTGTTAGATCTCAGTAAAAAAATTCCTAAGTTGGCTTGCAGACATCTTCCTTTCATGGACAGACCATCAGGGTAAATTTTTTATTCTGCCAGGGTCCTAATTTGGTGGTTCTGTTAGTATGCCATTTTTAGGCAGCTTGACAATTAAGAATCAGAACTGAAACTGACATCAAAAAAAAAGCTCTTGAGTGGTCTCTGTGAAAGGTACTGACTTCAGATTACATAAAAGATTTTTTTAAATAATAATGTTAGGTTGTGTGCCCCCGGCCCCTACTCTTTTTCCCCCTGGCATAAGACTGCTGCTTTACATAACCTGGGAAGTACCACTACCAAGTCAAGTTTTCTGTAATTAAGGATAGTCTAAAGATGACTTTCTTAGCTGTGCTCAACAGAAATGAATTTTCCAAGATTCTCTGGGTCATTTCTGGTTTACAGAGGATCTGACCAGAGTGTATTATTAGCCTGAGTTAACTTCAGTGTCAGTTGGTTCACTGCCATGAAATCCACAATAGACCCAGATTTTCACCGTTGGTTGAGATGTAAGGGCCCTTTGAAAGAATAATGCCGCTGATGAAGGAAGTGAGTATTCATTAACTCCACACAAAGGACTTCTAGATTTTTCTCCCCCCACCCCTGATTATATTCTTCTACCCTCTTTAAAAAAAAAACAAAAAAAAAACAAACAAAAAACCTCTTACTCTCTCCAGAATTTCCAGTCTGCTCTTTTGCAAGGTTGGGGCGGGGAGGCGGGGAGGTGCGGGTGGTGCTGGGAAGGGTTTTACTTCCTCTTCTGATTAAAGATGCTTATTTATTGAACCGTGAAATTCATAATATATTGATTTAAGGACAGAAGTGAAGTTTTAGAATTGTAAAAATACTTAACTATTATGTATTTTTCATTTCACACTTGACTGTTTTTTTTCTCCCTGTGGCTTTAAAGCTTTTGGCTGTTTTTCAGTGTTAGTCTCTAGGTAACTTGCTGTATTTCTGGTTCTGTGTTAAGTCCTGCTGTTTACAGCGCTGTGGCATAAAGTTGGTTCTCAGCATAGAAGTCTTCCTAAAGTCTTTTTCTTCCAAAGAGATTTTCCTTTCTCGGTAATTCCTAAGATGATACTTGTTTGTCACTTTCTTTATTCACATTCTTGGATTGTTCAAACAAAAAAAATTGTTGGTGAAAAAGATTAGGGTCCTTTTCTGATGAATGTATGTACCTGCATTAAGAATGTAGTCATTTGTTGGTTTTATGTAACTAGTATATACACAGATTAAATCAGGAGAAAGAATTATCTCATACATAGCATGTAGGTAACATGCATGGATTTTACATTTTTTAAAAATACCCTATTTTTTTTGGCAAAATGTAGAACCCAAAATGGTCATTTCTTAGACCAGCTTTACCTCAGGCTTCATTTTTGCTGTTTTGACCCTGGGCCTTTAAGGCATAAATATTTATATCTTTTTATTACTGATAGTGAAACTGTGACACTAACCATTTCTGTAATACAAGACGGCAAAACAAGAAAAACTATAATGATTAAGATGAAAGCAGTTGTGCAGTTGTTGAGCTAGATCATAGTGTTGTAGGCAAAATAAAAATGTGCATATCTGAGAATATTTTTTTTGCCGTCTCTCCCCAAGGCCAGACCTTCTGGTGGAGCACAGTTAAAAGTAACATAATTCTGGGCCTTTATAATCTGAGGGAAATGGCTCCAGTTGGCAGTCTTCTTGTTAACATATGAAGCCCGAACGTGGGAAATGGTTGGCAAAGAATATTTTCACATAAAAAAAAGAATATGAAAAGATACAAAACTGGATTATTCATTTAGCTCTGAAAAATCTCAAAAAGATATAGTAAAATACTATATAACTGGACAAAACCTGAAGAACCTATAGAGGATTTATGTGAAAATAGGCTTCAAGGATGAACTGATACATGCTCACCAGTTTGCTTAAGTTCGATCAACCTATTCTTAAAGTAAGATATTTGTGGACTTCTAGGAACTAGCGATTAGCAGGTGTCCTAAAAAGATTTTTGAGCTGATTCCCTCATAAGTAGCCCTATATGCTCTTGAAGATTCTTACCCTTCCTCTAGTGATCCTAAGGGAGGAGTGAGGAGTGCTCTTTAGGGTGGCAACCTGCCCTGGCATGCCTGGGACTGAGGTGGTCCCCTTGGATGCAAAACTTTGTGAGTGCTAAACCCAGGAAAGCCCAGGCCCACACAGCAAGGAGGAGCTGATAGCCCTGGCTATTCTTGTGACTTAACCTCACCTTAAACATTGTACTAGTTTCAGTTAAGTTCAATTGCCATGGCACGTGTCCTCCGGTCACTTATTACTGTGGATGGAATGTGAGATTTAAGACAAATAATAGCTAATGGCACTAACGTGTTCTTGGTAGTGAGACTAACAGTAATCCAGGAAAGATACCCTGGTTGAATGAAACAGAAGAGGCAACTAGACAGTGAAGTTCTTCAGAACATGTGTGTGTATGTAAGTCAGATCATGTCTTTATGGGGTTAAATTATTATATCTGAAATTTAAATTCTCATGGTAAAAGAAAACTGAGGAGCGTGGATTTTTTCTCTCGAGGAAAGATATGGCCTTTGATGCTCTATCTTCTGCATTCCCCAGACTGTCCTGCTCAAGAAGCCAGAATGTGGCATTATTATGTTATTCTCAGTGAATGTTGTATTGTGATTACTAAATGCATCAGCCAGGGGCAGATCAAGGAACTGGTGTCCTGATCCACACTGAGCAGCACCCTCAGTTCTGATAGCCTCCTAGCCCTCAGGTGCTTGCCAGCTACGACACCGACCACGGGAGGCAAGATTCCTCTAAGACGGCATTGATTTTGTAATGCAATATGAAGGCTGCAGAGTCTGTTCTTGTTCCCCTGTGGTAGTCTGCAGACTGCATCCTCTCTGTGCACTGTGATGTAGACGGTAGATGTGTTCTTTGTAAGCTTTAATCCTATGATTGTCAGAAGTATGATGTGGTTCCATTTTTAAAAAAGTAAACAATGAGCTGAGGCTTTATTTCAGCTGGTTTTCAAGTTAAAGTTGTGAAATACTGATTTCCTTCCCTCCACCCACACCAAATACTTTAGTCTATTTAAAGTACAAAAAAAAAAAAAAAATTAGTTCTACTTAAGAAAACATTGCTTAAATGTCCTGTGATTCCTGGTCAAATTTTATATATGTGTGTGTCTGTCTGTGCTTCACTTTTTACCTTGTTGGCTCTCTACCTGTGTTAACAGTACTGCCACCATTGAAAGGTGAACATGTTTCCTAGCATTAAAAAAAAAAGCCATTTGAGTTGTTAACCATGTTATTATGGGACTAATTTTTTTATTGTTTTTATTGATCTTAATTTAAACTGATTTTTTAAAGAGGGGATTATATTTTGCTGACCACACTCTAAATTATATGGAAACAAAAAGTTTTGTTGTGTGTATTTCACATAATGGAATTATGCTATTGAGTGACTCTTTTTATTTTTTAAGTTTGGTGTTATATGAAAAGTTTATCCCATTCCCTTGGCAGACAGATATACACTGCTTGGAATAGACGCGCACAGCACATACCTCACAGAGCTAGCTGATTAAGCATTTTAGTTTATTTCAGAGCTTTCCTGTGCCAAACTAATGATCTGATACTCATGATTGTTCAGTGAACAACAGAATAGAAGGTGAAATTCACATTAACTCTCAAAATGTACTCTTAGCAAAAAAAGCAGTTGGTATTTTTAAAAGACTTCATTGAAAAATAATACATAATACATACTCATAATTGTATCATTGTTATAAAATAATTGAGAAACAAACTTTTTACATCAACCAGACTTTCTTTGTGCCTTGCAAGAGCTCAGTTCCTAGGATGAGTCAATACTTCTGAATCGTTAGCAGACTGTTTATTTCAGACCATTTAAGACTCTTACTTTAGGATGTATCAAAAAGGACTTCAAAAGCTAAAATGCACTATGCTACTTGGTACCGAACAGCCCAGAGACTAGCTTGATTTTGTTAACAATTTTGTATTGGTAGGAAACCTACTTAAATCCTGCCTAAATTGCTGCACCATACAGCTCTATTAATTTAAAAGGAGCCATTGATTTTCAGCATGACTTCAGCTGACAGATGACTAAAACAGATCCTTTTCCCATCGTCACTTCACCCTGGGAACATCCCTGCGTGTTAACCTACTGATAGCGATGCTGGTTATCTGCACCATGAGATTTTTAGGACAAACCCCCGTGTCCCTAATTGCACATATTCAGTGGGCCGAAGAGTAGGAGAGAAGTATTGTTTGCATGTTTGGGCTTTCTCCGCATTTGGCAAATGCTTTTATCCCACTTGCTTCAAAACAGATCAAAAGTCCCAGTGTGGGAAGCATGCCTATTAGTATCAAACAAATGTATTTCGGTGCACTCCTTCTCGGCACCAGGTGTGCCCAAGAACTAGAGTGAAGACCACATTCGTCTGCTGCTCAAGAATATATGTGTACCATGCAGTTGTCCAGCTTTTTAACACTCTCATCCTTTTCATCAAAGTAATACAAGATAAGCCCAACCTAAAAATTAGAAAGTTTGCCAATGTAGGAGTCCAAAAGAAAACAGCATATATAAAAGCTGTTTGCTGCTGCAGTGAATAGATACTGAGATGCTAGTTTGCATTCTTAAAGTCAACCACATTAACTGAGGGCAAGAACATTGAATCAGACTTACGGGTAGCAAGTTTGTGATAAGACCACACGATCTTTGGGAAGGTACAAGAGAATACAGAGTACTGTGTCCCAGTCCAAGCTATGTGACCTTATTGTTTGTTACAGAATAAATGGAGTTTGGGATACGTATCTGCCGTAGATTTTACAATCTTCCATTTGTTTTGTTGGCTGCCTTTGCACCTATTAATACCTAATAAGATTGCTTAAAAAGTAGTTTAGGAAAGAAATAATACCACAAAGAGATGAAGAGGACTTTTGGGACCAGTCAAAATGAGATCTTGGAACAGAACTTGTGAATCTGTGCATGAAAGCTAGGCAACTACTGAGCCTCTATGTGTGGTGAGCAGGAAGCTGACAGCCACAAGCTGGGAAGGTGCTACTTCGAAGCCCGCACCTGATAATAGAACCTAGATAGCCAGGAGGTAAAAGCCATAGCTAGGTCTACACCTTGGGTCTCCATCTGTATAGAGATTGTGCTGCTGAGCTGGCTGGCTGGAGGACATGAGAACACCAGCCATAGCCCCAGCCCAGGATGGAGGGCTTGTTTGGGGCAGGGGGAACTTAAACATGTACATATACATGTGTGTGTTAAGTGGAATTTAACCTTTTGCTCACAGCTGGAGAGGATTATAGAGAGCCCTCTGAGATTTTATGCAGAATTTTGTGTATGTATTTTATGCAGATTCATGGTGAGAAGTGGTACTCATCAGAGAGGCCTTATCTACTGCCCAACAGCGATTCCATTGAGACCACCCATCTTGAGCTTAGAATTAACTCTAATTTTAAATCTTGTTTAAGGGGTTTTTTTTTTCATGAGAGATCTTGACTCTAAGTGATATTAATTTCTTCTTGGCAGTATTTGATCACAGTATTTTAAATATAAATGCTACATAAATAATATAATTGATGACTCACTTTGAAACAGTTTTCATTTTTGAAGTGTTTGGGCTGCAGTGGAAAAAAATAATTTTCACAGGCCCAGCTTAACATTTGGAATCAAAAGTATTCTAGGTTGCCTTTTTATTGGGTTGGCCCAAAAGTTCATTCAGGTTTTTCTATAAGATGTATTGAAAATATTTTTACATTGAAAAAAACAGGGTCTTTGTTTTACGCAAGAACCACAAGCTACTTCATTCCAACTTTTAAATCAAGATCTTGAATAATAGCGTGTGGTATTACCACATTTTAAAAATATACTTAGTCAATCACAAACACATTTTCTAAGGAATTGAATTTTATAGAGATAATTGAATGCTTTCATCTGTAACAGAATTAGTGGCCTGCAAACCACTGTGGTTTCTTGCTTTGTTCTGAAGTTGTTAAAGGAGGAATTTTCTGCTCCAAGTTATATGTATAAAGGAAGTACGATGCAAAGTGAAATGCAATTTTTAAATTCTAAAGCAACAGCCACTGACAAGATGTCCTCTAAAAGTTTAACTACTTTTTAAACTAAACAGATATCATCCCAGTATCTAGTGCTTAAATTTAACCTAAGTATAAAATATATTAGTAAAATCAAGCTAAACTAAATTTGAAGTAAAATATAGGGTGTGACTTTCATTCACCAAAATGTTACTTAATTCTCTGTTCTGCTTCCCCCTATTTCTAGCCCACCCTTATAAACTGCAATTAAAGTAACCCTAGAAAACTGCCTTATCTTAGAATATTTCATTGATTTGTTTCTAACTTTTATAAGAGCCAAAATCACAAAAGGGAGCGATGTCTGAGAGTCTGGTTTGTTATTACATCTTTCAGAAGATCACCTTTAAAATGGGTACATAGTTCATATATTCTCTTTTAATTTATATTTTCACTGGTATTTCACTCTGTTGCCACCAAGGAACAACTAATCTTCACATTTACAATTTACATAATTAGTGATTGGCCGAAGTGGAGTATTGAAGATAAAATCTAAGATATAACTGAGAAATGGTGGGAGATTTATATAATTTAGTCTCTGGTTGTCTGGCTGTTTCTCAACTGTGAATAGCAATGTTTTAAAAGACATTTAAGCAACAAGGTGCTAAGGGTGGAATGCTTGAAGAAAACAGCCCTGTAATGGTCAACTACTTCAGTTATCTTGAATAATGAAATAAAACTCAGTTGCCTTTTTAAACAAACTTTTTCTGTCTTGAATGACTTTGGACAGAATAACATTCTGCTTGTTGTAAGCCTTGGTTATCATTTCTGATGTAATGGAAAATACAACTGAACTCAGAATCAGAGGTCTTGGGTTTGGGCCTTGATTCTGCCAATTTGTGGTAACTTTAGATAATTTCACCAGTTTGCTTCAAGTTCCTCCTTTTCTTCAATCCTCCAAAATGAGGAAGTTGCTGTTCAGGGTGGTTAGGAGGATCACCCAGAAGAGGAGCTCAGTGCTGGAGGACTGGATCCACAGTCGATGGAGCCTCAGGAGGTGGTAGCAGGGAAGAAGGTCTTTGCCACCAACCTGTCTCAGAAAAGCTTCGAGAGATCCTATACCAAGAGATGTCGAGTCACGGGGGCAATTCTCGGTTGCCACAGAAGTAATGCACGACAGCCGTAAAAGCCCAGTGGCATGCAATTATAAACATGCAGTATACAAATTAGGTCAGTGATTTAGACGGGGCGTCTCTGCGTAGTTCCAGGTTTGCCTGGCTCACTAGGGAGGTGGACTTGACTCAGCTCCTCTCTGCGTGCCATCCTCCTGCAGCTGCCCCAGGCATGTTTTCATGAGGGTGCAGGGGGGAACGGCAGGGAGGCTCAGCCCCACAAGCCACTTTCCGGTCTCCTGCCTCCCTGCCGACTTCCCCAGAAGGGAGCCCCCGGCTCAGCTCAGCATGGAAAGGCGCCACAGTGAAGTAGTGGAGGAGGAAGGTGCCAGGAGGTGCGAATCGGGGCCGGAGGCTATCCATGCAGCATGCCCAGGCTTTGTACTTACTTGCCAGTGAGGGGTAGGAGATGAAGGTCCCACGCTGGGATCTGTTTAGCCCAAGTGTATTCAATCCATGGAGCATTCAGTAGAAACCTCTTCCAATACACACTGTGAAGGTGAGTTAAAACCAAAGCCATGTATTTTCTGTCTACTCTAGGTTCTTAATTCCGGTTGTCCCTGGCCATCATCACATGACAGAATGTTACATGATTCACACCACTTTCAAAACCTTTCTGGGACTTCTTATGTGCAAAGGAGCCATTTGCCTCTTGTCCCTCACGCTGATCCTTTCTGGAGACCTGGCATGCTTTAGGGAAGCTTCACCAGTAAGAATGACGGATCACAGTAGATGGATCACAGTATGTCGTAACTCTGACACACATTTTAAAAAGAAACACCGCAATTATCTGTGTCCTCTTGATTACAGATATTGCAATTGTGTGGAGAGTCTGAGCCTCTGCTGTTTAGGAGGTTGGCAAGTGAGCGCTTCTCTTGTGATATGGCCCAGCTTGGTCGCCCCTGAAAGTGGGATTGACTTTTCAGCCTTCGACTTTGTGTGCCCGGTGTTTCCTTACCGTATATGTCAGAAGACTGGGCAAGTGTTTCCTTACCATGTATCTCAGAAGACTGGGCATTTCTCCTCAAGCATAAGTCTGAACGAGCTCCCCACACTCCCCTTTAATGGTCACTACTACTATTGATCACATTCATGTAAATACACGAAAATATTTTGTGGACTTTTATTGGAAGCATAGAGATGGAACTACTTTTATTTAACATTATAAAATACCCATTATTTTTGTAAAATACAAGAACACCAGCCAAAAAAAAAAAAAAAATCACCCACCCAGATAAAAACGAGAGAAAAAACCACTGCAAGGTGTCATGTTTTTCCTCTCCTCCTTACTTTGGATATATGTATTTTTAACGGGAAATGTTTCAAGCATCTCCAGCAACACATTTAGTTAGAGGAAGCTATTACAAATCATAAGAAAAATCTCTAAAATGCATTAAGCAGCCATAATTGACATGTATTTTTTTAACTTGCTTTGAGCAACACAAAAATTTGCTGTTGGACAGATTTTAGACATTTCATGCATGATATTTTTATGTGCCTCACCTTGACTAGTTACTTTGGTTAGTGTATTTGGAACCAAACGTTTCTTTGTCATGTCTGTTGCAAGCGTCCTAAAATAAAAGTGTGCAGTGGAACCAAGAAATTTTGTTGGTCAACTAGCATTGTGTTCAGATATAATGAACATAGAAAATGTGTTGGACTTACATATTAAACATGCCACACTACCATTTGTGGTTACTTTCTTGTTCATGTTTTGGTAAATCACTTAGGCAGTTACTAGGTGAAGTTCTGTCTTATTTTCCAACTTAAAAATGTATTATCCAAAAGTATATATTTTACATACAATCCAAAACTGTCACAATATGCTTTTTTTTTTTTTTTTAAAGCTACACACATATAAGGATTTTTTTTTAATGAAAAAAAAAAATCAAAACTTCTGAACAATACATAGATATGGTTAAAAAAAAAAAAAGAGGGAGAATTTCCTTCCATTCCAATCCACTTCCACAGCCCACCCTGAAAAAAGCCTTTGGTATTTTTGTCTTTGCTAAACATGGACTAGGAGCTAAAATTTGCAAGGAAAGTTGATCTTATCTCCAGGTTCTGAGAGGCCCCTCACTGAGAGGTGTCTTTACTGTCCCTTGGGTGTCACCCCTGCTAGTACCACGTGACGCTCCAGGATTTTCCTTCTCCTCACCACCAGTTCCTTCCCCTCCCCTCCTCAGTCCAATGGCAGAGGAATACTTGTCTTGTGTCAAGACTAAGCCATGGGCTCCGAGCCCAGGTGGTTCTGTGTGGCTTCTCTAGAGGGCTTCCAATCAGTCATTCCTTCTCAGATTTTCAATTCTCAGTCACCATTTGCCCCTTCCTACAGCCTGTACATATCCAGTAACCCCCACTCTAAAAGACAACAGGAAATGCAGACAGACGTCCTTGCAACCCTGTCAGGACTGTCCCGCTGTTCCCACCACGTGTGTTGAGATTCGTTTGTACCAGCCACCCTTGACTGTCTTACGGAAGTCACCTTTCTGTTCCACTTGCCTCTGGATGCTGCACTGGTCTTTTCCCTTTGACTGGGAGGAAGCTGTGTCCCGTCCAAGGCTAATTCTTGAATTAATACCAGGGTTTCGATGACCAGTTTCCCAAATGGAGTCACAAGGAGAGCTTTTAAAATGCAGCTTCCCTGGCCTCCCCTGAGGAATCTTGACTGAGCAGGTCTGGAAAGGAGTGTGGGAGCTGCATTTTAGAAGCCGGAAGTGATGGTCAGTGAGCAAACCCTGGCTTTAGAGCGCGTCCCCGGTGGGCTTTCAGACTTGCCCTGTCCATGTTATTCTCTTTTCCCACTTCCCACACACTGTGTCTCAGACCGTGCAAAAGAAAGTCGCACTTTCTTCATATCATTAATTTAAAATTCCTCATGAGCCCCATCTAGCTTTATTTAGGAGGGTGTGGGAAGTGGGAAATGACCTTACACATGCCAATCAAAGATAACTCATTCTCTTATTCTCGAGCATCTAATTGCCTCTTTGGAATAAATGCTCCATTTTTCAAGGCATCTTCCAGTTTTCCTCCTTGAGGTGGCTTTAGCAGGTGGGTGACAGGGAAGCGGCTCTCCAGTGCATGTGCTCAGTTCCTTGGGCAGGCTTGCTGCCAGTGATCCATCCTGCTGTCTGTTCAGTGGCTATTGCCCTTACTGAATCTGCTGGTGCATGTGAGTGACTCCTTGGCTTTTGTTCACATGTTGGTATATCCTGTTGATGACTCCAGTCTGCCATTGCCTTTGGTTTCAAGGTCTCCATTGTTCAGCAGCCTTCATTTTCCAGCTTTAGGACGATTCATCTGGTTGACTCTTGGGAAAGGAGGAGATTGGAACTTTGGGATGTCCTGAGCATCTTGCTCAAGTTTGGGGAGCCAACAGGCTATTATTAGACTATCTGGTCAGTTCCCTCTGCCAGTCCTGAGCTCGTGCCTCCAAGCTGTGCTGTGTTGCACATATGCCTCTGAGTCGTAAGAAGGACTTCTCTGAGTGGCTCACCAGGTTATGCCTAGGAAAGCGGTCCTCTTACCCATCATGCTCTTTCTGTCTCACTCTCCATCCTCACCCTGCATCCTCCACACACACACGAGTGTTGACTCTGAGAAGAAGGAAGATGAAGTTCTGGGCATTCTAATTTCTTTACAACCTACTCTTCCTTTCTGACTCCTCCTCTGTCCCTGCCCTAGGAGTCATTCCACTTTCTCCCTAATGAAATGACTCTCCTTACTTCACATCCCAAGTTCCCCCATCTTTGTTCTAGAGAAAACTCCGCATTCAGTTGTCCAACCTTTGCTTTGGGTATGTGAATGAAACTCTTGAAATTAAGATCTCCTTTTTCATTCTCAATAAAACCTGACATTCAAAACTCCTTATCATCATCCTAGAGATGCCGGAGAATAGTAAAATAATAAAAAAGACTCTAAATGTCAAAGTTATGCTACTACTAATCTAGTATATATCCTTTTCTGTCCTGCCATTATTAAGCGTCAGGGCCTAGCTTTAGTGGAAGATCACAGGAGGAAGACTGTAGGAGGAAGATGGATTCTTTAATATCAGCAAAGTGTTGGCTCTACATAGACGTTCTCACCTCAGACTTGCTCTTCCTGGCTTCCGTGTTTGCCTGTTCTGGTCCTGGTACCTTGAATGTCCTTTCCTTTTCAATCTGATGTAACACTAGTCATCCCTCAAAGTCTAGTTCACATCTCACCCCCACCATGGACCTCTCTATTTGCTCCAAACTTCCTTGTCCTTCTAAGCATTCCGTTTGTCATGTGTCTCTACTGGTAGGAGAGCATTTATCATGTTATAATTAGGCCTAGGTACACTCAACTTCCTTGCTAAATCGTGAGCTCCTTTCTGCCTTGGAAAGCTCTCCAGCCTTCGCTCGGCACTTCCAAATTTATCCACTCTTCTTGACCCAGTTTAAATTCGCTCTCCTGTGTGAAGTCTTCCTTAACCACCGCGATTGAAAATTCCCTCCCACCATGGCAACAACTGGCAGCAGCGCTTGGAACCTTGTGAGAATGTAGATACACGAGAACTCACATGGGAGCACATGGGGTGACACGGGCGCACGTGAGAGGAACCTCGACAGTCAGTTTAACAGGACCAGGGCCTTTGGGAAGAATGGTTTAGATTCGATCAGCACCACTTAGGTTATAAGCTCCTTGAGGTCAGAGGCTAAAATCAGTTTTTCCCAAACATTTAAAAAAAATCTATCCTACATCACTGTGTCCACTTCAACATTTCCAGCAGTGGGCATGCAATAAATGTTTCTTGATCAACTGACAGGGGCTCAGAAAAAAATCTCCTAATTGATCCTCTTGTGATGCCTTTCTTTCTTGAGAGCTCATTAATTTTTAAGTTGTTTTCCTCAAAATGCTTAGTATGCTTCTTTCTTTCCTCCAGCACTTTTTTTGTTTTTTGTTTTTTTGCTTTCCATGGGGTTCCCTCTTGATCAGCTGTTCTCATTTTTTCCTTGGTGACTCCAGGTTCTGGCGAGCCCTGAAATGAGAGTGAGTTTGGGGTAGGAGCAGGGCGAGAGGTGGGATTGAGGGTCAGTCCAACCCAGTTCATGGAAGTGAATAGTACCTGCAGGTGCTAAGGCACGTCTCTGGGTTCCAGGGCAGCCTTTTACAAAGCAACAGGGGCCATGAGCCTTGGATTCTCGTCCTTCCCCTAGAAATCAAGTGAACTTGGCTTAGTCCTTACCTCCTATTCAGGGCTGGGGAATAGGAGTTAGATTGGTCTCAGTGGAAGCTGCAGATACTGCAGTGTCGTCCTAAGGAACATCCCAGCGCACTCCAAATCTTGAGGGGACAGTGGTACTCACTCCCACAGAAAAACCTCTAGGTTGATAATTATGTCTTTGTAGAACATAGAAGTTGTTTTGACATGAGAAAACCAGGAGCGGCACCCCTCAAATCAAAGGAAGGAGGAGGATGCTCACTCTAGAAGATGGTGCCAGAGGGAGGGTTCAGCCACAGTTAGCTGTGCCTGAGGATGCCTGGGGCTATTTTTATTTACATTTCTACATCAAATATGGTGCTTGATCAACTAGTCTTTTGAAACACTGGTTACTGTGGATACTGGAGAACAACTCTACCTGTTTGGGAGAACTTGAGACGCTGTCATGGATGTAGCCAGTTCCGATCATAAAGCAGTGTGGAATCAGATCAAAAGCACAGTCTGAGGGCACAAAATGCCTCAGGATCCTAGAAGGAGCACTGAGGGTGGACCAAGGTGGGGAGGGGAGGGTGGGCAGCACTGCCTTTGAGAACAAAGCCTGAGCAGAGGCGCAGTGGGGATGGCGAGCGTGGAGGAAGGAGGTGCAGGGGGCAAGTGGTAGAGAGCATGAGTGGGCAAAGAGAAAACCCAGGAGGTCCTAGACCTGGGAAATGACTTGAATGGTGGATGTTTAGTTTCCTTTCATATGTGTACAATTTGGAATTTGCTGGGTTCCTCGAATTCCGGCATCAGGTTACTTCTTCCTAGGATGAGAAGCCATTCCAAGGCCCTGCAATATCTGGCTGTGGTGTTTGGCAGTGGTTCCTCAGTGACTGTGCTCTGATGAACTGGTCTAGGCAGACAGGATGGTAGGAGCCCTCTGACTTCATGTCTGCAAGGGTACGTGTTTCCACTATATAATTACCAGCATTTAGCAGACTTTTATCAGCCCTCTTTAGGATGGCTTTTGGCAAATGGGGTGGAAATCTATCATACATTTAAATCATTAGACTCAGACATAGAGAGCAGACTTGTGGTTGCCAAGGGGAGGAGTAGGGAGAGAGTGGACTGAGAGTTTGGGGTTAGTAGATGCAAACGATTACATATAGAATGGATAAGCAACAAGGTCCTACTGTATAACACGGGGAATTATATTCAGTATCCTGGGATAAATGATAATGGAAAAGAATGACAAAGAACGTATGTATGTGTATAACTGAGTCACTCTCCTGTACCGCGGAAATTAACACAACACTGTAAACAACTATCCTTCGATAAAAAAAGAATTGATTAAAAACATTATACCTAAAACAAACAAACAAAAAAAACATTGTACCTAGTCTCCTCTTAAAATGTTTTCTGTAGCAAGTCCACAGCACTCCATATCCAAGTATGTCTCAGACCAGAAAGCGAAAGGAAGTAGGTAGCTTGTTCTTCAGGGTTGAGAATTAAGAACTCTCCACCCAAGTAACAGGTACGTGGTAGGAACACATGACATCTCCCTCACTACTTAGTCATCAGGTGAGGAGGGGGCGGGGGAGTGCTCTGTGTGGGGAAGCCTCAGAAGATTTAAGAGAGTTGCAGACAGACAAGGCTGAACCTTGGATGTCATCCAGCAAAGCTCTTAAAAGACTGGAGTCACGGCCCTGTTTTTGAGCTCTGACCTGGACCTGGAGGTCTGGGAGACCTGGCACACAGTCAAAAGAGTGCTTAATTGTCTTTCTGGTTCTGGCTGCTCTTTAGCCCCCGAGAAGGGGGGCGAGGGGTGGGCTGTTCTTCATGACAGCACATATCTAGACTGACTCGCCTACTTTAACCCCCTCCTGTGGGTTTCTTGAGCCTCCTCCCTGGTTCAGTTTCCAGATCGAAGGGTGTCGTCCCCCTACCCCTATCCCCTGACCCTGCCTGCTTCTAGCCAGGATAACTGACTTCCCTTTACCACCCACTGACATCCACCACGTGCTTTAGGGAACTGAATAAAAGGAAGGGGGTGGGGGTGACTAGAGGATCTGCAGGCCTGACCTGCAGTGTACAGACTGCCTGTTTCCATGGCAACACAGAGCTTCTCCCTCCCCGCTGGCCACCACCAACGACAAAGACGCAGAGGACAGACTGACTCCTGTGATGCTGTTGTTGAAGGCTTGACTGAGAATCCTGCCTTGAGCTCTGCCTGTGACACCTTCAGCAGTTCTTGACTAGGAGAGGGCTCATCGTTGGAAATAGCCCAAAGGACCCAGTTGATGACCACGTAAGGGGCTGTTCGTCGTTAGCAATAAAGGCAGAAGTAGAACTAAAGCCATAGGACTTCTTTTCTCTGTCATTTGTAAATTACCCCAATATCAATTATTTTTTTTAATTTCTTTATTTACATTTATTTATTTATTTTTGTCTGAGCTTTATTTGTTTTATTTATTTATTCTCGTCGCCGAGCAGGCTTTTCTGTAGTTGCAGTGAGTGGAGGTTACTCTCTAGTTGTGGTGGGCAGGATTCTCATTGCAGAGGCTTCTCTGGTTGTGGAACGTGGGCCCCAGCGCACAGGCTCAGTAGTTACGGTCCACGGGCTTTGTTGCTCCTCAGCATGTGGGATCCTCCTGGACCAGAGATCAAGGCCAAATCTCCTGCATTAGCAGGTGGATTCTTCACCACTGAGCCATCAGGGAAGCCCTGATATAAATTCTTAGAGTCCAGAAATATTTCCAGCAAAGCAAGGCTCACAGAGGCATATTGTCTTAGGTGTGCAGCTGGTGTGTCAGGAACTGCGCTAAAGGCTCTATGTACATTATCTCCCTGAATCCTTGTGACACTCCTGGTAACATCCTCACTTCACAGCTGGGGAAACTGAAAACCACACAGGTTGGGATCTTGCCCAGGCCCCTTGACTGATGAGTGGTGGGGTGGAATTTGAGTCCAGGGCTCCAGGAGCAGAGCTTGAGCTCTAAGCCCTGACACTGCCTTGCCCCTCTTGTCTTTGAAGGGCATCTCTCATCAGAACATAACAGATCCACTGATTTAAGAATACTTGTGGTACAGTCATCCTCCCTTTTCTGCAGTTTCGCTTACTATGATTTCAGCTAACCATATCAACCGTGGTCCAAAAATATTAAATGGAAAATCTGGAAATAAGCAATTCTGAAGTTTTAAATTGCACATGTTTTGAGTAGCTTGATGAAATCTCACTCCATTCTACTCCATCCTACCTGGGATATGAAACCATTCCTTTGTCTAGTGTTCAGTTAATCGCTCAGCTGTGTCTGACTCTTTGTGACCCCATGGACTGCAGCACGCCAGGCTTCCCTGTCCATCACCAACTCCTGGAGCTTGCTCAAACTTATGTCCATCTAGTCGGTGATGCCATCCAACCATCTCATCCTCTGTCGTCCCCTTCTTCCTCCCGCCTTCAATCTTTCTCAACATCAGGGTCTTTTCCAGTGAGTCAGTTCTTCACATCAGGTGGCCAAAGTATTGGAGCTTCAGCTTCAGCATCAGTCCTGCCAATGAATATTCAGGACTGATTTCCTTTAGGATTGACTGGTTTGCTGCTCTCCTTGCAGTCCAAGGGACTCTCAAGAGTCTTCTCCAACACCACAGTTCAAAAGCATCAGTTCTTCAGTGCTCAGCTTTCGTTATGGTCCAACTCTCACATACATACATGACTACTGGAAAAACCATAGCTTTGTCTATACAGACCTTTGTTGGTAAAATAATGTCTCTGCTTTTTAATATGCAGTCTAGGTTTGTCATAGCTTTTCTCTCAAGGATCAAGCATCTTTTAATTTCATGGCAGCAGTCACCATCTGCAGTGATTTTGAAGCCCAAAAAAATAAAGTCTGACACTATTTCCACTGTTTCCCCATCTATTTCCCATGAAGTGATGGGACCAGATGCCATGATATGATTTTTTTTGAATGTTGAATTTTAAGCTAGCTTTTTCACTCTCTTCTTTCACTTTCATCAAGAGGCTCTTATAAAAACCCCATTGTTTATTGACTTAGTGGCCAGTTAGGTTATCAGGTGAACTGTTTCAATATAGCAGGGCTATATAGCAGTTCAAGTAACACTTATTTTAGCTATTGGCCCCAGGGTACAAGGGTAGTGATGCTAGCAATTCTCTTACTGTACCTAATTCATACATCAAACTTCATCATGGGTATGTTTGTATGTAGGATTTGGCACTATTCATTGTTCCAGGCATCCAGGAGGATTCTTGGAAAGAATCCCCCATGGATAAGGGTAGACTACTGTACTTTATAGTCACATTCCCAGTGCTCCCTGAGGGCAGGGGCTCTGTCTTCTAATTTGTGTCTCTATAGAGCTGTGCCCTCAAATGTAAAAGGGGAGTGCAGCACATACCCTCATGGTTTCTAGTCTTTTCGGACAGAAGAGCCTTTTGGGGGACTTCTCTGATGATCCAGGGGCTAAGACCCTGCACTCCCATTGCAGGGGGCTTGGGTTCAATCCCTGGTCAGGGAACTAGAGCCCTCATGCCACAACTAGGACCTCGTGCAGCCAAATAAACAAAAAAGAGGAGCCCTTGGGGATCCCTGGTGCTCTTCAATGTCTTCAGGGCCCTGTCTGTGTGAATCTTAGGTCCTCTTTCCGGGCTGTAACTGACAGGAGAGGATCGCCAGGGGTAACAAACTGCAAAAGTGCTTGGCAAACTAAGGAGGGGCTGTAAAGTTTTAAAATGTAGATAAATTCATTCGTTCATTTATTTACTTATCCTGATTGAGCCCGCCTGAGATGACCTCTTCTGCACATGCTGTAGTCACATACTGACTCAGTGAAAACCAGCGAGACAAACTGTGTGAGCCCACTTACCCCAGCTGCATGGTGACGGCTGGATAGAAATGTCACGTTAGTGCCCCGAGCTGGTGGTGATTTTGCACAGCACCCTGAAACACACGTTGCTAATGAAGGACAGCACATTAAACAGATCAGGGAATGGCACAGTGTGTGTTGAATCGTCAATAAAGCATTTGTTACATCACTCTGTGGCCGTGCTGCATAAACCCACTGGACAAAGGAGGATGGCATTAGCGCCCAGGGCAGGGTCCCTCTGAGCCCATGGGAAACTTATTTCCACCTTGAGGTTTGTGGCTTTTACTTGCTTTTTACTTGCCTACGCCGAAGCCTGTCCGCTCCATTTTCTTCATGGTTGCATGTGGTGTCATGGGGCCAAAGTGTCGCCATGCATGAGCAAGACAGGGTCTGTACAGGAAGGCTTCCAGAGTACAAAACTGTACCCAAGCCATAGACCCCTCAAGCCCAGCCACATTCCAGGAAAAGAATGGAGAGTCCTTGTGTTTAATATCTTTGGAATTAGGTGAAAGCCTATTCCGGAAAAACACCCCAGTCTGCTGCCAAGTCACTGTCATTCCCTAACAGAAGAATTAGTTATTCTCTTCAGTGGCTCCCAGAGTCTCTAGATCACATGCAGATATTTGTAACCAGGGTAGGATTAATCCATTGACTTCTGACTTTAAATATTAGACTAAATGAGTAGAATGAGGAATATAAAGCTGGCACAGAGTTTAGGGGCCTGGGTCCCATTCTGACATGTGGGGGGTGGGGGTGGGGGTGTGAATGGGAGTGCCCTAGCTCTGTGGTTGGTGGATCTGAATGCAAGCCGCCTGAAATGTCTGCCCCTTATGCCTCTGACTCAGGGCACTGGTAGGAGAAACGCTCTATTGAGAGTGGAAGGTAGGATTGAAATTAATTACACTGGTTAGCCGAAAGGACTCAAAGAGGTGGGAATATAGGATGGGCAAGTTTGGAGCCTGATGGGAGGAAGAGGATGCTGGTGGGTGCATGGGAGAGAAGTCAGGGGTCTGATGGCTCATCCTGGGAGGTTGCCTGGGTACAGAAACTTCGGTGGTGGTCTTTGAAAGAGTTCAGCCCTGTGTGCAGGCACATGTGTGTGTGTGTGTAGTGGAGGGCCTCCCAGAGAGGAGGAGGGGAGGATAACTGAGGTCCGAGACAGGGGTGGGCAGCAGGCCAGAAGGAAGGCTAGAGAGAGAAAAGACTGCAGAAGCCACAGGACCTGTGATGCCTGTGGGTCGCAGGGAGGGTGTGGAAAAGGTGGAGGCTTGGAAAGTGGGACAGGAAGCAAGTGGGCTTTGGTTTCAAGACTCTAGTAATTAGAAATGAGTCAGCACTGGGTTGGGATTCAAAAGACCTAAGATCTCCTATCGACTCATCACCAGTTGCTCTGTGGTCTGGGCGAGGCCCTTCTCTTCTCTGGGCCCAACAAGGAGATTCTATTGGGATTATTCCTTTTTTCAGAAACAGTCTCTGAGAGACAATAACACCCAGAGTTTCTAGAGAAGAAGGGGATCTAATGGCTGTGAAAGATACACCAGTTCACCCACAACAGCTGGGCTCAGGCACCATCAGTTCTCTGCGAAGGACCACACAGCCCCCAGCCCCAGCTGGTCTATCAGTTTCTGCTCTTTTCCACATAGAAGCCAGAGTGGTCTTCTTAGTTTTATCTTCTTTTTGAACAGGAAACAGAACTGATAAAGTATAAAATTGAAAAAGCCTAACAGGGTGGACATCAAAGTTACTTTCTTCTTCCTAAGAGGTAATCAATGTTATCAGCTTCTTTTATATCCTTCCAAGATATAGTTCACGACCATCTAGAGTCTACATTTTAAATGTTTTGTAACTTAATCTTGTCAGTTATAATTTCTTGGAAATATTCCATGTTGTTCAGCAAAGTCCACTCTCATTTCTGTTTTTGCATCCACTATTATGGATACTGTACCATATTTAATGGCCGCTGGTGATTCTTAGATTGTTGCCAGTGTTTTACTATTATATACTATATTACAATGAATAACATTGGACCTATGTCATTTTATACACCCACAAGTATATCTGTAGGACACATTCTCAGTGGTAGACTTGCTGAATCAAATTCCATTTAAAATTTTGAGTTATTGCACTTACCTTCCATGAAATTTTTATCAGTGTGTACCACCACAGGTTATGAATGAGAATATTTCTTTTGCCACATGCCCTTATCAACCCAATGTATTAATCAAACTTGTTCAACCTTTTCCATCTGAAAGGTGAAAAAAATGGTACGAGGACTTGATCTTCTAAAAAGGTCAATCAGATTATGGCCCTCCTATGCTCAAGATCATCACTGTTTTTTCTTTGTTCTTAGAATCCCACCTCCTGGAGCATGGCCCAGTAGGTGCTCAAGATTTGGCCCTGCTACTGCTCTGGCTTTATCGCCACCTCGCTCCTCCCATCCACTCTGCTCTAGTCTTGCAGACCCTCTCACTCTTTCTCGGGTGCATGAGGCATGCGCACCTCCAGGGGTTTACTTTTGTCTATTCCTTTGGTGACCATGTTCTTATCCTTGGAGTTGCTAGTTCACTTTTCTTACATTGTTTCAGTCTCTGACCAAAACTTACCACAGACTTCATCGAAGCCAGCACTAACCGCAGCAGCTAGAAAAGTACCCACCCTGAGAGGGGAGAGCACTTCTTACAGAGAATACCAGCCAGTAAATGCAGAAAATCACCATTATGTAACCATCAGAGTAATGACTAAATCATAAGGACTATCATTGGGCACTAAAACCATTGAGTGAAAGTGAATCAGGGGTTGGCATATTTTCACAGATTATCAATCACAAGAAGGAAAATGGTATGTTTACAGTGGAGAGTCTTGGTGGAACCCTTCTTTAAAAAGTGGTCAGTGGGGACTTCCCTCATGGTCTAGCAGTTAAGAATTCGCCTTCCAGTGGAGGGGACACAGGTTCGATCCCTGGATGGGGAACTAAGATCCCACATGCTGCAGGGCAACTAGCTTGAATACTATAACAAGAGAAGCCTGCTAGCCATAATGAAAAAAACCCAGCACAGCCAAAAACATTAAAAATTAAAAAAAATATTTTTTAAAAGTGATCATTGGTTTGAGTGGGTTTTCTACCAAATATATAACCTGAATCAAATCATGATGAAGCTTCAGAAAAAGCAAAATTGAGGACGTTCTACAAAATAATTATGATCAAATGGTAGAGAATTGAGTAAGATGAAGGCAGATATAACAATGAGCCTTGTTGACTATCCTGAGGTCTTAGGGTTTTAAGCTGGTCTTCGGTGAATATACTGGAAAGCAATTAATGGGTTAATAGATTTTGAGGTGAGAGTAGTATCCCTGTACAGAGGTAAGGAATAGAAACCACCTGCAATAATCCAGGTAGTGGTGATGACTTGGAACAGAATGGTAACAATGGAAGTGGTGAGAAGTGGTTTGATTTTGTGTCTGTGTGTATTCTTTTCAAATATTTATAAAAACAGAGAGGACAGGATAACAAATAATCATTACCTGTCACCCAGCTGCTACAATGATCACCTCATGGCTGATCTTGTTTCATTACACTCCTATCATTTTATTTTTATGCAAACATCAGAGGTATTACTTCATTCTGGATATGCGTAAGACTTTGCTGATGGATTTGCTGTGAGATGTAAAGGAAAAGGAGAACCAAGGATGTGTTCAAAGTTTGCGTGAAGGACAGAGGTACCATTTACTGAGATGGGGATGACTGCAGGGGGCGAAATCTTGCAGGGGAAATGATCAGGGGATTACTTCTGCTTATGTATAGTTTGAAATGCCTACTTGACAATTCAGAAGATATTGAATATACAAGTCTGGATACCAGGGAGAGACTGAGCCTATAGACATAAATTCAGGAGTTGTATGATGATAGAGTGTCTAAAACCAAAAGAATAAAGCTTCAGCCTCTGGTAACCACAGAGTAGCTTGCATCAGACTAACTCTTTTGCTGACAATAATTATAAACTCTGGGGGCATGGGAGAGTGACCTACAACAGACAGATACTAGAAGAGATTCAGCCCTTGAGAGAAGGGAACCATGGTGCAGGAGAACCACATTTATATAGGTTATTTTCCTGAGGGTACTCCCTGGCCCATGCATCATATAGTGAATAGAACTAAAGCAGAAATTAGTGGTCATACTGGGCTGAAGTTTCTAGAGAAGCTGGCAATTGAGGTGGAAAGAAGTCACAGAGCAGGGAGTCCCATAATCTGTGTATGAGCTCTTCTCAAACCCCTGCCTGACTCCTTAGGTAAGCATGCAGGGGTCAAAACTCCAAGCTGCCCAGAGGAAAACGATGACTGGAAAATTGATAGAACTCAGCAGAGGCTGCAGCTTCCCACTGAATGTACAGGGGCTTGATTTCAGGGTTCCCTTTGAAATTTCAGAAATCCCGGACTCCGGTAGTTAAGATATACCCCAAGACTAAGGGACTCACTCTATGATTAAGGGCAAAACTGAAAGAGATTCACCATAACAGATCATAAAATTCAGCTATCTCAGGATAAAGATGATCTAAGAGTTATTTAACAGAACAGCACACAATACTCTTCAGAGGAAGATAACAGAATCTAGGGTCTCTACAAACAATCACCTGTGATAGCCTATATATAGTCTGAAATTACAAAAAATTCAAATAAACAAGAAGATGTAGCCCATAGTCAAAGAGAAATCAGTCAACAGAAGCAGACACAGATAACAGATATGTTGCCATCAGCAGACAGGAACTCTAAAATAAACTTGATAAGTCTTTTGAAGAGTCAATAGGAATAATGAATTAACTGGTAAAGAGATAAGAAATTTCGGGAGAAGTATGGAAACACAAAAGAATTACATTGTAACCAGAGAACTGGATTGTACGATATAAGCAATAAAATATTCAGAGGATTGGTTACAACAAATGACTTGAAGACAAGCCATCATCTAAATAAAAACACCCAGAAGAAAAGATACTGGGGGAAAAAAAGGACGGAGCCTCAGTGACTTGTATAAAAAAGTGTGGGCTGCATGTAATTGGAATTCTAGAAGGAAAAGAGAAAGAATGGAACAGAAAAAATATTTATTTGAAGAAATATTAGCCAAAATGTTCCAAGTTTCTTCAAAAACAGCAACTCACAGATCTAGGAATATCAGTGAATCCTAAGCCAGATGGATACAAAGAAAACCAATACTAATTACACATAGTTTAACAGTTAAAACAACATATCAAAGATAAAGAAAAAAGCATTAAAAACAGCAAGAGGATAAAGACATGTTACATATAGGGGCAAAACGGTGAGAATGATGGCTGACTCATCAGAAAAATAAAAGTTAAAAGACAATGAATACACCTTTGAAGTGTTGAAAGATAAAAGATGTGTCAACATGGAATTCTATATCCTACAAAAATATATCTCAAAAACAAATGCAAGTAAAATAAAGACATTTTCAGAAAAACAAAAGCCTAGAGAATTTGTTTCTGCAGACCCATACCAGAAAAGATGTTCAAGGAAGCTCTTCAGGCTGAAGGGAAATGATAGCAGTAGACAAGGATGAAGAATATTGGAAGTGGTAAGTATAAGAGTGTCTTAGTCAGCTTGAGCTACAATAACAAAATGCCATAGTAGGGGTGGTTTAAACAGCAGAAATTTATTTTGCACAGTTCCAGAGGCTGGAAACTCCAAGGTCAAGGTGCCAGCAGGGTTAGGATCTAGTGAGGGCTCTCTTCCTGGCTTGCAGATGGCCACCTTCTTGTCCTGTCCTCAACAGGCAGAGTGAAAGAGGGCTCTGGTCTCTTCATCATCTTGTAAGGCACTAATCCCATCATGACGGCTCCACCTCTATGACCTAATCACCTTCCAAAGGCCCTGCCTCCAGATACCATCACACTGAGGGTTTCAACATATGAATTTGGGGAGAACACATACATTCAATCCATAGCAGTGAGTTAATACGAAGTCATGGGACGAGAGCTTCAAGGAAGTGGTTATGAAGAGACAGCAGTACTTCTAAGTACTCCTATATCAACAGATTAGAAAAGTGAGGAGGAGCCAACAGCCAGATGGAGGGTGAACAGCCAGAGGAAGAAAGAAAATCAAGTGAGAGCGGTTCTTGGAGGAAGGGTCAGACCATTGCGCACTGCTGATGCTGAGAGATCAAGTTGAACAAGGACCAAGAAGTCATCCCCAGGTTTGCATCCTGGAGGTCAGTGGTGACGGTGACAGGAGCTGATGGATGAAGTGGTGGGGGTGAAAGCCTAATCAGGGTGAGTTGAAGAGAAGTTTAACAACAGAAAAAATACAGGGGTAGGTGTTAGGAGACCGCCAGCGCACTATGGCAGACTCCTTTCTAGGTAAAACGCACGTAGCATGCTTGGCTCATAGCAGTGGCCTGCACTGCCTGGTGCTTCCATCTTTCTCCAGGGAAGACTGGCACTGACCCGGTCCCTGTAATAGCATGGGCAAGGGCTGAGGAGGCTGTTCATAGGTGTGCAAGGAAAAGTACCAGAGTTCTATCATAACCTTTCCCCATCTGCAAGCTTCTTACCCCGGGACCCAGAGTGCTGGGTGGCCATAGGTTTTGCGGTGCACAGCCAGCTTGGTGGCGTGTTCTGAGGCACTGTCCCACCACATCAGATGAGAAGCTAGGGGAGAGGCCCAGGAAGCGTATTGGAAGGGGCAGCTCCCTGACCCCATGCTGCCGCAGAAGGACGGCTGGCAGCAATCTCCTGCTGGGGCTCGTGCACTCTTGCTCCCTGCCAATTGGCCTGAATGGCAGTGATTCATCTAGGATATCCTTGGCTGAAAAGAACAGAAACTCAATTGAAACTAGACTAAATAGTGAAGAAGCTCAATGTCTCACAAAATAGACGCCTAAAATAGCCCTGTGTTGCAAGGGAGTAAGTGACTTCCTGCCACTGTACTCTGCTCTCTCCCCCATTAATTCATTCACACATTCATTCATTTGACAAATAACAATATTTATTGGGTGCCTGCTTCATGCCAGGCACTGCTCTAGGGGCTGGAGCTACACCAATGAACAAAACAAATAAAATCACTTCTCTTTGGTATTTACATTCTACTTTGGGGAGAGAGACAGAAAAAGGGCCATGATGACAAATAATATGAAAATCAATCAAGCTGGACAGGGGAATATAAAGTGTCTGAAATTGGGAGGATCCTATTTTGTATAGAAGGTAAGGGAAGACCTCCCTAATAAAGTCACATTTAAGCAGAGACTTAAATGTGGGTGTGAGCAAGCAACCCACATGTGAGCAAGCCATACGGGTCTCTGGAAGAAGTACATTCCAGGAGGAGGGAAGGGCCAGTACAAAGTGATGTGGAAGCTGCTTGGTGAGTCTGGGGACATAGGCACGGTGTGAGGTGACACCACGGAGGTAGCTGCAATGGGCCGGATCACATAGGTCTTCATAGGCTGTGGTGAGCACACCAGATTTTACTCTGCAATGGACGCCTTTGGAGGATTTTGAGGAGAGGAGTGCCTTGATTTAACTTAAAGAATCACTCTATCCTGAAGAAGGGCAAGGCCAGGGGCAGAGAACCCAGTTAAAGGGCTCTTGCAGTAATAGTCCAGGAGAGAGAGGTTGGTTGTTTTGAATCAGGGTGGTAGCAGAAGGGATGAGAAAATTTCAGATTCTGTGTGTATTTTGAAGGCAGGGCAAACAGTTTGCTGATGAGTTGGATGTGGAGTCAAGACATCCTGGAGGTTTCTGACTTGAATGACTTGAATAATGGAGTTGCCAATAACTAGGATGGGAGACCAGGGGTCAGGAGTAGTAGGTTTGGGGGTTAAAATCAAGAGTTTAGTTTTGAACATCTTTCACCTGTCCAAGTGGAACTGTTGATTTGGCCGCTGGATGTACAAATCTGAAATTTAGTGGTGATGACTGGGCAAAGATATAAGTGGAGGAGATATTGGCAAAGGTGATGCTCAATGCTTGTGCCTGATGAGCCCACTGAGGAAGTGGGTGTGGGCAGTAAGGGAGTATGAGGATTAATGCTTGGATTCTCCAAGGTTTAAGGGTCGGAAAGATGAGTTAAAGACACCCACAGCAAACCTCCTAGTAAGGAGATTCAACTCATCTTAAACTTCCGGTTAGGGGTAAAGAACCCGCCTGCCAATGCAGGAGACGTAAGAGACGTGGGTTTGATCCCTGGGTCGGGAAGATCCCCTGGAGGAGGGCATGACAACCCACTCCAGTATTCTTGCCTGGAGAATCCCAGGGGCAGAGGAGTCTGGTGGAGTACAGTCCATAAGGTTGCAAAGAGTCAGACACGACTGAAGCAACTTAGCACAGCACAGCACAAGATTAACAGGAAATGACCAGCGAAGTAGGAGGAGAACAAAGGAAAAGTGTTGTCTGTGAGACAATTTCAGGGAGCATGGAATGAAAATGATGGTGTCACCTGCTGCTGGCGATCAGAGCCACATCGACTTGCAGTGAAGCTGCTCTCTGTCGGCCCTGAGACCTGGGGTTGTTGTTGTTGCCGCATAACTTATGCTGAGGGCAAGAGGAGAAGGGGGTGACAGAGGATGAGATGGTTGGATGGCATTACTGACTCAGTGGACATGAATTTGAGCAAGCTCTGGGAGATGGTGAAGGACAGGGAAGCCGGGCGTGCTGCAGTTCGTGGGATCACCAAGAGTCAGACATGACTTAGCAACCGATCAACAAACGACCTTTGCTGACTGATACAGCTTGCTTTTCTCCAACTGTATTATCTCACCCAGTGCAGGTCCAGGGAGGACAGACTCTTGGGGTTTTGCTAGGGAGGCCTGAGAGAGGGAAGGCAGGACGTTGAGGGTGTGCTTAATGAAGCCTGAGCTGGATGACAAGGGAGATAAGGGAGATGCTAGATTCACCCCAAGGCTCCTCCCTGATGTTTGTGAGAGTGGCCAGAGCCAGTCGGGACGAAGCGCTCCTTCTCGCATCCCCGAGGAGGAGGTGCCCCGTGTCCAGGTGCAGCTCTGGCAGCAGTGGGGGCCCTGAGCTTCCTCTCCGCGAGGGCTCATTTTCATTTTTCATTCCAGCAGAGCCTCTGCCACAGCTATTCTAGGTACCGACTTTCGTTTTGTCCTTTTCAGGTTGAAGCTGACAGGAGGGAGAGAGCGAGCGAATGAGAACACAGGTTCCTTTCCCATTTTGCCCTTTGGGAAGGGAGGACTTCTGCTTCCTGCGGATTCTCCGCGTGCGTGGGTGAGGAAGGTCCTGTGTGGTCTGCCCACAGCCTCCAGGTCCTGACAATCACTGCCTGTCCATTCCAGACAGGAGCAGGGTCCAAACCATACAGTTTGGAGGCCGGGCAGGCTGCAGCCTGGTCCTTCGACTCTAAGCCCACCTCTCCCCATAGTTTACCGCGAGGGACTAGAAGGGTCCCCATTCCCACAACTTCCTTCCCCTTCTCAGAGAAGCCAGATAGGCCCCAGCCCGTGCCCTGCTCAGAGGGGCAGCAGCAGTTATATCTCCCAGCTTACCCATCCCAACTCCAGCCCAAAACACTGGACAAGAGCCCACAAGCTCTTTGCTCCTTGGCCTCTGCTCAGGCTTGGGCTCTTGAAGGGAGCTCCAGGATGAAGGGCAGGAGTGTCCAGACAGGCCTTGTTTCCCAAGCCTGCAGGGTGCACACTGTGACTGGTTCAAGCCGCTCCCCTCACCACACACTTCATCTATGGGACTCTGGCCTCTTTCCAGCCCACAGGGGCGCTATGGGCCTAACTGGCACCCCCACGCCCTCAACAAAGAGCCCACTGAAGGCAGGGCTGTGGGGATGCCCCCTCAGCCAGAGGTTGTCAAGCGGAGGGCGAGACAGATGTGACTGTGTTTCACAGAGGGAGTTCACATTCAGGGTCACATGGCTCACAGCACAAAGTACACTGTCATGTCTTGGATATCCCTCACTCCCAGGGGGAGGGTTACTGTGCATTCAGTGTGGTATCAGCTAAGCTTTCTGGTCTCCCTGGGACACCTGCTTGGCCAACTGGTAAACCTCGCCGAAGGCTCCAGAGTGGGCTCGCTCAGGGAGTGCTGAGGCTGGGGGAGGCAGGGCCCTGAACGCAGGCTGCTGAGGACAGAAAACCAGGAGACTTGGGAGGGTGGGGTTGGGGGAGTGCCATGGCCAGGTTTCTGTAGGATTTCCCAAACTTTCTTATTTTATAGGAGGCAAGTGTGTTATTTGCTCAAGGACCAAAATTTTATCTCAGGGCCCTTTGAACAAGCCTTGGGCTCTTGGGTGAATCACTCGTCCCTGCCTTAGTTTCCCCACAGAGCACAGTGACTCTGAGAGGCCAGGGCTCTGGCCTGCTCACAGGGGCCCTGTTCTGTCACAGGGGAGGAGCCAGCATGGGCTATCTGTCTGAAAGGGGAGGGTCAGTGGTGGGAGCTGGTAACAGAGCCAGACCAGAGAGGCCCTGACTCACCGCCCTGGGGCTCTGGGATAGTAGGACAAGCCAGTCTCAGTTTTCCCAGCTGTAAAATGGGTGTTAGGCTATTTGCTTCTAAGGGGAGGGCCTGAAGGGCTGTAATTATGCAGGGGTATAAAACCCTGGGTGCCTGAAGATGGGGCAGCCTGAGGAAGCTGGCAGGATGGCCAAGGGTTTTAACTGGCTGGGGAATTAGGAATTCCTTTTTAGAAGAAAGAACTGTGGGGAGGGTGAAATGGTGACCCAGGGAGAAAGTGGCGCCCTTGGGAAGGCATCTCAGCGCACAGCAAAGCCCTCTCTCACAAGGCAATCAAGTTGTTGCTTCTGTTCATACCAAAAGGGCCTTTTTAAAATACAATTAGGCTCTGTTTTATTATGTGTGACAGACGAGGCCATTAACCATTCCGACTATTAAATCAGACTTCATTAAAAAAAATGGAAGTAACTGTAAATTGCCTTGGGTCACGATCGTTTAGAGCCGAGATACTGCAAAGAAAAACATTAGGGAGCTCACTACCATGATGAAGTTAATCAATTTGACATCCCTGGTGGGGCCACACACCCGGGAAGAGCTAGCTGCACGCTCCCCTCTCCCAGGGGTGGGCTCCCTGGTTGTGGGGGGTGGTGGTGGTGTCTCCAGCTCCTCCCCTCCCCAGAGCAGAGCCAGGAAGGCACAAAAATACCCTGAAAGTTTGGTGGTTGTGGTGGTGGTGGGGGAATGGGAATTTCTTTTCCCAGAGAGGTTTTGCTAGTTTTCATTTCTGAAAAATTATCTAAATATATCAAATGTGATACCAAGTCATACATAATACATTTTTCATGTTTTTGCACCAAAAAGTGACTTTGGAGCTATAAGGAGCAATGCTGTGTAAGTATGATGTGTCTCCCCCAGCCCCGAGCGAGGTGGGTGGCATCTCTGGACGTGCTAATTTTCGGACTTCGTCTCCCTCCTCAAGGCCTGGCGTGGGCTTGTTGGTGGGTCACCAGGGGGCCCTGTGTGGGTGTACCTTGCCCTCCTTCCCTGAGTGCAGGTGGAAGGAAGGGCAGAGAGGGAGATGGAGCCAAGGGGGGCCTTTGAAGGGCAGAAGCAGGAGGAGCCCAGCCCTGCATCCCTTCTCGCTCAGGCCCTGCTGGTCCCAGCGAGACTGAAACCCCAAGCCTCCTCTGAGGGTGGGGAGGGTCAGTCATGGGGAGGGGGCCAGGGTTGTGGAGGGTCAGGGTGGAGCTAAGAAGGTCCGGAGCAGGGTGAGGGCCGAGTTGTGTCTAGGGCGAGTCCCCGGCCTTGGGCTGGCACCAGACGAGGAGAGCAGGCAGGGAACGCTCAAGGCCGCCCGGGCAGGGCTGGGGCTGTCAGGAGACGTGGCCTTGTCCACGCAGGCGTTTCCTGGCTGGATAATTAGTCTCAGTCCATGCTGACTGTTTGGGGTGAATATGCTGGTGATCACGGGGAGGCAGAGGTGGGAGGAGTGGGCATGTCAGCCATGGGGAGCTGGCCTGGCGTCCTGCCCTGCTCTCTTCCCCCTTCCAGCCACCCTACCATCTGGTGTGGGCTCCAGAGCCCTGTACTGGGCTTACCTCCTCCATGAAACCCTCCAGGCCCCACCTGGGCTGCACTTGGGGACCCCCTGCCCCCTCCCCAGAACTTGCCTCCCTGCTGGCACCAACTGAAAACTGCGAAATCAAGTGCTTCCTGACCAACAAGCCTCCTTCCATCTCTCCCCACCCCAGCACACCCGTCTCTTTCTTGTCCTCTGCTTAATCACTCTGGATCATTCCCAACAGCTCAGGGATGAGGCCGTGACCCCTTTTTGGCCTCAAGGGCCTTCAGCCGTATTCCCGCCTGCCCCCAGCCTCGCCTCCTTCCAACCTCCTTAGTCCTGTAGGTACCACTTCTTTTGCTTGGCTGTCTGGTCCTCTCTTTTCCACCCCAGGCAAATCCTCCTGTAAGTCCCGGCCCTAGGACACCTCCAGCTGGAAGCCCTCTCACATGTGCCATGGTTGGTGAGTCACAGCAGTGTCCGTCTCTCTGCTCTTTCTTCTCACAACATTTACTTTTCAGTGTCAGTGAGAAGCCCTGTATAGGAGCTGAGAACTCGAAAGAGAGCAGGACAAGGTCTCTGCCTCGATGAAGCTGACACTCTGGGCAAGACCATCAATACATGAGAGACCAGGAGGAGTAAGTGCCATGATAAGGCCGGGTCAGGGGACAGGGAGTGATGGCGTGTAATGGGGGAAGACCTCCGGGACAGAGGAATGTGAGCAGAGACCCGAAGGAAGTGAGGGAGCAGGTGTCCCGGCAGAGGGGCCGGAGGCCAGGAACCCAAGGTGCGCATGTATCCCCACAGCACAGCTCTGTGGCCTGTTTTGCATCACGTTGCAGTTACTCAAGGCGGAGACCATCTCTTTGCTCTCTGAATCCACCCAGGAGCCCAACTCTGTATCAGACACAAGAGGGCCATTGGCACATGCCTGTAGGATGGCAGGTGAATGAATGCATGGACCAAGGGATTGAAGAGTGAATTTCTGGACCTGTGCTGGACACTGTAGAGAGTCAGTCCCTGGGTGCCCCAGTAAAAGCAGAGCCTTTAGTTTCAGCCAAGTGCCCTGCATCCCAAGAACTCCATCCCTGGACACCCCTCTCTCCAGCCGGAAGCTGACCACCTGGGAGCTTCGAGGGAGCCTGGTCTGCCAGCACGGTCATTCTCCGTTCCTAACTGTGCCAACACTGAGAAGCAAAAGTGTGTGTTTAGGTAACATTCTGAGCATCAGGGGTTGAAGCTCTGTGGCTCTAGCAATAAGAGAGCATGGGTTTGAATATCTTCATTGTTTCTGTGTTTGATTCATTCTCTTTTTTTGTTGTTGTTATTTGCTGCAAAGATGGCATTTCATACAGACGAGAATCAGGCCTCAGACTCTTCTTTTGGTAAGAAGTTCAAAATGATGGTCCTTAAAAATGTTAGCCTTGCGCAGGCAAAATCTAGACGATTCTCTCCATAGCATCTTAATCACACCTGGCCGTGTGGTGGCTGACGGTCCACAATCCCAGGCTTGTCGCAGCAGACCCTTTGTCCAGCCGTGGCCGGGAAGCTGGCTCCTGGGTGTGGCTGAACCCGTGCCCCGCTCTCTCGCTGTCCTTCCTGCACGCCATTCACCATACACCCCGGGACCCTGGAGAGCAGCACCGTTGCCAACCGTGGTGATTTCAGTGGTGTTTTTCCTTCCTGGAGACCAGGACCTGTTTGACGTCCGTCCGTAGAGTTTCTCCCATGCGCTCCTGGACTGTTTCCTCCCAGGCCGCTCCCTGCGGAGGAGTGAGTCACTAGAACTTGTCTGCAGAGGGGCTGGGGGCAGGGGGCTGGCTTCTAGGGGCTGTGGGTCCCCTCATTGTTTTCTTTGGCTCTTTGCTCATGGCTCAGTGAAAGCCAAGTTCTGTTCTGGCCTGGTGCCGTCTAAGCAGAGGCCGAGCTTGGCAGGCCTCTGGTTTTCTCTGGCATCAGAGGTGCTTTCCACAGTTTTCTGCCCTGAAAGAGCCGCCCTCTTTGGAGAAGATATCCTGCTCATACACCGACCACCAGGAGAGGGCGCCCAAGGAGTCGCCGGGTACCCTGTCTGCCGGTGCTAGAACTCCCAGCCCCTCATCACTCGGACCCCAGCCCTGCGAGCCAGAGATGACAGCCTTCAGCTGAAACCCTGCCTTTCACAAGCTGAGTAGTCTTTGCAAATCACATCTCCTGCAGGGTCCCCAGCTTCTTTGTCTGTTAAATGGGGATGAAAAAGAAAAAAATTTTAAACCGCTGCTCCGTCTCGCCTGACAGTCAGCGAGGGGATGAGAAACCTTTAAATGGAGAGGTAGTGAAAAATATTTAAGTCAACATTAATTTTTTAAGCAATAAAGAGAAATCAGGAGAGAAGTGTTAGTAATTAACCAAAAAAATATCAGCCACTTTTTTTTTCTTCTGCCATACTATATACTCAGTTGATGGAAAAAGAGAACACAGTAAACATGTTTACTTGTAGAATCAAGAGAAAGCAAACCAGTGAACTATTGAATCAAGCCTGTCATCATTGGTCCTTGACCCTTCCATGTCTTCCCTATGGCACAAAGGCATCTTCATGCAGAAACACTGGCCACTCCTGGGTCCTTGCTTCGAGTCCTGACCCTGCCTCCTATTCAGAGGTGGCCTGCAGCTCTGAGGGAGATGGTTCCCCTCTCTTCAGTGTCTCAGGGACTTCCAACTTGAGCGCAGGGTTGCCTTACTTCATGGTTTCCTCATCTGTTGCCCTCCTGAACATCCAAGCACAGTCAGGACAGCAGAATTAGAACAGGTGTTTGCAAGGTGGCGACAGGGAGGTGGCAGTCTTTAACGAGCTCACCCTCCCGTTCTCCAGGACTGTTTCAAGCTGGCTTCAGTCTCAACTTTCCTATGTGACCCCCTACCTGAGCATCTGAAAGCCAAGCATCCTGCCCCAAGAAGAGAGCAGAACAGCCATAGATGGGCACTGGCCTCCAAGCCTTCCAGCCTCATCTACACGATCTTCCCCACCTCCTGTGATGGTGGATGGTGGCTCTCCTGAAACCTCACTCCAGTAGTTCACAGCCCTGTTCTTGCATCTCTTTCTCTCGGATTTAAATGCTTTGGCTCTTTGTGAAAGAAAACCTTGCCTCAACTCCTTGCCCTTCTGCTCTCATTCACAGTTGAGCTTGTCAAGAGACACGTCTGCACACCCTTCGGCTCCCTCAGCTCACTCCGGGCGGGTTTCTGACCCTGACCCTGAACATGCTCTCTTGGCACTGCCTTGTGGAGCTCTCCCAGGACCTGTGTGTTGGCAAATCTATGGGACAAAATTAAACATCCATCAGCCTTGGGATCAGCTACCTACTCCAGCATTCTGGCCTGGAGAATTCCATGGACCGAGGAGCCTGGCGGGCTATAGTCCACGGGGTCACAAAGGGTCAGACATGACTGAGTGACTTTGGTTCATTTCAGCCTCGCCCTCTGAGTCCCTTTTTCATGTTCGTTTGCATTATGTTTGTCACAGAATGATCAGGGCAGTTCCCGGGCTGTACAATATGACCTTGTGGTTTATGAGGGCAGTTGTCTCTTGATCTTACCTTTTCTCTTGCTCACATCCTCCCCAAAAGGCTTCTGTAGAGAAGAGGGCACCTGCCGTCCTGGACTGGCCTTGTGACAGTCATGCAGTAGGTCACCAACCGGGGTGCTGTGCTGGACTCCAGTTGTTTAGTAGACGGATAGGGTAAAACAGGCCACTTCTCCCGTTACTCTCTCCCTTCACCCTTCACAAGGCCCTCCAGGCTATTCAGGCAACAGTGAATTTCTTACCCAGGAGTTAGGAGAGCTTCTAGAGTTAACGAGCACCAGGCCTGAGATCTAAGCTCTGGCTACTCTGCACTTCCCCTTGAAGCTCACTAGGGGAGACACCCAAAGACTCATGCCCATAAAATAAAGCCATGAAAAGATGCTGCATCTCACTGCTAGTAAAAGAAAATTCAAATTAAAATCTCAGGGAGACACCATTTCATTTTGCTTGGCAAAAAATTTAAAGGTTGATGATACCAAGTGTAGGCAACTATGTGGAGAGTTCAAAGTTCTACAGGTGGGAGGTACATCTGTAGAACCACTTTGGAGGGAAGTCTAGTGACTGTCTGAAGACTTGAAGATGCTCCTCCCCCATGACTCAGGCATCCTACTTCTAAGATTATGCTTCAGAAGAGCGTGAGAGCCTCGTTGGTACAAGAATCTTCTTACAAGGTCATTCTTAACATTAAAAAAAATGCAAAGCAACCAGAAAATTAACATTTAAAATTGTGGCCTATTTTTACAGAAGTTAAAATGAATGAACTGCAGCCACAGGGATCAACACGATACAAGCAAAGGCAAATGGTGGAGTGGAAAGAAGTGAGTAAGGAATGTCCAGTATGATTTCACTGGGAAAAAGTTTTAGGACCTGCAAATCAGTACTGTAAGATATGTATGGATGCACACATGGGTATTAAGAGTATAAAATACTCCTGGGAATGATAACACAACCTTATGATGGTGGTTTCTTCTGAAGAAAGGGGAACAATGTGCAGGAAACTTCAACTCATCTCTGGTTTTATTTCTTAAAAGTAAAACATCTGAAGCAAAAATGGCTTAGTGTTAAATTTGATAAAGCCAAATAGTATGTACATTTTAATACTCTACCCTTGTCTGTATGCTTGATATGTTTTCCAATAGGTTCAATCAATTAATGAAAAAAACTACTTAGGCCTCCCCAAGGGAAGGGGACATGAAGGCTCCCTCTCACTCCAGATGGTCTAGCCTTTGCATCCACCACTGGCCTCCCTTCTTCAAGACACTTAGGTGAAAAACTCTAAAGCACAATGTGGAAAATTCTACTCGCCCCCTGGGCCAAGCTTGTCTCCAGAGTCAATACCACATCGTGCATCTGAGCCTTTGGTCTGGGTAGTGGTCCAGCTTCAGTCTGACATGAGGAATTATGGTGTTTCAGAGCCAGACCGGCTGGGTCTGAATGCTGTTTCTGCCACTTACCTGAGGGGCCTTGGATGAATTACTCCAATTCTTTGTGCCATAGGATGGAGGGAGCACGGGTGGAGGAGAGGGTGGCCCAGGCAGCTGGCAAGGTGAACAGGGGCAGCTCCGCAGGGCTGGTGACCCTCGTCTTGTGTGGAAATCTGCTGCTTCCTACAGAGTGATCAGTGCTTATTTACACACAGCAATAGGAAATGGCAACATTCTGTCCACTCACCCCAAACCACGTAGGGCATTGAGTTATTTTAGCCTCAGTTCTTTCAGTTTTAGTTCTAACATGAGTGGGATGGAGGATAGGCAGTCCCACTTAGAGCAAATTTGCAGCAGACCCTTGGATGGAGCAGAAAAGAAACCAAAGTTTCCTCAGTCACAGACCAACCGAGAGGCCCTGCCTCTGTGAAAATGCTTGCCTGGGTTTGCCTTTTTATACCAAGCCTTTATGGAAACATGGCCACCACCTGTCTGCCGAGTTGTCCAGAGTAGCCAGGAAGCGCTCGGACTTCCAGGTTTCTGCTTATCAGAGTTACAGCCACATCTCAGTGGCCCCCACAGCCCGAAGGGACCACACAGACTTCTCCATCCTGTTGGCCTTATCTGCCTCTAGGTACTTTCACATGCGAGGCCTTCTGTGACCCTTACAGTCGGTGCTGAGATGGGGGGCTGTGGACGGTTCTGGGTTGGGTCGGGTCCTCCCCTGATTCATATGTTGAAGTCCTACTTCCTGGCACCACAGAACATGACCTCCTTTGGAAATGGGGTCATTACAGATGTAATGAATTAGGTTGAGGTCACTAGGGTGGACTCCTCATACAAATGACTGATGCTCTTACAAAAAAAAGAAACTGGAGACAGATTCACACACACACACACAACACCAAGAATGCTATGTGAAGATGAAGGCAGAGGTCAGAGTGATGCATTTACAAGGGGAGAAACATCAAAATTTGCCAGCAAACCGCCAGAAGCTAGGGGAGAGGCAAGGAACAGAAACTGTCTCACAGCCGTTAAAATGAACCGACTCAGTTGATCCCTTGACCTTGGACGTTCAGCCTCCAGAACAAACAGAGAATACATTTCTGTTGTTTAAATCCCCATCTGTGGTTACTTTGTCTTGGCAGTCCTAGCAAACCACTACAGGGACAAATCTTCCCACTTATGATTGAGGCACCGAGGACCCCCGAGAGCCAGCTCAAGTTTGCACGGCTACTAAGAAAACTGGGCTAACACTTGGTTTATCAGGTGGTGTTGCAGGCTGGTTTGACACTTTATCTGAGGACTCAGTGACTTCATCAGGCCCTGGGAATAAAAACATATCACAATTTATTCTCCTATTAGGCATGACAGGTTACAACTACTTTCTGGGTGGTCTGTTCCTGAGTTAGATCTGGATAGTGTTTGGGGAAAACAATGCTTTCTCTTATCACTGGCACAAGATCATCTAAGAAGCCATCTAAGAAGCCAGGTGAATGTCCTGGGACCCGTCACAGGCTGCAGCCTTCAGACACACTGTCAGCCTGCTGGGTAATCACAACGAGTCTGGCACGTTTGGCTGCTTTGTTTATGGCACCCGTGGCATTCTGGCACAGGCTTGGCTTTCTGATCCAGGCGTCCCTGCTACTTTGTACACTTGGGTGTGGATGATTCACCTTTCTTTGGGAGCAACCCCTCTCTTCCCTGTGACTCTGCTAAGCTGGTTCCCACACTGTGCTCTGAGACTGTTGGCTGGAGTTTGGGGATTGAGCAATTGGGAGGGTATAGAAGTGGGCAGGACAGTGGTCATGAGTCAGGAGGTGTGCGACATGGCTCACCATCCATAACTGGGTGGCTTTGGCTGAGCCATTTCCCCTCGTGGGCTCAGTTTTCCCACCAGTAAGTTGAAGAGATTGACTGTGAAGTTTAGCTCTTTCCAACCTGGTAGGAGCCTGGAGACCAGCAAAGATGCCAAGAGTGGGGTTGGCTTACCAGTTCTTTCCTGGTGTTTTTCAACCTCCCACCTAAAGCGATGGGTTTTTCTGCAGCCTGAGCCTGTGTGGGAGGCAAATGTCAAGCATCTGGAAGCTTAGCTTGGTCTTATCATTTTGCCCATGCTCACTAGGCCCTCTGACCAGCAGATATGGGTCTTAGGTACAAAATACAAGAAACGTGATTTAATTATTAATTTGTACAACTTAATTGTCACGGAACTATTAAAACAAAAGTCTGTTGGGTTGATGCTTTTTAAAAAATGTCTTTGATTTTGGAAATGTGGAGACTTATAGGGCCAGGGGGTCTTCAGATGGCCTTCTGCTCTAAAACCCTATGATCGCAACCCTGCCTGGAGTGGTGGTCCTGGTCTCAGTGGTCCAGGTGGATGGTAACCCCAGCATCTGTGACTCATCTCTGAGGCTGTCAATGGCAGTGCCCATAACTTCCCTCCTTTCCCTGGTCAGGTCACATCTTTCCTCTTCAGACTATAATTAATTTGGCAAAACTAATACAATTATGTAAAATTTAAAAATAAAATAAAATTTAAAAAAAAAAAAGGTCATTTGATATAAGAGGATTTCCATCTCCAACTTGCTAGTGGTTGCCAACACCATCCTTGGCAAGTTTTGTCTCTGTCTTCATGTTGAGAAGGCCTTTTGTGTATGTCTTTGTGTTGGATGTGGTGTAACTTTCCTATAATGTGTGAAACTTCTCAAGTTTCAGGGCAGAGTTATCAGAGCCCACAACTCAGTTTGGGGCCATGGATTCTTCCAGCCCACGGCCAGGAACTCTGCCTCTGGCTCTGCAATGTCACTTTCAGTGATGAAATGTTTCTGGGCGTGAATCAGGGATGGCAGCACAGCCAGAGAGGGGCAGCCAGAAAGCACCTCAGGTCTGATGACTCCCTGAGCAGTGCTCATCTCACAGCCCACTTAGCACAGGGAGCCCTGTAAGAGATGGGCTCAGAGCCAGGGCAGCTTTAAGGTGCCTAATAACAAAATGTAACCTTAGTAGGGGGAGAGAAGTACTTTCCTTAGCTCAGAAGATGGGCAAAGGAGCAGCAGGGTCAAGGTCAACCTCAGAAGCAAGTGGAGAGGTCAGCTGAAGGCCTGGGCTGGAATCACTTTGGTGATTCTCCTAAGACGAGTCCTGGAAGAAAATAGGTGGGGCATGGAGAATCGTAAAATCACAGACATTGCTACTCTCTATCCATTTCCCCCTTTTCCTCTAATAATAGAATTCCCATTCCTTTTTTTGAAGTTAGATACTTGGCTGCCCCAAAATAAAAACTACATTTTCCTGTCTCCCAATCTATGTAAATAAGTTCTAGCCAATGAGATGCAAGCGAAAGTGGAGACGTATTCTCAAAGAGAAGAGGTATTCCCTTTTCCTTCTTGTTCCCTGGAGAGCAGAAGTGATGGCTGGTATTGCAACAGCAATCTTGGTCCTTGAAGTGGTCGTGTAGGCTGCCCTGATGGGACTACAAGCTGGCACGTGCCTCTTCTCAGTGCTGTTGGGTGCCATACTGGCCAGTCCTCCTGCCTGTGGGCTTTTGTGTGAGACACCAATAGTTTCTACTTTGTTTAAGTTTCTGAGGGGTCTCTGTCACTGAATTCCAAAATGACAAAGAAGACTTCAGTTTTTTTGGTAATTCTGCTTACCTTTAGGTGCTGGTCTGCCATGGACAGGTCTCCAACATTCGTTAAATCTTCCTTGTTTTAGCAAAGAGAGAACACAACCCATTCAGGCTCAGGCCCTTGGCAAGCGCCAGTATCTAACTGTAATCTATCGAGATTGTTTTGTTTCTATGGTATTTATTTTTAGGTTACCATTTACTTAAGGTAAATGATACTGCTTTTCCATTTACAATAGTGACATGAGGTCACTTTCCTTTTTGAATAATTTACTTAAGCAAAAACAATTGAGTCAATTTAAAAGATATTAAGTGACTAAGAGCACAGGTTATGTCAGCCATGGCAGAAATTGGGGAACTGGCTGGAGGAAGACTAAAGCTTGGAAAACAAGGGTATAGATTTTGCTGCTTCAGAAAGAATTATATAAACATTTCTTCCTCCAATATTTTATGGTTCTTATTTGGATGATTCACAGTATCCCTGTAATGGAGTTTCCTAATTCCTCAAGGCAATAATTTAGTAAACACTCCCACAGACCAAGCATAGTAGTTAAGGCGTCTGAGGGCTGAAGCCAAACTCCTTGAGTTCACATCTTGGTTCCTGCAATTACTAGCTGTGTGACCTTGGGCAAATTACTATCCTGCTTTGTGCTCAACATCTCACCTGTAAAATGGAGTTGATGATGTTGATGATGCTGTTTGGAGGATTAAATGGCACACTGTATGTAAAATCCTGAGCTGAGTATCTGGCCTCCATTAAGAGGCAATAAATGGCACTGTTATTATTATTGGTATGTCTGACTTGAACACATCAAGAAGTCAGTGTTGAAAGCTTTACATTACAGCCTGGGAGTTGAATAACTCTGTCCTGATGCTCAAGAAGTCATACGTTTTAAAGGGAAGGTTTATCTCAATTTTTCTACTAACACTCCTTTTCTGTTCTAGGATCCAATTCAAGACACCACATTGCATTAATCTTCACATTTACTTTAGTTACCTCCAATCTGTGATAGACTCCTACTCTCTCCTTGTCTTTCATGACCTTGACACTGTGTAGGAGTGCTGGTCTGATATTTTGCAGAATTTCCTGCAATTTGGATTAGTCTAAAGCTTTCTCAGGATTAGATCCTAGGGAGGCCTGGGGCTTCCCTGGTGGCTCAGTGGTAAAAAATCTGCCTGCCAATGTAGGCGATACAAGTTCGATCCCTGGGTTGGGGAGATCCCTTGGAGAAGGAAATGGCATCCCACTCCAGTATTCTTACCTGGGAAATTCCATGGACAGAGGAGCCTGGTGGGCTACAGTCAATGGGGTTGCAAAAGAGTCAGGCGTGACAGCGACTAAATAACAACTTGGAGAGGACTACCACCGAGGTGACATGTCCTCACTGCATCATTTCAGAGGGTACGTGGTGCCAATGTGTCTCATTACTGGTGATGCTGACTTTGAGCAATTTGTTCTAGGGCTACCTGAAGGTTTCTCCACTATACTGTTAGTCTTTTTTCTCATTTTAAACTGTTTGTTAACTGAGAGTCTACATCCAGCCCATACTCAGAGAGAGAAAAATTAAAGTCCTCTTCCTGGCAGGAGAAGTGTTTAAAAATTTGTGAACGTATTCCACTACAGGAATTAATAAATATTTGAAGAAGATATTTTGAAGGCACACCCTGTGTTTTCTTAAGCCTTCACCCGTTTTTTTCAGCATTCGTTGCTGAATCTTGCCTGCAACCGTTGTTACTGAAATGTCTCACTGTGGTTTTCCGTTTTCTTCTTTTGTTCTACACTGATTAGTTGGAATTCTTAGGAGGGAGAAATTGTCTCATCCTCCACCCATTCATTTAGTTAGCAATTGATTTATAGTACTATGGGACAAAGCATATTTATTTTGTTAGTTGGGATATAATTCAAAACTAATGTATTAGGGGCCCTTCCAGGGTCTTGTGTCTTTTGGGAAGCCCCCATAATTTTTTTTTTTTTTTGAGCACTTCCTTACTTCACAAGATGCTTAGAAGTTCATCTTTTATTTCCTCTGCCTTAGCCCTGGAATGAACCGTTTCTCCAAGGGGTCCTGTTCCTTTCAAACCAAGATCTGGTCACGAGGTGCACTCATTGCTATGAGGATGTCATTGTTTCTAAGTCGATGAATAGATTTGGGAATGTATGTATGTACACTAACTTTTGTGAACACATCTATTTCTCTCTCTTTCCCATCATCCTAATAAATGAGTTTCTACTGATGTCCAACACTAATTCAGTGTGACAGGAATCAACCTGTTCATTTTAGCCTTCCTCTCTTGCTTATTTGTAACTCCATTTTCCAATAATGAGAAATCTAACTCTCAGGACTAATATAAATAGAGATGACAGAAAAAAGTCAGTGAATGTAAAGGTATACCAATAGAAATGATCCAATCTGAAGAAGAAAGAGAGGGGGAAAAAAAGATTTTAAAACGTGAACAAAGTCTCCAGGACCTCTAGGGCAGTATCAAAAATTCTCGTATAAATGTCTCAGAGGAAGAAGAAAGAAAGAATATTTCAAAAAAATATTTGAAGAAACAATGACTGAAAATTTTCTATATTTAGTAAAAGACATAAATTTGGAGATTTACCCTAGAGTAGCCCACGTAGGACAAAGGCAAAAAATATCACATCTAGGTTCGTTAGAGTTAAAACTGGACATAAAGAGAAATTTGAAAGCAGCCAGAGAACAACACGTGGCATACTGGACAGCAGTAATTTTAACATCCACCAAGTTTTTAAGAGAAAACATGGAGGCTAGAAAATAGTGGAAAAACATCTTTAAAGCGTCAAGAGAAAGAACTGTCAGCTCAAAATTCTATATCCAGTAAATATATCCTGTAAAATAGAAGGCAAAGTAGATGTTCTTTTACATTGCCTACAGAGCTTCATTGGAAAAAAGACAAAGCAATTTCTTCAGGCTGAACGGAAGCTATACCAGAGGGAAACTTGAACTGCCTGGAAGGATTAAAGAACATTAGCAATGGTAAATATCTGGGTAATATATAAAACTGTTTTTTCTCTCCATTTCTTTGAAATACTTATGACTCTTTAAAAAGAAATTATAATATTGCTTACAGATTACAGGTATGTAGTTGTAATGCACACGGCAGTAACAGTGAAAAGTGCTGTGGGTGGAGTAGCATGAGGGATAAATGGAACAATACAACTGCAAATTTTCTACATTTTTATATGAAATGGTACAGTAATAACAGTGTGAAAAATCAAGGATGTATAGTGTAATCCCTAGTGTAACCTTTAAAAATGATGTAAATAGTTCTAGTTAAAAGGCCAAGATGTACATAAAATAATTCTAAAATATATTTTAAATAGTCTAAACTAGGAGGGAGAGGGGAAGAGAGGAACAGAAAACCAAGAAACAGATAACAAATAATAGAATGGTAGATCTAATTCCAATCTTATCATTAATTTAATTAAATGTTAATGGACTAAGCACTCACAATAGTAATTCTCATTATCATTAATGTCATTATGACTTAGACTGTAAAAGGATGGGACCATCCTTTGATTTGACTCATCTTTCAGATTATCATTCAACCCCTGAGCATCTAGGGTATGGCTGTGAATTATCTGCTCCTCTTAGGAGAAACATACTGACTGAAGCCATCCACCCAGGCAGGCATCATAGTAACCATTGCATGCGTTATTTTATGACAGGAGGTCTTAGTAAAGAACATGGACCTAACAAGCCATCAACAGCTGAAAGAACTTGGGAAAGGTCAAAAGGAGACACCACATGTCCTACCACCTCCCAGAATCCTTCTCGCTGGCATCCATCTTGGCTGAGCAGTGTGTGAGCCACCAGGAAGAACCCTGAGTCAGAATAACTGGCCAAAGACAACCCGGAAGGTAATCCCATCACCACGAAACCCAAGACTGTGAGCCACGTGGCAGAGCAGCTCTCCTGGGTTCCCTTACCCTCTAGCTCTCTGCCCAGGTGTCCCTTCCCAATAAAGTCTTGTGCTTTATTAACTCGAGTGTCTCCTCGGATAATTCATTTCCGAGTGTTAGACAAGAGTCCACTCTTGGGCCCTGGGAGAGGTCCCCCTTAATGCAACACTGCTTTTGGAAAAACCTTCCTTGTCTCCCCAACAGGCAGGAGACCCTGATGAGAACATCTCTATGCTCTTTCCATCTCTGCTGTGTTCCCAGGCCTGAGCTCACTTTGGAAGCTTTCAGTATGGTCTTAATCACACATGTGGTGGCCCAGAAGCAGCCCCTGGGACAGGGCACTGCTGCTGCTGCTAAGTCACTTCAGTCGTGTCTGACTCTGTGGGACCCCATAGACGGCAGCCCACCAGGCTCCCCCATCCCTGGGATTCTCCAGGCAAGAACACTGGAGTGGGTTGCCATTTCCCTCTCCAATGCATGAAAGTGAAAAGTGAAAGTGAAGTCGCTCAGTCGTGTCTGACTCTTCGTGACCCCATGGACTGCAGCCTTCCAGGCTCCTCCGTCCATGGGATTTTCCAGGCAAGAGTACTGGAGTGGGGTGCCATTGCCTTCTCCGGGGAGAAGGTACAGTGATCACTGAATCCATCCTGATAAATACCCCCATTTCTCTTAACAGAAATCTCTCATCTGAGATTAATTTTTAAGCAGTTTTTTTTTTAAAGGTAATTTACATGCACACTATGTGTGCAGATACCATGCAAAAAGGTTTGCAATGAAAAGTCTACCTCCCTCCGATCCTGGTCCCTGAATCCGTGAGCACGCAGCTTTTATGCGTTCAGCCTGAAGCTCCTCTTGCAGGACTGGAGGGGGTTGTGGGTGCTGACAGAGACACCAGCAGTGGGAGCAGTTGGATTTTACATTCTTCTCTGTTCAAGCAGATGTCTGCCTCATGTTCTTTTTTTAGCATTAAAAGCAACTTCCTGGAATCTATGTCCTCACCACGGGCAAGCAATAGTATTCCAGAAAGCTTGTTTTTATGGAGGAAAATCTAGCTAAGGTTGGAGGGCTGGTCCTGCCAGCTTTATAAAATACAGAATTTGAGGAAAATACAGATTAACAGGAAAAGTTCTTCAAAATTGAGACTTGAAGGGGTGGGAGAGGGGAAGTATACCTAGAAATAGTCTCTGCTGGTTAAATTTAGGAATTTGGAAAACACAAAAGCCATCAGTAAAACACTATTTGATATTCAAATGGTTTGAGATAGTTTCTCTTCAAAGGACAAGAAGTGGAATGGAAAAGTGAAAAGGTTGTGGAATCTAAAAGAATTGGTTTCATCTTCCTTATACCATTAATAGCTTTGGCAACTCCCTGAACCTGTCTAAGCCTCAGTCTTGCCAAGTGATCCTGATACACGGCAAATATTCAATAAATACAGTTTTCCTACTTAGTTCTCCCCTCTCCCTATGTTTTGGTGTTTTCTAATTACCTAACACTGTGTAACAAACCATCCCAAGGCCCAGTGGATTAAAATAACAAGACATTAATTTTGCTTAGTGTGAAAGCCTTTTCTGCTATGACTTGAATCTAATGAACAAAATACGGCAAGCATGATGGGAGGCTACTTGTGATGTTGCTTGCTCCATTTTCACTCTGTTGCCTTCTTGGCTTGCATGAAGTAAGCCACCACATGACGTGAAGCCCGCCTGTCCAGGAACTGAAGGCAATAATTCCATAGGCCTCAAGGAACCACGTCTTGCTAGCAACCCCCTGAACGAGCTTGGAGGTGTAGCCTCCCCAGTGGCACCCCTCGATGCCAGCTGTTGTCTTGATCACAGCCCTTGAAAGACTCTGACACAGAGAACTCAGCCAAGCCATGCCCAAACCCCTGATCTACAGATGCTGTGGAAAAATAGGTGTTTCAAGCCACAGAGTTATGGGGTAATTCGTTGTGCACTAATAGATCACTAATATCTCAAGAATCTGCAGTATGGGGAGGACTTAGAGATAGCTCATCCCTCTTCGACTTGTCAGCTGGTTGGGTGTGGATGCTGGGAACGGAAAGCATGTGAAGGCTCCTTCCTCCCTCCCTCCCACCCTCCTTGATGCTGGCTCTGGGTTGAGACTCTAGCTGGTTGTTGACTGAAACACATGCGTGGCCTTTCTGTGAGGCCTGGGCTTCCAAGAGAGCAAGAGAGAGAGAGGCGAAGACGTCACATTTTCTAACCCAGCCTCAGAAATCAAACAGCATCACTTCCTCTGGATTCCATTCATTAGAAGAAAGACTCTAAAGTGAAGAAAAGGAGGGGAATTAGACTCTATCTTCTGTAAGAAGATTGACCAAGAATTTGGACAAGCCAGCAGGATCAGAACTATCGCCGTAGCGGTTTTTTGAAAATGCGATCTTCACACTTGGGGAACTCAGTCTTCCTGGTTTTTTCAGGTGTCCCCTCTGTCATGCTTTGCCTTACTCTCGTTGGTCCCCTTTAGAGGACGAGGTAACTGGCTAAGAGATTTCAGAAAAGCCTGTTTTCTGAACTGTTCCACTTCCCAGGTATTCAACGTGGCCAGAGGCTCTATATGACATAGGAAGCTCCCCGGACTTGGTCCCCTGCTTTGCTTTTTCTTTGAAGACACAACCATGTGATGTGCAAAGTATACTGGGGTCACTCATAATTGTGACAAGAGGACAACTGTGAAGCTGGTTGGCTCACTGGAAAGCCACCAGCCTGTGTCTTATTGACTCTCTGCATGCACAAACCTGCAAAAGCAGCGCTTCTGAGAATTTTCTGGAATTCTTGGGGAGTGAGAAATGAAGCAGGGGAGGGATAAGAGAGGGAGGAGAGACAGAAAAACAGAGAGAGAGCAGATCCAAGATAAGAGGCATAAATCCAGACAGTGGTATAAGAATACAGAAAGAGTAAAGGGATGGAAAATACGAGATGTAAGAAAGCAGTGGCCCAGGCCTACCCGGAATAAGGAAGTGAGGACTAATGCTGTTTTTTAAAAAAAGATTTATTGAGATATAATTTACATACCATACAATTCACTTGCTTAAATTGTGCAACTCAATGTTTTTTAGTATACTCACAGAGTTGTGCAACTATGACCATAGTCAATTTTAGGACATTTTCATTGCCTCCGAAAGAAAGCTTGTATCCACCGGCTGTCACTCTCCACCTCCCTCCAACCTCTCAGCCCACAGGTTGCCACCCATATACTTTCTATCTCAGACAGATTTGCCTGTTCTAGACATTTCATGTAAATGAAATCATACAATATGTGGTTTTTTGTAATTGGCTTCTTTCACTGAGCGTAATGATTGCATGATTCATTCATGTCTGGAGCATGTATCAATTCTTCATTCCTTTTAATGGCTGGATAATGTTTCATTGCCTTGATATACCTCATTTTACTTAACCATTCATCAGTTGATGCTCTTTTAGGCTGTTTGTATTTTTTGGCTATTACAAATATGCTGATATAAACTTTCACATACGGGTCTTTATGTGGTCATATGCTTTCATTTCTCTTGGATCTATATGAGTGGAATGGCTGGGTCATATGGTAAGTAACGCTGTGTTTAGCATTTTGAGAAGCTGATAAATTGTTTCCCAGAGCAGCTGCACCATTTTACATTCCAACTAGCAATGTATGAAGGCTCCAATTTCTTCACATCTTTGCCACATCCTCTGTCGTTACGATTCTAGCCATACTTGTGGGTGTGAAGTGGTATTTCATTTTGGCTTTTATTTGCATCTTCCTGATGGTTGGTGATGCTGAGCATCTTTTCATGTTCTTATTGGCTATTATAAATCTTTGAAGAAATGTCTAGTCACATCCCTTGCTCACTTTTTATTTGGGTTATTTATCTTTTAATTGTTGAGTTGTAAGAGTTCTCTATATATTCTGGACACAACTGCCTTATCATATATGCAATTTACAAATATTCTTTCCTATTCTGTGAGTGCTTTTTCCATTCTTTCAATGGTATTGTTTGCATCACAAAGTTAGTAATTTGATGAAGTCTATTTAATCAATATTTTCTTTTGTTACTTGTGTTTTTGGTGTCATAGCTAAGAAAGTTTCGTTCAGCCCAAGACCCCAAGGCCATGAAGATTTACTCCTGTGTTTTTTGTCTTTAAGCATTTTATTGTTTTTGCTCTTACATTTAAGTCTTTGATCCATTTTGAGTGAATTTTTGTGTATGTGTAAAGAAGGGATTTAACTTCATTCTTTTGCTTGTGGTAATCCATAGCACTATTTTCTTTTAAATGATAAACCTTATAGATCAACTTTTAATATACTGTTTTCCTGGACTAAGCAAGAGACAGTAGGACCCACTTTCCCTGAAGTTCAACCCTATTTTAAACATGAGATTTCTATGACCACTGCCACGTCTTCACTCTCTACATGTGTGTAATGTGAACTTAGAAATGTGGGTACATTTCTAAGATAAATGTGTAGAAGGGTCTTAGTTATTCCATTTGTTTTTTAAAAAAGGATTGCGCTAGGATAGTGATTCTCAACCCTGGCTGCTCATTAGAAATAAAAACCTTTTAGGAGCTTTTCAAGGGCTTCCCATGTGGTGCAGTGGTAAAGAATCTGCCTGCCAATGCAGGAGATGCAAGAAATGCAAATTTGATTGCTGGGTCGGGAAGATTCCCTAGAGAAGGAAATAGCAACCCATTCCAGTATTCTTGCCTGGGAAATTCCATGGACAGAGGAGCCTGGAGGGCTATAGTCCGTGCGGTCACAAGGTGTCGGACATGACTGAGCACGCACGCATGCAGGAACTTTTCAAAGTCCCCATGACAAAGTCTTGTGCTCAGCTACCGTGATTTGCTTGGTCTGGAAAAACAAGTGTTTTTCCGATATTCAGTTGTACAGCCAGGACCGCAACTCCTGCCCTAGAACTGCTCTTCAGAACTATTGTTCTGTGGGTTTTGGCAGTTCTGAATAGCATAAGCCTGACAGAATATCATTCTCTTAACCCATGCGAGTTCTGTCACCTGCTACCCACACTGGGGAACATTCCACGAATAGTGGATGTCTCTCTGGGGTTTGGCAGGGCAGGTATCTGCCCACCTTTTCCAAGGTGGTAGTGTTTCCGCCTGGTCCCTAATGTCTTCAGTAGCCTGGAGGGCACCTCTGAAATGGTGCAGACTGATGACCACTGTTTATGGGCCCAGACTCACCCTTGCTGCTCCCTCTCCCCAAATGCTCTGTCCTTCCCCTTTTCTCCACCTGCTTCCTCCTACTCTCCCCCTCTGATCGCAGCTTAAACATCACTTCCTCAAAGAAGCCTTTCTTCCTCCCCTTTCTTTTCGATCCCCCTTATATGTCCCCAGAGCGTCATATTTCTTGGCCTCTGCGTCCCAACTGGGATTAATTATGGGTGCAATTATTTCACTGAAACATGGAAGGTTAGACTAGCTTCCCGAGGGCCCACATTGGACACTGGTCAGACTGCCGTCTGCTCTGAACGACTTCTCCTCAACTCCATCCATGAAGTTGTGTTAGGACTCGTGGTCTCATCCTGATCTCAGCTACTGTCAGGCCCAGCGGTGAGCACTTTGACTCAGGCTGGACCCAGCGGTTCCTTCCTTCATCTGATAACAGACCGCGGAGGGTGGGAACCCGAGGGGGAGCTGGGAACAAAGATTCAGCTCTAAGAAGCTTTCTGCCAGGAACAGAAGAGGCACAGCGCTGTTTCCCTTTGCCCTGCGGTGTGTCTTGTGCTGGAACAGCGCCCCCGGTGGCCTGGCACGTGGTGAACGCATGTGAGAAGCGTACAGAGTGAACGTGAAGTGGGCGGGCTTCCGTCCTCCAGTGAGTTCCAAACACACGCTTTGTGAGGGGTGTTGGTGGTTGGGGGATGGGGAGAGTGAAAGATGTGGACCAGAGTACAGTCAAGATTCTATGGCAGAAAGACGCCAAAGGTGGCTGGTAACGTGGAAAGCGTTCTGGGTCCTGTCTTTTGCTTCCTGGCGCCCTCAGCACTCACTCGCACCTCCTGTCTTCCAGCCTCTGCGCCGCCATTACCTAGTCTCACCCACCACCCTCTCTGGACCTTCTTTCTTCAAGTCACATCCCACTGGAGGGCTCACTGACACCCCAAGTGGAAGGCTTCCTTCCTCTGGCATGACTCACACGGCCACTGCCACGCCACACTCTTTCTTTGTTACTGTCTGACTTCCCCACTCTGCTGGGAGCTCTGGAAGGACAGGGACCGGGTCCCTGACATGCTGCAGCCCCAAGGGCCTGCTTGCTCAGGAGCTGACTCCTGGACCAGGTTACCTGCTGTGGAAGGTACCAAGGAGAAGGAGGGGAGGTGACTGGGAACTTTCTACTGGCCTTCACTTCTGTCATCCGCCTTCCCAGTGTTTAAGTTTTTGTTTTGCCTTTTTCCTTCTCCTAGACTCTTAGTCAGTTTACAGTTTTATTAGGGATAAACCAGCCAACCTGGGATGGTGGTGTGTCTGTGTGGACCTGACACAGTTAGGGCCTGTCCTCTGAAGTGCACTCGTTCCCTGGGACCCCAGGGTCTCAGGAAGGGGGAGTCTCCCCCATGTCCTTCTCCTCCTCCCTCTCCATTCAACCCCCATCTCTGTGCTCTAATATGCAGGTGGCAGTGAAACCATGGTTTCTCTTGGGAAAAGGAGTGTCAGTTACTGATTAAAAAACTTTTCATGCCTGGGGCTCCTGGACAGTCAATTTGTCCATAATTCCCCAAACCACCAAAATTCCTCCTCATTTTTCTAAACTCCTCCTTTCAAATAGGCTAAGCATTGGTGACTTTCTTTTCAGTTTCCATAGTGGAGCAGTTTACCCAGGTTTCACCGATGCACATGGGCATGGGGTTTGATCTTGGGGAGAGGAGGCAGTGGGACTCACTTATCAGCCAGACAACGAGGGAGGTGGCCGCGATCCGGGCAGGGCCTCCTAGGCTGAGTTGTAAGAAATTCTACTGGCTCCATGGTGGTGTTTGGTAGGAGGGGCGGGGGAAGGGGTGTCCAAGGTTGTTTTGAAGTTGTACGACAGTACTGAGTATACATGCTGGGGCATTTTCCTGGGGACTGGTCAGTGGTTTTCATCAGTTTCTTTAAGAAGTTGAGAAGCCTGGCCTGAATTCTCTCTTGAGGTCTCTTCTGCTTGCTGCTGCTGCTAAGTTGCTTCAGTTGTGTCTGACTCCGTGCGACCCCATAGACGGCAGCCCACCAGGCTCCCCCGTCCCTGGGATCCTCCAGGCAAGAATACTGGAGTGGGTTGCCATTTCCTTCTCCAATGCATGAAAGTGAAAAGTCAAAGCGAAGTCACTCAGTTGTGTCCAACTCCCAGGCTTCTGCAGTTTTGAAACAGAAGTCTCAAGAGACCCAGGAGTGGAGATACAGGCAGGGCCTGATTCCCTGAGGCCACCTGGTGGTGCTGGGGTGCATAGCATCCTTTGGGCAATGGGAAAATCCCTGGGCTGACGTCCAGCTGGACAAGTCCTAGGAGAGGGTCGGGAAAGGAGGTTTTGGAATCTGAGTGCATCTGCCTTCCCCTTCAGAGGGCTGAGAACAGCGCTGATCCAAAGCTGGAAGGAAAGGCCTGGGCGATCTGATCACCTCCTCCCCACCCACCTGCTCTGCACTCAGCTCCCTCTGCGCCCCCTTGGGAGGCATCTTGGGAGTCCAGACTCAGGAACCAAGTGACCCTGGGTCTGGTTGGGTGAGAGGGTGTGCCAAGAGAGGCCTTGGGTGGGAGGGCAGTAGTTCCAGGCTTAAGTGGGGATGGAAGGGCTGAGCAACCCTGACCCTGACTTTGGAATAAAGGCTGAGCTCTGCATCTTTCAGGGGACTGCCCTTGAACTAATTGTTTCACTCCACTTCTATCCTGAGAGGCAGGCACTGTTTACAACCAGTTCAAAGATGCAGAAACTGAGGCCCCAAGAGGTGACATGATTTGCTAGAGACCACACAAAGACCACACAGACAGTTGTGGAGCCAGTCTCCCTGGTGGAGATGAACACTCTGTCTTCTCAGTATCCCTGACTCCTCTCTTGGTACCCACAGCTTGGGTTGACTGAGGCCAGGAGCCTGGACTGGCTTTGCATGTTTCTGATGAAGGATGTTCAGGTCGGAAAGGCCAAGAGTTCTACTTTCTTCAGTTCTTTTTGCCAGGCAGCCAGTCAGTAGGACCAGATCCACTGCTAGGGGCCTTGGCCAGGGCAGAGCAGGAAACTTGTGGTCCATTCTGAAGCTGGAAGGTGGCTGCTTTAGGACAATCCAAAGCAAGGAATAATCCTACCTGTTGTAGGAAAATCCTACAGCAACAGGGTTTATCACCCCAGCTTGAATATATTATAAGAATACAATAGGATCCAGGAAAGGCTGAATCCTGTGCTGCTGCTGCTAAGTCACTTCAGTCGTGTCCAACTCTGTGCGACCCCATAGACGGCAGCCCACCAGGCTTCCCCGGGTCCCTGGGATTCTCCAGGCAAGAACACTGGAGCAGGTTGCCATTTCCTTCTCCAATGCAAGAAAGTGAAAAGTGAAAGTGAAGTCTCTCAGTCGTGTCCGACTCTTAGCGACCTCATGGACTGCAGCCTACCAGCCTCCTCCGCCCATGAGATTTTCCAGGCAAGAGTACTGGAGTGGGTTGCCATTGCCTTCTCTGCTGAATCCTGTGAAATGTTACTGAAGCTAAGTCAAGTTGGAGTTGGGAGGAAGGCATCACAGAGTCCTCTGCCTTCTCAGCTCAGAGGCCATTTCCTTTGCCCACTGGAAACCTTCCATCTTCTCTTCTCATGCACAGAGTTCACTTCCTCTTTGCACTTGACCTTCTCTATTGTGTGTGCCCATTTGCTTGTCTGCAGCCCTCTTAGGCTCTGAGTGTCTGAGGGTGGGACCGTGTTGGTTCCGTGATACTGTGATAGTCTGTTGGTATCCCTAGCAGTTAGTTCATAGTGTGGCACATAGGAGGTGTTATAAAAAATATATTAAGTGAGTAGTAGTGTTATTTGTTCAGTCGTGTCTGACTGTTTGTGACCCCATAGACTATAGCCTGCCAGGCTCCTCTGTTCATGGAAATATCCAGATAAGAATACTGGAGTGGGTAACCATTACCTCTTCCAGGGGATCTTCCTGACCCAGAGATTGAACCTGGGTCTCCTGTATTGCAGGTGGATTCTTTACCATCTGAGCCACCTGGGAAGCCCATTATATGAGAAAGTGACTCAATCATACAGTATCATATAGGATTATGGGGAAGTTTCCTACCTGGACAAGAATTCTGAGGTGACCAGAGTGGAGCTGATATCTGTCAGGGTCACTGAAATGACAAAAAGGAGCAAGGATCCCTTGGTCTTGCCCTAAGTCCCCAGCAAGAGTAGGGCTCCTGGCTGCAATATAGGTTACTGGTCATGAGCAGTACCTTTGCTGGGGTGTGTCAGTGGAGACATGACCTTGTTGGATGCTACAAGTTAGTGCTCATTAAGTTCATGGCAGTTCCAGGGGAAATCCTCTCTTCTCATGGTGCCATTGCTGGACCTTTTCTTTAGGTCAAGAAAACAGTTAGCTATTAGGTTTTCAGTAAACTTTAAATAGCTGCTGCTGCTGCTAAGCCGCTTCAGTCGTGTCCGACTCTGTGCAACCCCATAGACGGCAGCCCACCAGGCTCCCCCGTCCCTGGGATTCTCCAGGCAAGAACACTGGAGCGGGTTGCCATTTCCTTCTCCAATGCAAGAAAGTGAAAAGTGAAAGTGAAGTCGCTCAGTCGTGTCCGGCTCTTTGCGACCTCATGGACTGCAGCCTACCAGGCTCCTCCATCCACGGATTTTAAATTCATTTCAAGGAATATACATATTAACATGTAAAAGATGTACAAAATAAAAGTAAAATGAATCTATATATACTGTGCAGCTAGGTTAAGAAATTGTTTTTACATATTGCACTTAGTATTTTATTCAAAATACCACCAATTTTCCATTGTAATATCTTTGAAACTTCCTGTGTATGCCTTCCAAATTCCTTTCTCATCTCCAGGGAAAATTTAGGTTTGTAGTTTCCTTTTATAATTTATCATATATGTATATATCAGAAATAATATATGATTTAGTTTTGAATATTTAAAAAAATGTATATAAGTGGAATCATATTGCACACATTTTTTTATGACTTGATGTTCGTTTTTTTACTTAACATTTTTGGAGCCTTTGTCCACGCTGGTAAATGCAGTTGTGGTTTACTCATTTGCAATGTTGGATGGTATTCCACTTTATGACCAAATCACAATATATTTATACATTCTTTTTTCTTCTGAATAATAGTTTGATGGTATATAAATTCATATATTTCTCATCCTTTTAGTTTCAGACTAATATCTCTTGTAGATAGTTTTGTTGTTTATTCGCTAAGTATGTCTAACATTTTTGTGACCCCACGGACTGTAGCCCGCTAGGCTCCTCCATCCATGGGATTTCCCAGGAAAGAATACTGGAGTGGGTTGCCACTTCCTTCTCCAGGGGATATCCCTGACCCAGGGATTGAACTCCGGTCTCCTGCATCAGTAGCAGATTCTCTACCACTGGGCCACATGGGAAGCCCATAGATAGCTTATAGCTAGATTATTTAAAAATTCAGTTTTATGAATGTTTTTAATGGGTAAGTTAATTAATTAACATTTATTATAATTACTGATAAATGTGGATTTATTTATATTACCTTATTCTGCATTTGTTACTTCCCCAATTTTCATTTCTTTTTTCCTCTTTCTTGTTTTCTTGTGTACTGAGGGCTACCATCCCCCATGCCCCACTAGTTTGGAGATATATATCTTAGTCCTACCCTTCTAGTGGTTACCCTAGAAACCTTGATAAGCATCCTTAATCTAAAAAAAATAAAAGCTAATCAGTATATTTACTCTCCTGTTCAAGGTCCATAGATTTAATCCCAATCACTTCCTGTCTGACTTACTGTGGCAGATACATCCCAGTGACCCATATTCCTGTATAATCCTCTCAGAGTATGAGTGGGACTTGTGATTTGCTTCTAATCCAAAAAATACGGCAAAGATGATGGCATGTCACTCCCATGACTATGTTTCGTAACGTAGGACTCCGTCCTAGCAGACTGAAGAGAAAGAGCTTCCTGCCAGTCTTGAAGAGGCAAAGAAACATATGTGTTCACATCTACAGATAGGGCGTGGTGGGAAACCTCTAAATGCTGAAAGACAGCAGAACAATGGGATCTCAGTTCTACAGCTTTGAGGAGGTAAAATCTGTTGACAACCGGAAGGAGCCCAGAAGCCCATTGTCCCCAGTCAAGCATCTGATGAGGCTGCATTTCCTGATTCCTAGACTGCAGTCTTGTGAGACCTTGATCTAGAACCAGTTATTATGTGCTGGGATGCCCGACCCATGGAAACTGTGAGATCATGAGTGGGTGTTAAGTTGATATGTTTGTGGTAATTTGTTATTCAGTAATAAAAAATTAGTACATATATATACATATGTATAATTTTTCTAATGTCTTATCTACATTTGCTGGTAAAGCTACTTGAACCTGGTATTTTCTGTGTGGGACAGTTTTAAATTATAGATTTAGTTATTATAAAAGTGATAGGAATCAGGTCTAATGAGATGGATGAAACTGGAATCTATTATACAGAGTGAAGTAAGTCAGAAAGAGAAACACCAATACAGTATATTAATGCATATATACGGAATTTAGAAAGACAGTAACGATGACCCTACGTACAGGACAGCAAAAGAGACACAGATGTAAAGAACAGACTTTTGGACTCTATGGGAGAAGGTGAGGGTGGGATGATTTGAGAAAATAGCATAGAAACATGTACATTACTGTATGTAAAATAAATGATTAGTACAAGTTCAATGCATGAAGCAGGGCACTCAAAGCCGGTGCTCTAGGACAACCCAGAGGGATTGGATGGGGAGGGAGGTGGGAGGAGGGGTCAGGATGTGGAGACACAGGTACGCCCGTGGCTGTTTCATGTCGATGTATGGCAAAAACCATCACAAATATTATAAAGTAATTAGCCTCCAATTAAAATAAATAAATCAATTTTTTTTAAAGTGATAGGACTACTCAGATTTCCTATTTCTTCCTGAGTCAGTTTTAGTAGTTGTATGGAAGTTTAGTAGGAGTTACTGGAAATTTATTTCCTGTAAACTTTAAAATATATTGGCACAAAGTTTTTCAGTATACTCTTTTCACCTTTTTTATATGGGTAGGATGTGTAGACGACTGCTACTTGGCAGGAAAGCTATGACAAACCTAGACAGTGTGTTGAAAAGCAGAGATAGCACTCTGTCGACAAGAGTGATAGAGTCAAGAGTCAAGGCTATGGTTTTGCCAATGGCCATGTACATTTGTGAGAGCCAGACCATCTCACTAGCGTTATCTCACACGCTAGTAAAGTAATGCTCAAAATTCTCCAAGCCAGGCTTCAGCAGTAAGTGAACTGTGAACTTCCAGATGTTCAAGCTGGTTTTAGAAAAGGCAGAGGAACCAGAGATCAAATTGCCAACATCCGCTGCATCATGGAAAAAGCAAGAGAGTTCCAGAAAAACATCTATTTCTGCTTTATTGACTATGCCAAAGCCTTTGACTGTGTGGATCACAATAAACCGTGGACAATTCTGAAAGAGATGGGAATACCAGACCACCTGATCTGCCTCTTGAGAAACCTATATGCAGGTCAGGAAGCAACAGTTAGAACTGGACATGGAACAACAGACTGGTTGCAAATAGGAAAAGGAGTATGTCAAGGCTGTATATTGTCACCCTGCTTATTTAACTTCTATGCAGAGTACATCATGAGAAATGCTGGGCTGGAAGAAGCACAAGCTGGAATCAAGATTGCTGGGAGAAATATCAATAACCTCAGATATGCAGATGACACCACCCTTATGGCAGAAAGTGAAGAGGAACTCAAAAGCCTCTTGATGAAAGTGAAAGTGGAGAGTGAAAAAGTTGGCTTAAAGCTCAACATTCAGAAAATGAAGATCATGGCATCTGGTCCCATCAGTTCATGGGAAATAGATGGGGAGACAGTGGAAACAGTGTCAGACTTTATTTTGGGGGGCTCCAAAATCACTGCAGATGATGATTGAAGCCATGAAATTAAAAGACTCTTGCTCCTTGGAAGAAAAGTTATGACCAACCTAGATAGCATATTGAAAAGCAGAGACATTACTTTGCCAACAAAGGTCCGTCTAGTCAAGGCTATGGTTTTTCCAGTGGTCATGTATGGATGTGAGAGTTGGACTGTGAAGAAAGCTGAGCGCCGAAGAATTAATGCTTTTGAACTGTGGTGTTGGAGAAGACTCTTGAGAGTCCCTTGGCCTGCAAGGAGATCCAACCAGTCCATTCTGAAGGACATCAGCCCTGGGTGTTCTTTGGAAGGAATGATGCTAAAGCTGAAACTCCAATACTTTGGTCACCTCATGCGAAGAGTTGACTCATTGGAAAAGACTCTGATGCGGGGAGGGATTGGGGGCAGGAGGAGAAGGGGACGACAGAGGATGAGATGGCTGGATGGCATCACTGACTCTATGGACATGAGTTTGAGTGAACTCCGGGAGTTGGTGATGGACAGGGAGGCCTGGCGTGCTGCAGTTCATGGGGTCACAAAGAGTCAGACACGACTGAGTGACTGAACTGAACTGATGTATGGATGTGAGAGCTGGACTGTGAAGAAAGCTGAGTGCCAAAGAATTGAGGCTTTTGAACTGTGGTGTTGGAGAAGACTCTTGAGAGTCCCTTGGACTGCAAGGAGATCCAACCAGTCCATTCTGAAGGTGATCAGTCCTGGGTGTTCATTGGAAGGAATGATGCTAAAGCTGAAACTCCAATACTTTGGCCACCTGATGTGAAGAGTTGACTCACTGGAAAAGACCCTGATGCTGGGAGGGATTGGGGGCAGGAGGAGAAGGGGACGACAGAGGATAAGATGACTGGATGGTATCACCGACTTGATGGACATGAGTTTGAGTGAACTCCGGGAGTTGGTGATGGACAGGGAGGCCTGCCATCAGTGATTCATGGGGTTGCAAAGAGTTGGACACGACTGAGCTACTGAACTGAACTGGACCGTAAAGAAGGCAGGATGCCAAAGAATTGATGTCTTTGAAATGTGGTGCTGGGAAAACTTATGAAAGTCCCTTGGACAGTAAGGGGATCAAACCAGTCAATCTTAAAAGAAATCAACCCTGAATACTCATTGGAAGGACTGATGCTGAAGCTGAGGTATAGTATTTTGGTCACCTGATGTGAACAGCTGACTCATTGGAAAAGACCCTGATGCTGGGAAAGATTGAGGGCAGGAGAAGGGGGTGTCAGAGGATGAGATGGCTGTATGGCATCACTGATGCAATGGAAATGAACTCAGACAAACTCTGGGAGATGGTGAGGGACAGGCAGGCCTGCCGTGCTGCAGTCCATGGGGTCGCAAAAAATCAGACACGACTGGGTGACTGAACAGCAACAACAACATGTGTAGTAATGTATTCATTCTTTATATTGGTTATTTGGTCCTTGTCTCTTTTTTTCTTAATTAGTCTCACCAGAGGATTATCAATTTAATTTTTCTTTCTAAAGAATCAGTTTTTAGTTGTATCATCTATATTGAATATGATCTTTATTAAATTGATCTCTCCTCTTTTATTATTAAACTCTAATTCTTGTTTCTGGATTTTCTTTGTTATTGCTTTTCTAAATTTTTGAGATAGATTTTCCTTTGAAAGTGAAAGAAAGTGAAAGTGAAGTCACTCAGTGAGTCTGACTCTTTGCAGCCCTATGGACTGTAGCCTACCAGGCTCCTTTGTCCATGGAATTTTCCAGGCAAGAATACTGGAGTGGGTTGCCATTTCCTTCTCCAGGGGATATTCCTGACCCAGGGATTGAACCCTGGTCTCCTGCATTGCAGGCAGACACTTTACTATCTGAGCTACCTGGGAAGCTCAGATTTTCCTTGAGCTTTTTTCTCTTTTTGGTGGTTATATATGCATATAAACCTATTAAATCTCCCTCTGGCGTTTTAGCAGTACCCAACAAGTGCTGGTGTTAAGCATTTTATTATCATGCAGTTCAAAATATTATCACGTTTCCATTGTAATTATTTTCTTTAACTCACGGGTGTTTTAGAAATGTATTTCTTTAATTTCCATTCACAAGAGGACTTTTCAGTTATATTTTTTATTATTAATTCCTAGCTTAATTTAATTGTGGTTAGAAACATACTCAGCATAATTTGGTTTTCTTTTTAAAATTGAGTTATAATTTACATACAATAAATTGTACAGACTTTCAGTGTAGTTTGATCAGTCTGGGCGAAAGTATACCCTCGTAAGACTAGGAATGCAATTAAGATACAGAACATTTCCACCATCTCAATTTAATCTTCATATTCCTTTCCAGTCAATCCACCTCCATCCCTCTCCCTCTCTGCTCAAGGCAACTGCTGTTTCAGTATTTATCACCAACACCTAATTTTGTCTGTTCTACAAATTTATATAAACGATGTCACCCAGTGCACATTCTTCTGCATCTGTTTTTTTCACACAGCATGTCTGTTTTGAGATTCATCCAGGCTATTATGTCTTTCTTCCTTTTGTTTTGCTGAATAATATTTCATTGTATGAATATGCCACAGTTTTTCTATCCATTTTCCACTGATGAAAATTTAGGTTATTTCCAGTCTTTAGCACAGAAAATGAATAGAAAAATGAAAATTCTTTTACAGGTGTTTTTGTAAATCTACTATGTGTTTCTACTTTTCTTGAGTATCTAACCATGAATGGAGTTCCTGGAACCAGGAAATGACCACTCAAATGAGTCCAGTCAGTTTTTCTCTTGTGATGAGAAATTTTAAGATCTACTCTCGTAGCAACTTTCCAATACGCAATACAATATCATTAACTCTGGGCACCATGCTGTATATTACATGCCTATGACTTATTTATTTTATAACTAGAAGTTTGGGCCCCTTGATTCCCTTCACTCATTTTGTCCATCCTAATGTTGAATTTTGAGTTTTTGCACAGCTTTTGTCAGATATGTGGTTTGCAAATATTTTCTCCCAGCTTGACACATGTCTTTCAGCCTCTTAACTGAGTCTCTCACATAGCAAAAGTTTTAATTTTGATGAAGTCCAGTTTATCAACTTTTTCCTGTTATGAAGCCTGCTTTGATGTCATGTCTAAGAACTCTTCTCCTAATCCAAGGTCCTGAAGATCTTCTCCTATGTTTTCCCATAAGAGTTTTATATCTTATATCTAAGTCCACAATGCATTTAAAATTAATTTGTATATGAAGTCTGAGGTTTAGTTTGATGTTCTCTTTTGTTTGTATGTGTGTGGCCTATGGATGTCCAATTGTTTAAGCACCATGTGTTAAAAAGATCATCCTTTCTCCATTTGACTTATTTGTTAAAATCAGTTGGGCATACATGCATGGGTCAATTTCTGGGTTTCCTATTGTGTTCCATTGATCTGTGCATTTATCCCTCCACTAATACCACCCTTTCTTGATTACTGTAGAAATATAGTAAACCTTACATTGGCTAAAGTAATTACTTCCATTTTATTCTTTTTTAAAAAATTGATTTAGCAATTCTAGGTCATTTGCCTTTCATTTTAAATTTCAGAATATATGAAATAAAAAATAATATTTCACTTTAACCCCTGAAGGATATTTTTCTGGGTACAGATTCTAGACTTGCAGCTCTTTCTTCCAGCACTCGGTAGATATCTTCCTATTGTCTTCTGGCTGCCATCTTTCTATCAAGAGATCCTTCAAAGATAATCTTCCTCTTCTTTCTGTCTTCTTTTAAAGATTTTATCCTTGGTTTTGCTTTTCTTTTTAAATCAGTTTTACTATGTGGCTTTAAATCTTTCATTGGTTTTTGAAAAATCTCAGTCATCTGAGATTTCAAATATTGCTTCTCCTCTGTTCTCTTTTCTCAGGGATTCTACTTTTGTGTGTGGTTGACTTTCTCATTGTATTCCTTATTTCTCTTACACTCTTATGTGTATCTCACCCTTTTTGTCTCTCTATGATTTCTTCTGATTAATTTTTTTGACCTTTGTTTCTTTTAGCTAATTCTTCTTTTACCTTTATCAGTCAGTTGTAAAACTCATCCATTAAATTCTTAATTTGGGTTATTTTACTTTTCATTTCTACAACTTTTATTTTAAAATTTTAAAATATTTTTTTGTTCTTTTTTCTGAAGTCCTAAAACTTATCTTTACCTTATTGAACAATAAAAGCATTCTTGCCTTTCCCTTGACTTACTGGAAACTGTGTTCTCTACCACATTGTACTTATACTGTTAATATTCTGAATATAAAGCACATCATATATTTAGTATTTTATTTATTTAGTTTTTGCTCATCATTCTAAAATTTTCAGGTCTTTTGCAATCGTCACTTGACCTGTCATTGTAAAAGGAGGTCAGGAGGTCTGGAGAAAGAACCCTGACTCAACAAACCACCAACTTTATTCTCTTCTGACACAAACTCTGAAAAATAAATTTAGCGTGGAATCCAGGAATGGTGCAGCCATGGTGGAAAATCCATGAACTATAAATTCAGCATATAAGAAAAAGCTCCTCCCTATCAAGGAAAACTTATCTGACTTGGGGGACCCAAGGGAAAGTGATTAACAGAGCATAGTAAAAGTATGCAGTTGGGGGCTAGTGATGAAACACAGGTTCTGAATGGACCTGGATTTCTAGATGAAGACTCTAAGGGCTGGAATAGCTGTGGAAGATGGGGTCCTGCAATGAGTTATTTTCTTAAAGCATTCATTCATTCATTCATCCACATGACAAATTTTTTTGAACACCGAGTATCCCAGGTGCTGAATGCTGTGCCTGGCCCATTGGTGAACAAGTTGGAACTTTACATTTCAGGCATAGTTTCTGGACTAGAGTGGGGAGGGGGAGGGTGCCAGGCTAGGGAGGCCCTGCAGGGGAGCAGCCTGGGAGGGAGGAGCTGGGTCTGCGACCTGGTGATGAGCTGCCATCTGATTTCCGCCACCACCTGGCCCCTTCTGGGGGCTGGGACCCTGGAGGTGTTGCCTGCTGAGGGCAGAGCACCAACAAGGGGCCCTCACCCTGGCCTTCAGAGTTTGGTGTAGGTCTTGGGTTGGGGTAAGAGGGTGGCGCAAGGAAGCTCACCACTTCTTCTCTCTGTGACATGAACCAGACTGTGATTGTGAAGCCAGCGACTGTCTTTTCATTTCTGAACTCCCAAAGCCTGGCACACACTAGCGGTGCCATATGTGTTAATGGCTGAGGGATGTTACCCCAAGGATTGTCTGCATTCTCTACCTCCAGGTACTTGCCTTATTCCCACTTAAAGATGAGGCCAAAAGAAGTTAACCAACTTGCCCATGGCCCCAGGCCCTGCATTTCCTGCAGGCAAATTCAGTGCTCTATCTTGTCCATTAATTTTCTGTCATAATTCCAGTTCTTAATTGGGTTGACATTTCCCTGAATTCTTACAACACTTAGCCTGAATTAATCATTTTATCATCTCAATAATAATAGCATCCACTTAAAAACCCGTGTACTGTCTGCCAAGCACTGTGTTAAGTGCTTTCATCCTTCCACTCGGTTCATCTTTACAGCATCTCTTTGCGAGAGAGATTTTTATTATTCTCGTGCTACAGAAGAGGAAGTCGGGCACAGGGGCTAAGCAGTGAGTGTTGGAGCTGCACTCTGAGCCCCAGGTGCCCGGTTCAGAAGCTGGCCCTCAGAACCACCATGTTGTACTGCTTCTACTGCCCCTTTATTAGGCTCAGTTCCTCACTGCGAGGCAGGCCCCTTCAGGTACAGGGAGCACAGCTTAGGTGTGTGTTTGTTTGTGTGTCTTTGCTTTTCTTTTCGATCCTTTGCCTGCCCCTGATGGCCTGGCATAACGCCTTTATATGGTTGACTTTCCACGAAGACGTGTTGACTTGGAATTTTCACCGTAGCATTGTCAGGCCACAGGCTGCCACTAGGTGGTGCTACATTCCAGAGAGTGGACAGCAGGGCGGCAGAGGCCAGTTCAGCTTGCAAGAGGCAAGCTTCCTGGAACTCATGGCAGTGGGAAAGTTCAGAAGTGGAAAGGCTGGGGCAGGTGAGGAGGGTGAATCCAAACCTTCGGAGAAGAGAGGGGAGGAGAGAAAATTCATCACCCTATCTTGTGTTTAATGCTACCCACCAGAAAGGAGGTAGTCAGAAGAAGGGGATGACCAGAGAGCGGGGGAAACAAGTCAGGACCACATGTTATCAAAAAAAGTGATGTATAGCACTCTTAATAGAGCGGGTCTGCCACCTCCCACCCCCTCTGCCTCCCCACCCACCCTCCACCCACAGGACCACTGAATGCAAAAGGCCCAATCAACCTGTGAATTCCAGTACCATCCCAGGTGGCGCTAGTGGTAAAGAACCTGCCTGCCAATGCAGGAGACATAAAAAATGCAGGTTCGATCCCTGAGTTGGGAAGATCTCCTGGAGGAGGGCATGGCAACCCATTCCAGTATTCCTGCCAGGAGAATCCCATGGACAGAGGAGTTTGGCAGACTAGAGGCCATGGGGTTGCACAGAGTCGGACACAACTGAAGCGACTTAGCATTGCACCCACAGATGTGTGAATCCTTGTCTTTTCAGCTGGGCTTTCAGTACACTGTTGAGTGTCAGGTCCCAGGAGAGAAATGTGCAGTGGTTGATCCTAGATCCTGGCTGTCTGGCCCCTGCTGCCCTTCTCAGCTCCTCTCCTTCACCCCTCCAGAGCAAACTCTCCACTCTGTCCCAGTCATGTTTTGGTGGAGAAACAGTCAGTGCCCAGGGTTGGGATGGCGAAGCTCAGATGTGGGCAGGTCCCTGAGGGCTGCCCTGGCAGGGAGGGCTTCCTGGAGGAGGAATGTCCTAGAGGGCAGGTGAGTTCTGATTCTGTGATGCTGAGTGCCAGGCCCTGGTGCTTGGATGGTTCAGCTTAGCGGGAAGAACCAAGGACTTCCGGCGACCTGAGCATGACCACGGATGAGCTGTGGGTGATGACTGCATGTCTCCTGCCTCCTCTTCTGTTGGTGACCATGCAGTGTACTGTCCACACCAGGACAGTCTTCCGAGTAAAAGGGAGTATTATTGACAATTTCCCTTGGACAACAGGGGAAACTGGGGCAGCTCCCTGGGCGGAGCAAGACCTGTGATCATCCAGCTATCTGAAGATGAGTTTCCCTCTGAGGGAAGCACGAGGCTGGAACAGAAACGAGGCCAGATGCTCTGGTTCTCTCACTGTGAGATGCATAGAAGCTTTGGGTGGAGCTCACTCACTGATCCTTGGATCCAGTCAATCAATCCATCTAATCATCAATCCCTAGATTATACAGATCTGATAACTCTATGTGGGCCCCAGTCCTTGGAGAGTAACACATGGACTCCTGCTCTCAGAGGAGAGGTAAGGCTCCCTCTGCCTGGCCGGGGCACTCTGATGCATGGAGCCTTGCCCCCCACTCTCTGATCCTGTGCTAGCTCTGCCCTTTCCACACACTCTCCCTCGGGCTCTTGGCACATGGAATGGACTCCCCTCAGAGGATTTCTAGGGGGGACTTGGGAAAGTCTCCTATTCTGCCTGGCCCTACCTTGTTCCACCTTCCTCTCCCCACCCCAGCTTTGCCATCCTAACAACCTCATGACAAATTATCCCACAGCTAAGTTAAATTGGCTGCAGCACCAAATGCTGTGGGTTGGAGGGTAAGGAAAGTACATAGCTCATTAATTCAAATCCAGCCCCGCCCCCAGGCCTCATCCTTCCTCCCGTCACTTATTTCTGGAGAAGGGACGTGGCCAGAGAACCGCTGCCTCTTTCCTTCAAGGATCTTCTTAGGTGAGGGAGAAACCTGAGGTCAGAAGACAATGTGGGTTGGACACTCAAGAGTCAGGACAGGCATGAAACCTGCAGTCCTCGCACGGCCTGGGATCCACCAGCAGAGGGCGCCAAGTCAGCGTGCTGCCCGTTCAGTTCAGGCCCAGTCCTGCAGGACTCATGGGGGGTGTCTCCTCCCCAGGACTCTCTGTGGAAGGAGAGGCAGATCTCTTTCTAGAGACCCTTTTTGGATCCAGGGAGGGAACAGCCCTACCAAGAACCAGGGTCTCACCCCATGAACCCCAGAAGCTTCAGTCACCCTCTGGTGCGCTGGTGTGGAAGGAAGGGGAGTTCCTTTGGAAGCTAATGTGACCTTGCCTTCACCTGATGGTGGGGACTCTGGTTTCAGTCAAACTACAGGGTTGGCATCACCAAGGAGAGGAGATTCAGGGAGCCCTGCTCACACTCAAGAAAGGAAACTGGTTGGTTCAGGAGATAATGTCCTCCATTCAGGGGCTCACCTGTGGCCAGTGACAGGAGGGGCCTGGGGGAACCGCCCTTTCAGAGGGTCATGAAGAATTCATCAGGCTTTTGTGTCTGCCTGCCCGTGAACCCCGAGCGCAGACAATGGCAGGGCTGGGGGCTTTTGTCTCCCTCCCTGCAGAGGCAGTGTCAAATGTTGGCCACGTGTGGGTGGGGAGCCCGACTCTCTTGGGAGTGGGGCAGTCCCATAACTTGAGGAGGGTCACCAAATTCAGGGTTAATTAGCTGGAGATTAAATTTTCCATTAGACTGGTCCAGGAACAATTGGGGTGGGCCCCTAAAGTAAGGAGAGACTGCTGGGAAGAGGGATGGTGCAACTGTGGGTGCTTCCTGGAACCTCACATGGGAGAGAAAACAGAGAAGAGCCCGTAGGAACTCACCGTCAGGATCAGACAGACAACCAAACGAATCGTCTAATAGCAAAAACGGTAATTGTGCAATACCTTGAATACTTTCCTAATGACGAGGGGGTAAGCCAACCACTTGCTTTAAGATGGACACAAAGGGCACTTACAGGAACATCAGTAAGACCCATCATTCTGCAAATTGTTTCTAGTACCTCCTATATGCCCTGTACTGTGTGTGTCCAATAGCAATTCATGTACTGTTTGAAATTCCACCATTAGAAATTCATTTCATTGTGATTTTATGACTGTTTAATTTACTGAGCATTTATTAAGCATTAACCAAACTCACCTTTTATGACTGGGACTATTTCGGAGGTGAGGATACATGGTTCCTGCAGTCCAGTGAGGGAGACAAAAATAAATAGATGGGTACTGGTGGCTCAGATGGTGAAGAATTTGCCTGCAACGCAGGAGACCTGGGTTTGATCCCTGGGTCGGGAAGATGCCCTAGAGAAGGGAATGGCTACCCACTCCAGTGTTCTTGCCTAGAGAATTCCATGGACAGAGGAACCTGGCAGGCTACAGTTCATGGGGTTGCAAAGAGTCTGACAGCTGAGCGACTTTCATTTTCCCTTTTTTTTTTCATGTCAAATGACAAAGTCCTATGAAGGAAACCAAGATGGGTAAGTGGATAAGGCATGATGAGGATGTTCTTTTAGACACAGTGGTAAGGACAGGCCCCTCTAAGGAGGGGCAGATGCCATCGAAAAGCTGGGATGGAGTCAGCCACGTGGCTATCGGGGGAAAGGGCACTGGGGGCAGAGGGAGGGCCCAGGTAGGACTGTGCTTGGTGTCTGTGAATATCAAGCAGGCCAACTTCCTGCACTCTTTGCAGGAACAAAGCCGCAAGGAAGAGGTTGAGGTCTGAGCATGCAGTGCCTTCGGGGTCATTGGAAGGAAGGACTTGGCTTTAACTCTGAATGAGAAGGGCCATCGGGATTTTGAGTGAGGAAGGACATGATGTGACTCCCACTTTACCAGGACACTGGCTGCTCTGTGGAGGGTGTGCTAGGAGAAGGGGCGCAGATGGGGGTGGGCCGGCCAATTGGAAGCTTCTGCAATTGTCCAGAGGTGAGCTGTGCCCACAGACCTCCTTGGAAATGTCACTGCCTGTGTGTGTCTGTGTATCTCTGTGTGTGTATGTGTGCCTGTGTGTGTGTCTCTGTGTGTATGTGTATCTGTGTGTATGTGTGTATCTGTGTGTATGTGTGTCAGTGTATCTGTGTGTGTGTTTCTGTGTACCTCTGTATGTGAGTGTGTGCATGTATATCCAGGGGTTCCTCATCGGGGGCCCTTCTCAGCTATCTTCCGTGGAGATGCGGCCACCTGGCTGCCCCCCAACCTGCCCTGGACCGGAGGCGGTGATGCCCTTTGAGAGAGGAAGCCACAGAGCCAGCGGGGGAGTCCAGGTTTCTCCTCTGGCTCTGACTCATTGGCTGTTTCTAGCCGTTGGCTCAGAGCCTCAGTTTGCTCATCTGTAAAATCAGCACATGGACAGAATGAGGCCAGGTGCAGGGGAGGTGAGAGAGAGCTCCGTGCTCTCCTGGTGCCCGTGGCTCCTGCAGGAGGGACAAGGAGACAGATGATGACGGGAGGAGAGTGTTATGTGAAGTCAGCTGGGAGCTGTGGGGAGGGCTTCAGACCGCCTCTGCCTGCAGCAGGGAGAGGAGGCTTCCTGGGGTGGGAACTGTCCCAGTGAGACAAGGACAGGGAGGAGTTCGCTGGACAGAGGAGAGGAGAACGGCGGGTGAGAAGCCTGGAGGTGAGACTGTGAGTGGAGGTTGGCAGGCGGGCCCCTCTCTCCTTGGTCTTCAGGTTTCCTTTGAGACCAAACTCCTGCAGGTGCCAAGCTGGAAGGGAGGAGGCAGGAGGAGCAAGAGCCTCAGGGACTAGAGGTCGAGCGGAGACAGCTGTCGGGGCAGCTGTGAGGCGGGAGGGGTGGCCCCTTTCACCCTGCCTCGCCCTTCAGTTCAGTGCAGTCGCTCAGTCGTGGCCAACTCTGAGACCCCACGGACCTCAGCACGCCAGGCCTCCCTGTCCATCACCAACTCCCGGAGTCCACACAAACCCATGTCCATTGAGTCGGTGATGCCATCCAACCATTTCATCCTCTGTCGTCCCCTTCTCCTCCCGCCTTCAGTATTTCCCCCTTCAGTTCAGTTCAGTTCAGTCGCTCAGTCATGTCCGACTCTTTGCAACCCCATGAATCGCAGCACGCCAGGCCTCCCTGTCCATCACCAACTCCCGGAGTTCATTCAGATTCACGTCCATCGAGTCAGTGATGCCATCCAGCCATCTCATCCTCCGTCGTCCCCTTCTCCTCCTGCCCCCAATCCCTCCCCGCATCAGAGTCTTTTCCAATGAGTCAACTCTTCGCATGAGGTGGCCAAAGTACTGGAGTTTCAGCTTTAGCATCATTCCTTCCAAAGAAATCCCAGGGCTGATCTCCTTCAGAACAGACTGGTTGGATCTCCTTGCAGTCCAAGGGACTCTCAAGAGTCTTCTCCAACACCACAGTTCAAAAGCATCAATTCTTCGGCGCTCAGCTTTCTTCACAGCCCAACTCTCACGTCCATACACCCTTGGCTCGCTTTAAAAACCGAAGACAACGGGATGGGCTCTGGTGATGAGTGAGGGCTGGGGGCCAGGGGAGCAGTGTTTTGGGCTTCTTTGGTGCATACCCCTGCTGTCCCCGTGCTGAGGGGAACCCGGTACCAGAATCCATCCAAACAACCGGGGCCTCCTCCCGAGGTCTTCCCTGACCCCTAGCCAGCAGCGTGCTTGTCCCCTAAGCTCTGGAGGCCCTGCTTCTTGCAGGCACCTTCGGTTACAGGTTTATACCCAGAGGATGCTCTGTTCCCCTCCATGCTAGCTTCCGGTGTGTTCACGGAGCATCACTGACGTAAGTCCACGGTCCGGCAGCCCCCAGTGTGTGGGGAGTGGGGAGAAGAGGGGACTGAGCAGAGAGCCTGACCACAGGGCAGGGCACGGGCTTTGGTCTGAGGAGGGCTGGGAGAGACACACAGGCCGAGGCCCCACCTCACTCCGGAAAACGATGGCTGACCCCGGGAGCGCTTGACTCAGGGAGCGGCACGATTTCTGAGGCAAACCTGCCAGGGCTCCATAAACCCAGCAGAAGGACCCCGCCGCACCCTTGTTCATTTCAGCCGGCCTGCTCATCCGGGGTTCGCCGATGGCTCCCCGGAGGGAGGCTGGGCTCTCAGGCAGTCCTGCCCTCTCCCCTGGAATCCTACGCTCCCACTTTGAGGAAGGTCCCCATTCATAGAACTTGTCTGTTCCAACCCCACTCCCCCAGTTCCATACCATCCTGAGGTCTCTTCAGAGGCCTCCTCATTCAGATATCATTTTGACCTCATTCTCTTCTTCTTCGAGCGAGGCCCATGTGACGCTGGTTCCCTAACGCGAGAGCGGAGAGCGGAGAAAGTTGAAGGAGAAGCGCTCTTCCGGTTCCCGGGCCCCCTGCCCCGTGCACGCAGGGCCGCGCGGCGACGCGGACACCAGGGGGCGCCCGAGCGCCGGGGTTGGCGGGGGCGGCGCCTCCAGGCCCGGCTGGCGCGGCGCGCGGCGGCCACCAGGGGGCAGCACGGCGTGGGGCCGCGGGTGCCGGCGCCGGGCGCGGGGCCGGGCTGGGCGGCGGCAGCTGCGTTCCCGGCTCCGAGCGCAGTTTCTCTGTTAGGAGGGTAATTTAGAGCAATTACACCGATTATTATTGCTTTTCTAATTAGTGCTTTTCCTACAGAATTAGCCGAGTGTTTATTAGGAGCTGCTTGTTGCCAGCAGCTTAACTGCTTCGCTGCCGGCGCGGGGCGCCGCGAGCCAGGAGGGGCCGCGCCGCCCTCGCCGCCGCGTGGGGCCGGTTGGTTATGTGGTTTCGCATAAAAGCAGGGATTAAATATTCATTCTGCTTTGTTACATATAGCATTAAATTTTTATCAGCTGTATGTTTTCCTTGAAGTTTTCCCTGCGTGTTAACGTTCAGGCGGGCTGCGGAAAAACTCCTGGGCTTTGGCAGGTGGGGTGGACAGATGGGGACCCCCGTGGCCGAGGGAAGGACAGTCACCTCTCTGACATCTGTAACTCCTCTAGACTTCTCCCAAACCTTGTGTTCCAGGGTGCCCAGAACACACATAGGAGGTAAGCAGGGAAGGAATGATTCACCACATCTGATGGGTGAGAAATCTGAGACCCCCTCCCCAGGTGAGTGGTCTTGAGTGTCATCCTCAGGGTGCCCCGAGGCCAGATTGTGGAGTCAGGCTCATCTTCCCCAGTCCACTGTCATCTTTGGGGACCTCCAAAACCTCTGGTACCTGGGACACCCCCGAGATGCCCCATCCAGGCCTCCCCAACCCTGGGAAAGAGCAGGTTGGAACTTTCTGGGCTCAGTCAGTTCAGTTTAGTTCCGTTCCACAGTCGCGTCTGACTCTTTGTGACCCCATGGACTGTAGCACACCAGGCTTCCCTGTCCATCGCCAACTCGCAGAGCTTGCTCAAACTCATGTCCATCTAGTCGGTGATGCCATCCAATCATCTCATCTTCTGTCGTGCCCTCCTCCTCCTTTTGGGCTCAATCTCAGCTATCCCTGGGTGCCAGGAGGCAAACTTGCCTACCCTGTACTCCTGGATTCGGCCACTTCCCGTGTAGTCGCTTCTTCTGGAGTCCCTAAGCGGGAGAAGCAGCTCTGGGAAGGTGAGAGCCCTAGGAGAGAGATTTTGGCTTGTTCAACGCACTACTTTCAACTTGAGTAGTTGCCACTTAACTCCCTCCCCAGGAAGGGGAGGGACTGTCCTCACTTCATTAGTCTTGGGGACCCCCAGTGAGAAAAACTGAACACATCCACCCACCTATAGCAGAACCAGAGGGTGCCGCTTGTGTGTTTGAGTGGCCAAGGTTGAGCCACTGTTCAAAAGACTTCTTGGAAAACCACCCGCCTCCCACATCCAAGTGTTTGTTTACAGCTCATTAACCACTTGATGGAAAGGCTGGGGTGGGGGGAGGCAGGGAAATATTGACAGAAAATCAATCAGAAATGAAGATTAACGATCTCCAAGATGTTCCTGTGGGTCAGTAGGGAAATGGGACTTAAGTTTGAAAAGGTCTAATAAGCTGAGATTTCACGCCCCCATTTGTCTCCGCACAGAGGGACACCCACTACAGCGAAGGCGCCCTCCTAGGGATTTGATTCAGGGGTGGAGCCCGAAGGGGGCCTGGTGAGCCTTGGTGTCCCTCCTTCTGGCCTTGGTTCCTCACTAGTAAGGGGGGTGGAGGAGATATTCGGACTGGCTCACCTCCCCACTGCTGTCTGGTCAAACAGGGCTGTGGATGTGCTCCGAAGGGCCTTCCCTTCTTCCCACTCTCTGCCCATGTTTCATTCATTTGAATAAGATCAAGATTCTCTGGTGGGGCTGGAAGAGGGGGCAGGCCAGTAATTTTAAACAAGTCTCCAGATGCCAGAAGGTGAAGAACAGGCCTACCCCCGGGGGCTCCAGCTCTGGGGTTGCTCAGGGGGCTACCACCCCCTCCCCGTTCTGCTCTCAGTCTTCCTGCTCTGCCTTTTAGTGCTTTCCCTGTGCCTGCCTGGCGAGTGGTTCAGACAGGATAGGGGGGTACTCCAGCTTCTGCCTCTGACCCTGCGTGTGTTGGGTACCCCCACCCGCCTCTTCACCCCGCCCCAAGTCCCGGGACCCAGGACCATGCCTCCAGTGTGTTCCTCTCCAGGCTTCTGTGGGCACCTGCGAGAAGCCCAGCTGGAACTACTGCTCTACACTAATCTCCTTTAACAAACGCCAAACTGATGTCTAGAAATGGGATGTGACATCTGAAACACAATTTAAGAGGGCTTGGATTCTGGAGTCAGCCATACCTAGATTCAAATTCCATCTGACTGCTGCCTAGCTCTGTTAAGATCAGAGGCAAGTAACTCTTACCTGCCTTAGCTTGCACATTTATTAAATGGGGTTATTAATATTTACATCCTATGGGTTGCTGTGGATATTCAATAAGATAATTAAGTGCTCAGCAAATTCCCTGGATCCTTGCAAAGGTGCAATTAACAGCAGCAAATATCAGAATCAGAAGATAAGTTCTGGACTAAAGTCTAAAGAAGGTACTGGACTTCCCAGGTGGCGCTAGTGATAAGGAACTCACCTACCAATCCAAGAGTTGTAAGAGATGTGGGTTCAGTCTCTGGATTGGGAAGATCCCTTGGAGGAGGGCATGGCAATCCACTTCAGTATTCTTGCCTGGAGAATCCCATGGACAGAGGAGCCTGGCAGTCTACAGAGTCTGACACGGCTGAAGCAGCTTAGCATGCATGCCAAGAAGGTACCAGGTGAAGGCATTTTGAGGACACATGTAACTTTCTTCCCAGCAAAAATATTATCTAAAACATGTAGGGCTTCTGGATTTATATAATCAGAAAACTAGAGATCATGGACATTAAAATTTTGTTAGTTGAAATTTTAAAAATCTCAAAATTGTTGGACAGAATTGCAAAATGAGCACAAATGGAGGAAGAAAAACTGCTGAAACATCAAGGCAAGTGTTTCTCCAGGGATGCAGTACAAAAGGTAAGGAGATAGAACGTATGAAAGAAAAGCTCATCAACCCAGACAACACGTAAGTGAGGAGTACCAAAAGGAAAAAGTAGACATAATGAGGGAAAGGCAACTCCACAGAAGGATTATTTTGTAGAACCAAAGAAAGACACAAGCCCTAAGATTTAAAGGGCTGTTGCATGGCCAGCACAGTTTTAAATGCCACAAACATAGCCATGTTACAGTGAGATTTTAGAACACTGAAGATGCAGGGGAAGTCCTAAAAACCTACAGAGAGGAAAAGAATGGCATGATGTGTATGGGTTTCTAAGGGCTGCTATAACAAAGCGTGACACCCTGGGTGGCTTAGAACATCAGAAGTGTAATGGTCACAGTTCTGGAGTTCAGAAGTCGGGAAGCAAGGTGTTGGCAGCCTTGCTTCCTTTCGGGGTTTCTGTGGGAGAATCCCGTCCATGCCTGTCTCCTGGCTCTCACAGCTCCTGGAGACCCTTGGTATTCTCGGCTTGCGGCTGCCTCCCTCCAGCCTCGGCTCCCATCTTCACATGGCTTTCTTCTCCGTGTTCTCTCTTCTTCTTGTAAGGATGCTAGTCTCTGGGTAGGTCTATCGTGAAAGATCTCAAGATTCTTAACTGTATCTGCACGCATTCTTTTTCCAAAGAAGGTCACGTTCACAGGTGCTGGGGGTTACGACATAGACATGTTTTTTTTGTGGAGTGGGGGGACACTATTCAACTCACTACATGTAGGAATAAGAACTGGATTGATACCATACTCCTCATCAGCAAAATTGGATACAAGAAAATAATGAAGCAATATTTTCCAAGCTCTGAGGGGAAATGGCTTTGAACATAAATTATCATTCAAGTGTGAGGTAAAATGAAGCCATATCAGACAAGTACGGACTCAGAACATTTACCAGCCTTCCAATTCTTCTTTGGAAGAATTATTGTATTTGGCTAGTGTGTAAGATGCCTTCCTTTCCCCATTACCTCCCCTGCCAACAAAGGAAAAGTAATCCCAAATTGCCTGGTGTTAATATATTTATCTAAATATATTTGATTTATATTGTTCTATTTATATAGATAAAAAGTATTACTAGGAATAAAAGGCCAGTTTGCTACTCTGTCTCTCTCCATTCTAAATTCTTACTCTCCAAAACAACGAAACTCTCAATGGTTCTGGCTATTTATTCTGCTCTTTACGTCTATATTTCTCAGTTTCTTGTATATGCAGCTATTTCTTGATTTCTCAGTTTTAGGAATTATCTATTGATTTTCGACTATGGAAAATTAGCTTTTAGGTCTCTCTGCATATTTCCTCCCTCACAAACACATACACTTATCCTTCCCCCATCCTCCAATATACTTCTATCACAAGTTCTGGTGAAAATCACTATTGGGTACTTATGTTAATATGACTATAATATTATTCACAGCTAAGACATGTAGTGTATTATGATTATAATTCTTTTTTTCTTCCCTCTGGATTCATGCTGGTTTTCATTTCTATTTCCTTAGTTTTATATACCTGTTAGCACAAAATTGTTAACCCATATTTAAATTCTTCTACAAGCATGAAAATCTCTTCTCAGTAATGTTCAAATGTGCTATTGTATCAGCTATTACCCTGAAAGTTTTTTTCTCTTCTTTACTTGGTCGGGTTCCTGTTTCCTGGATCCCATGTCTTTCTTTTCCTTGGTTTACTTCTTCATTTTGGTGAACTCCATCATTCAGTAGCCTCCTACGAAAGATGAAAAAACAAAAAAACAAAAAAACAAAAAACCCACGAACAGCAAAACCTCTCACTGGAGGGTATGATAGGGTAAAGAATTTTCAGTTGAAGAGCATTTCTCTCACAGATTTTTTTCTAAATTGTAATTGATATACAATGTTCTGTTAGTTTCAGCAAAGAGATTCAGATATATATACACAGGGCATGGCAACTCCAGCATTCTCGCCTGGCGTATCCCGTGGACAGAGGAGACTGGTGGGCTACAGTCCATAGGGTCTCAGAGAGTTGTACACAATTTAAATGACTTAGCACGCACATGATATGTGTATATATTCTCAGAGTCTTTTCCATTATAGGTTCTTAGAAGACACTGAATATAGTTCTCAGTGTTATATGATAGGTACTCATCCTCACAGGCTTTTAAAGGTATTATTTCTGTTTCTTTCAACTTCCAATATCGTTGTAGATATTTAATTCCGAGTCACTTGAATGTGACCCTTTATTTCTAATGTGATCTTATTCTATTCTCTACAACATTTTAGGACCTTCTATTGATTCCTACTATTCTTAAATTTCACTTGATATGCCCTAATGTAGGCACATAGTCATCCTCATTTCTTAACCTCCTTGGCAGCTAGGCATATAACTTAGAGACATAAATAGAGTTATTATATTCTGGGAAGTCTCCTTGAAAGGATGGGGTACCCTTCATTATCTGCCTTCTTTCCTGCTGCCTTGATGGAGAGGTAATGGTTGGAGTCCTAGCAGCCATATTGAGCCAGGAGGTAGTTTTGGGAACAGAGGCCATGTTCTGTGAAGCAACAAGGTAGAAAAAGGCTGAGTTCCTGACACCATGCAGTGGCCACGCTAGACCTGGACTGATTCCCTTTGGGCTTTTTTTTACCTGAGAGAACAATACATTTTAATGGTTTTGTGAACTTTTTGTGAAACAACGCCAAACTTTCCTAGATGATAAAGTGGACAAAATCGTATATTTTCCTTCACGGAATCACTTTCTAAACCCTTTCAAATAACTCTCAATGTGTGTAGGATGAGAGCATGTCATTGTTTTTCCTCAAAATGTATCTGAATAAAATTGAGATGGGTCCCCATTACTGAATATCACACATGCAACCAAATACCAAATAACGAATCTATAGGGAAGACACAAAAAAGTGAAAAGAAATTAGTAAAACTTGTGGCTTATTCTGAAAAATGCTTAAAAAGTAAAAACCAGAACAAAAATTTCACATACTATCAAACATGGAATATAAGGTGATGAGGGAAGAACAGAGGGGGAGGCAGTTAATTTGTTCTTAGTTTGAGTTAGGGGTGAATATAAATACTGAACATTTGTAAGGATTATGTAAATGCAAGGTATTGCTGACAGAATGTTAAGGATAAGCACTAGAAAATTAGAAACAATGTAACTTTAAACATATTAGAAAAAATAGAATCAAATGAAGATTGCTCAAATTACCAAAGGCAGAAAAATAGGTACAAACCAAATGAGAAACAAGATAAATAGAATATGCATAGAGGCATTATATAAATAGCTCTAAATATATCAGCAATCATAACACTTGTGAATGAGTTAAACTCTCAAATTGATTGTTTAAAAATCCAGTTTCATGAATTTTTCCAGAAAGATACACATATAAAGCTAATGGAAACATTAAAAACAAAAGGAAAGATGTGAAGATGTGTATCAAGGAAGCCTCATAGAATGGAAACAGGAAAAGCAATATTAACAGCAAACAAAATAAAGAAATACGTTTTATATTGTTGAAAGGAACTCCCTATTAAGAGGATATCAAACAATCATGAACCATCATGCACATAACAAAAAAGATTGAAAATAAATAAAGAAAAATTGATGCTACTGCTAGGAGACATGGGCTTCCCTCATGGCTCAGTTGGTAAAGCATCTGCCTGCAATGCAGGAGACCCAGGTTTGATCCCTGGGTCGGGAAGATCCCCTGGAGGAGGCATGGCAACCCACTCCAGTATTCTTGCCTGGAGAATTCCATGGACAGAGGAGCCTGGCGGGTTACAGTCCATGGGATTGCAAGAGTTGGACATGACTTAGCCACTAAACCACCACCGCCGCCACTAGGAGAAATAGATGAATACAGTGTCACAGAGACTAACTTGCTTCTTGACAGATCAATAAGCTAGAGCAATAAGACAACCAAGTAAAGCTGTAGAGGATACAAATAACATGATTAACAAGGCTGATGAAATATAAAATGTATGCTGTGAGCTGAACAAGTAGAGGATGCAAACCCCTTCCAAACATAAATGAAACAGTCACATAATTGGCTGTGTGTTAGGACACAAGTAAAATATCAATACATTTTAAAATAGGACTATGATACCTAAAGGTCATATTCACTAATCATAATGCAATAAAATGAGAAATCATCAGCAAAGTGATAGCAAAAATAAAATCTGTGCATCTGACATTTAAATAATGGAGTCCTCTAAATAACTGTCATGTTAAAGAGTTGATCACAAGGAGAATCACACATTATTAGAATAAATACAAGAACATAATATATCAAAACACACAGAGAGTGGGCATTCAGAAGATAATTTAAAGCCTTAGATCCATTAATTAGAAAACACCAAGTCTGAAAATAAATAACTTGAGATTTCAACTCAAGAAATTCAATAGAGAGTAACAATAGAAAACCAAAGACAATAAACAGAAGGAATTCATAAACATGAAAGCTCAAATGAATTGAATAGAAAACAAAAAACAGTTAATTCATAAAACCAAAAGCTTATTTTCTTTCTTAAAGGCCATTATAATAGACAGTACTTTTTCAAGATTGATGAAAAACACAGACTGATACAAATAAGTAAGAGTAAGAATTAAAAATGGATCTAATTACAACAAAAGGAAGATAGAAAAATAAATTATGATTTGGGAAAAAGTATTCACATTAATAGTCCCACTGCCACCCTCAGCTTTTTCATGTCTACAGTAGGTTATAAATACATAAATAAAGTGGTTACTTTGTTAATAACATTTAACGGTCCACTTTAATGTTCCTTACTTATGTATCTTTAGATTTATAAAGAGTGCCATTGTATTTTGCATGTATGTCAAAGTTTTCATTTTTCCTCTTTTAAAGGTCCCCCTCCCTCCATGGTTTCATCTATTCTGGAAAAATCATATGTCAACTGACACTTCTTATGCTACTCGGTGCCACTCCCAACTGATTCACACCCTGGATGTGCGTGGGTGTATCCACGCTAGATTCTTTTGGTTGTAAGAGGCAGAGCCTGACCCAGGAGCAAAACGTCTTTGTTGAATCAAAGACCTTTGTTTGAACCCGATTGGGACCTGAAATCTGTCACAGCCCAGGCAGGGCTGGTCTTCAGTCTCTCTCTCTGCATCTCTGAACCCTCTCCAGTCGTCTCCCTCCACCAACAGCCTTCCTTGTCATGGTGCTCACTCATCCTGCCAGCTTAATGCGAGTCTACCTCGCTCCACCTCCCTCTCGAGCTACTTCTCACGAGTCTCTGGTTCAAAACCCTAAGAGAGGGTCCCTCTCATCTCACACCAGGTCTTCACAGGTCACTGTCTCCACAAAGACAGGTCTGCCCTCGGGAAGGGTGCCCCACACTGGTCCTGTCAGGCAGGAGCAGGGGTCCCACGGCACAGAGCGGGCAGCATGGGCAGCGGGGGCTCTGCACTGGCCAGTTCTCCTTGGAAGGGGGCACAGAGGTGTCTGGTGTGACCGATACGCTTGCCTGGGAGGAGTACAACAGTGGTCTCCAGGCAGGTCACGCAGAGGGTCTGTGTCTCTGTCTCCCTGCTGGATTCCAGCCTTGGCTGTCCCCTCCCAACCCCTGGGAGAGGGACATGAGCATTGAGCCTCTCAGAATGTGAGTGCCACATGACAAAGGCCTGCCGTCCTCTTAGACTGGGCACCCTTGGCCTGGAATGAACCCAGTGACTTCCCAGCATCTGACTGGGTCCAGAAGATGCTGCTTCTTCCATCCTTGGAAGCATGGAACTTTCACAGGTCTCCACACGGCCTCTTGGGGACACCTCCCTGTGGTCAGGACCCAGCACAGGTAGTCGTCACCCAAGGACACTCTTCTGGGCTCTTATACTCCACTTAGCTGAAGTGCCGTGCCCCTGACGGATCACTAAGGCCCCCAGTGTCTTGCTGTCACAGTGTCTAAGGTGGTTCATACTGTGGTTGGATGTTTGCTCTCTCCCTCCCAGGCCATCCTAGGGAGAAGGACATTCCTGGTTGTCTGGTTCCTGGTTGTCTGGTGGCAGGCTGGGTCAGACCTGGGGCAATGAAATGTGGGTAAGAGTGACATGGGTCACTTCAGAGCAGAGGCTTCCCAAACCCTCGTGTTGCTCTGCTATTTCTCTTCCCCCTGACATGGGGCCTCCTTGTCTGGGACGGCAGCTGCTCCTTCCCCCACTGATGTGAAGGTCACAGCCAGCCTGCAACGCTCATGACTGTCGTAAGGGGTAAATCTTTGCCCCTGGAAGCACCTGAGGTTTGGGGTCACATATCCCTGCAGCTTCGGTAGGCTGAGCTCCTGCTCTGTGATCTCCCATTAGTTTCTGCATCCTGCACGAGCCTTGAGAGCAGGTGCTGGGCCTTCCGTCTGCTCAACCACTATTGGACAAGCACTGTGCTAGACCTTGGGGATGCAGAGATAAAAAGATAAGTCCTTAACTTTGAATTGTTATGGCCTGAAAGCCTGGGTCCCCAAAATTCGTTGTGATAGTATTAAGTATTAGCATTAGCATTAAGGGGTGGACCTTTTGGAGATGATAAGTTCATGAGGGGGCTTCCCTGGTGGCTCAGTGGTAAAGCATTCTGCCTGCAATGCAGGAGACCATCTACCATGCGGAAGACACAGGTTCGAGCCCTGAGTCAGGAAGATCCACTGGAGGAGGAAATGGCAACTCACTCCAGTGTTCTTGCCTGGGAAATCCCATGGACAGAGGACCCTGGTGAGCTATAGTCCATGGGGTCCCAGGAGTCAGACACGACTTCGCGACTAAACCACCACCAAGGTCACGAGGATGCAGTCCTTGTGGATGGGATAAGTGCCCTCATAAGGAGACACACGAGCACTTGCTCTCCATCTCTCTGCTCTTGCCCTGTGAGGATATGATGAGACGATATACCCTTGAGCCAGGAAACAGGCTCTCACCAGACACTGAATCTGCCGGCACCTTGGTCTTGGACTTCCCAGACTCCGGAACCATTTATTGTCTAATCTTTTATAGCCACCCAAAACAGGACACCCACTAAAGGGAATGTGCCCAAGGAGCAACAGCAGCCAGGGGAAAGGGATCCATGGGGGTGGGAAGGGCCGGACAGGTGATGTATACACTGTGTTTACAAAGTTGAATAGGTCTGCCTACATCTGTCAATTAATGGATTGATTTGTTCCCCATCTCATTCCAGAAAGGCCTGGAAGGTGAAGCATCTTTTGGGTTTGTGCCTGTGGCTCCGCTGGTAAGCAGAGTGCCCAGCACTGACGTCCCCCAGTGAACGCTGCCGAGTGTCCAGTGTCCAGGAGCCTCTCTCCTGCCCTTCCATCTGCTGTTCCAGACCAGGCTCCTGCTCTCTCCCTTCCTGCATCCCAAGGGTTTAGGCTTCCTCCCCACCAGGGGAGAAGCTTTCCTGACCCACATTAACATCTGCAAATGGAGTCACTGGTCTCGCATAGCAAGAAGGTGGGTGTTTGGTGTGAATGTTATTCCAGAACACATATTTGGGATCTTCAGAAATCCTTGTACACCCTCCAGCTTCCATGACTCAGATTGAAGGTATGAGGGAGACAATGTGTGAACGGCATTTAGAGTAAATTATTAACGTTAAGAACCTCTTTATTAGACAGTCGTACACAAAGGAATTTTATTTCAGATCCTCTGACACATGACAAATGGCTGTTTCAGATGAGAAGTAAACTGCGTCCTCTGGCAAGCAGAACTGAGGGCTGTATCAGCTGGGGGAAGAAAATCCAATTTGCTTTTAAATGCCATTTACAGACTGTTTCTTTCATACTAACAACCCGAGTTGAGAACATAAACTTTAGACATTAAGAAACTTCACACAGACGCTGCCTAGGCAAGGCGGCTTCCTCAGCTGAGTTTAGGACAGTGAGCAGAGAGCAGCCTTGTTTTTCATGCATCTTCTTTTTGTCTGATCTGCCAGGGGTTTGTGGAATAAACTACTTTACCAGACAGTGAGCAGAACATAAAATCCTCCGAATTACATCCTACTTAGGAGTTTCCAAAAGGCGGCTTTGAAACAAATTCCCGAGGATAAGTAGGCTAGACGACAGTGTGGTAATACGTGTACACACACATAGGCAACAAAGCCTGTCTCCTAGCTGTTTAAATAGCCAGAGCTGGGAGGAGAAATGGAATTTGTAGTCAATAGCCCGTTGCTCTGCTGGCTCTTTTTCTCTCACCCCCAACCCCTCCTGCCGGAGCAAGTGGAGGTTGGTGGGCTAGCTTCTGGTTCCCAGGCTGGGTGAGGAGTAGGTTGGAGAGGGGTGCCATATTGGATGGTGGGCTGTGGGCAACTGGCTGGGGAATCAGAGCTGGTGGAGTTGAGACAAGCCTGGGAGCAAGGCTGGAGGGACAAGGACCTGAAAGCCAGTAGCCAAGTCATGGGCAGATAGATGCTCTGAAGCCAAGGAGGGCTGACGGGACCAGTGGGCACACAGCAGTGAGATCACAGGATTGCTTGGGAGTGGTGTGATGGTTCTGGGCATTCAGTGGTGTGATGGTGCTGGGCATTCAGTGGTGTGATGGTAGTGGGTGCTGGTGCAGGTGGTTGTAAGGAAGAGATGGATGGACATGTGCGACAAGGCCCATGGTAACAGCAGAGAGCACACAGACTCCTGAATTCAGGACAGGGAGTCCCCACTACTGCCCTAAAAGATCAGGGATGTGGAGACTAGACAGTGAGCTCATGTCTATCTCAACCTCATAGGCTCTGATGGAATTCTGTCACTGACAAGACTTATGTCAATGACATGTCTAGCTTGGGGTCTGCAAGCAGGAACAGGTTTAAAGTAATAAAGACTTAACGGCTTGTGAATGGTGATGGAACTGGGGCAGATCATAACGGGGGCAGGAGTGGCAGTGGTCAGAGATCCCGCCCCCCAGTGTCAGGAGAATACAGTGGTCCAACATGTGGGTGCTGTGAAGGTGTGCTCCCAGTGCAAGGGAGGCCGAGGGCTTGCACTGTGGTTGCAGTGAATGTCTCCACTCTTCACTTGAATCACGTGCAAACCCAAGGATCCGATTTCCTCCAGGCTGTCTAGTAGATATTGCGGGATTCAGATCAGATCAGTCGCTCAGTCGTGTCCGACTCTTTGCGACCCCATGAATCGCAGCACGCCAGGCCTCCCTGTCCATCACCAACTCCCGGAGTTCACTCAGACTCACGTCCATCGAGTCAGTGATGCCATCCAGCCATCTCATCTTCTGTCATCCCCTTCTCCTCCTGCCCCCAGTCCCTCCCAGCATCAGAGTCTGCTGGATTGAAATAGAAGTTAGTGAACTGGAGAGCTCGCACCTAAACCTGCTGCGGGTCTCTCTGCAGGTCTCTCCCAGTATGGCTGGAAACCTGTGACAACTTTTGTATCACAGGCTCAGGGGAGGGCCCTCAGTTCCACTTCCTGAGCCTTCCTTCTGCTCTCTGGGCTACTGCAGTGAAAGATCCAACTTGGATCAGGGTCTGTCTCTCCACCTGTGGTTAACCAACTGCTCTTCACGTCCCAAAGCTGCTCTTGTAGAAGACATGGACTGCAGTTCTCTGTCTTTCAGCCCCGAGGCAAGAGACTGGCTCCTTCTTCCTTGCACCCCAACCGGTGCAAGAGACCCTGTCCTTCCTTGCTTGGGGTAGAGATTGGTTGGCTGGAGACAGAAGTGGTATATCCCCCAGGTGGGAGGATGGGAGAGAGGAGGTTTGGGCTTCTTTGTTGCCTGTACCACTATGTGGGGGTCAGGACCCTAGAATTCGAATTCCAGCTTTACTAACTCTATTCCATTCCGTTCCCTCCAGTCCATCCATTTCACCTCTCGTTTTCCATTCCGTTCCACCCACTGGATTCTGTTCCTTTAGAGGAGCATCTGCTATGTGCCAGGCAGTGTTCTAGGTGCTGGAGAGACAAACCGATACAATGTCTGCTCTTACTGGGCTCATATTCCTGTGGAGAAGACAGATGGCAAACAGCAGCATGCCTTTGACCTGGGACCACACCAGGGGCAGCAAGGGGCATGGACAGACACGGTCTGGGGATTCACAGACCTTGGTTTTGAATCCTGGATCCATTATGACGTTTAGGAAATCCTGCAGCTTCATGAGACTTGGTATCTCTATCTGTGGACTCAAGCCTTAAGTGGAATCACACAATATTCCTTCCTAGCTCTAACATTTCTGTCTTCTAAAATTTGTCTTGTATTTTGCCTGTTCATTACTTATTTCTACTCTTTCTCATTCCCAGAACAGTTTGAGGCAGTTGCCCGTCTCCAGCACTTTTCCTCCATGGCACACAGTGTCTCCCAGGATCACAGGGGGACTGGCATTGGCCAGAAGTGGTAATGACAGCCATGGACCTCAGCTGTCCCCTCATCCAGGCCTGCTCATGTCCCTGCAATGTCCTCCTGCCCAGAGTCCCTGTACTCGTCAAGCCACACTGCTGATTCTTGCCCATGGCTCACAGCTTCACAGTTCTCACTCAACCCTGACCTTCCCTGACCTCTGACCTGTCCATCCAAATGCACTCGTCCCCTCAAGCATGGACTTGTACTTGGATGACCTTTGCAGCCCATGTACACCCAGAAATCTTTTATTATGGCCACTATCCCACTCATCGTAGATAATAATAATAATATTGGAGAGAATTGTAATATTGAAGATGATAATAATATTGGAGATAATAAAAATAATGATGGAGAGCATTGTAATATTGAAGAGGAGAATAGTTAGAAATAATAATAATGCTAGCAACAGTAATGCTAATAGAGATAATATTGGTGCTAATAATAGTATAGTGGAATATAATATTATTGGAGACTATAATATAACATAATGTAGGATAAAATACTCTGCCCAGATGCAACGTGGAGGGTCTCCTCCTGGGAAGCCCCAGTGTGTGCTAATGCCTACTAATTCCGGGGCAGGAAGTGGTGGGCTTTGGGGAAGGGAGCTGGGCAGAGATGTGGTGTTGACTCGGGTCATGTAAGTTGGGCTGGAGGCTTAGGAGAAACTGGAGGAGACCTCAGGGCTGAGAGCTGTGGGGCTGGCCTGACCCCACATCTGTGCTCGATTGTTGAGCCACAATGCTCTGCAGACCCCAGGGCCGTGTCCTTGTGGCCTTGCTCCCTCCCAGTTCCAGTTGGTAACCCTCCCTGTGGCATCACAGAGGCGTGAGAACAGGGATGAGACGACCCTGGAGCTTCGTGCCACTTCTCCCCAATCCTGGGTTCACTGGAAACCTCTCTGCGTGGTGACAAGGTGTGGGTGTGTTTTGAAAAAATGTGCCGAGAGGACAGAGCTCAGCAGAGCTCAGCAGAGAGCATTTTGAACCTTATTCCCTTCTCTCAAGTTTCCCAGAACCACTTGGGAGGCCCCTGGTTGCAGTTGGTTGGTCCTCCGGCAGGGTCCTGCCTGGGGTGCTTTGGGTTCAGTGATGCAAGTTCTGGTTCTTTAATGATGGGGTTGGGGGTGGTCTCCATGAAGGAAGAAAAGACAGTAGGGACAATCCCATCATCTCTGGAGACCTGGCCTGGTCAAAAGGTGAGTTGCAGGAGGATCCGTGTGTCTGTGTCTATCTCTAGCACTTCCTCTGTCTGGCAGCTGCCTCAGGTTCCAGAAAAGTCCTGAATTTCAAGCTAACCCATCATCCTCTTCATCCTCCTTCAGTGAAGAGGTATTTTGGTGATGGATTCAAGCTGTATCTTAACTGAACCATTAGTACTCAGAGGGTGATAACACATGCTTTTACCGTTCCTGATGCTTACCAGTTACCCCCAAACTATAGTTACACTGAAATATTAATTATCCAAACACTATTATTATAACTTGTTTACTTTCAAAAGGAAAAATCAAACAGTCCCATCCACTACACAGTTATTACTAAGGGCTTTCATTTTTCTAGGTTATCATTTAATTTTTGCCCTTACTCAGTTATAATTATAAAACAAGTTTTATGTCCTTCTCTTTGAAATACTCTTTAAACAGAGTATTGGGAACATTTTTGACGTCATGTGGCACTAGTGGTAAAGAACCCATCTCCCAGCGTTGCAGAATTAAGAGGTGCAGATTCCATCCCTGGGTAGGGAAGATCCCCTGGAGGAGGAAATGGCCATCCACTCCAGGATTCTTGCCTGGAGAATCCCATGGGCAGAGAAACCTGGCGGGTTATGGTCCATAGAGTCACAAAGAGTCAAACACGACGGAAGTGATTTAGCACACAAGCACAGGATAGTTACCTCTGGACTTCTTTTGATACCAGCTGTCCCCAACATTTTTGGTACCACGGACTGGTTTCATGGAAGACAGTTTTCCATGGACCACTGGTAGGGGGTGATTTCGGGATGGTTCAAGAGCAATATGTTTATTGTGCATTTTATTTCTATTATTATTATATCAGCTCCACTTCAGATCGATCATCCGACATTAGATCTTGGAGACTGAGGACTCCCACTCCACACTTTCCTCCCCTCACAGTGCCTGGTTTCCCTGGCCATGGTAAATAAAGTTGATGGGGATGTGTGGACAGAGATCATTCAGCAAATTCTTGGAAGCAGCAGGCATGGGAGCTGCTCTGGGTCTCCCTACTCTGTGTCTCCCTCTGTCCCTCCCCTCCTCCCCATCCCCGTGCCTTCCCCTCACTTCCCCTCCATAGGCTGCTGCTGGGTTAAACATGTTTCTTCTTTGGCTCTTTCTTCCCACTTTCTAAAGTCTGGGGAATAACTACATCACAAACTATCCAGCAGATGCTGAAATCCACGCATTACATCCTACTTAGGAGTTTCCAAAGGCAGCTTTGAGATAGATTCCCAGGGATAAGTAAGTAAGTAAGATAAAAAAAAAATACAGCAGGTAATATTTGTACACACACAGAGCGAACAAAGCCTTATAGACTTCTTAACGGGGAGGGTGGGGGAGTGCATTTTCTCAACTGGAGTTGGATCAGCTAGTCTCCAGTGAAGTGAAAGTCGCTCAGTTGTGTCCTACTCTTTGCATCCCCATGGACTATACAGTCTATGGACTTCTCCAGGCCGGAATGCTGGAGTGGGTAGTCTTTCCCTTCTTCAGGGGATCTTCCCAATGTAGGGATTGAACCCAGGTCTCCCACATTTCAGGTGGATTCTTTACCAGCTGAGTCACAAGGGAAGCCCAGCCAGCCTCTACCCCAGCCCAGAATGGGGGAAGCTGCTCTGACGGGCGGGGGGTGGGGGTGGTAGCTGCAGGCCCTGGGGCTTCCTTCAGGACCTGGCCCTTGCTGACCTGGTTTGGTTGTTGGCTGGCATTGTTTCTTAGGAGCCTGTGGCTGTGTTACTGGAAATGGACTCACTGAGGAAGCTGGGCCTCACCAGCAAGGGGACCTTTGCGGTGTAAGGCCTGAGGTTAGGGTCTGACACTATGTGCTCCCCGGAAGCTGTGACCTTGGAGTCCCCCAAATGCTTTGGTGTATGTTCCCTTCCCCCACTCTGCTCCCACGGATAGGGCTCCCCACCCAGACGACCCTCATTTCGGTGGAGGGGGGCAGTGTCCCGCACAGTTTCTGCTTTTCCTGTGAGTGGATTTCATTTCCCCTATCAGCCTCAGAATTATTCAACCAAGCCAGTCACACCTTCCAGCGGGAACCAGAGGCCACCTGTCCCTCTTGTTCCTGCAGCCTGGCGCCCACCAGCCCTGGTCTTTCAAGTCTCTGTGCGGTGCACCCTGGGTTCCTCCCCTGGACTTTGAGCATCTGAGACTAAGAAACTGCTGCCTGTCTTGCCTGTCCAGTGTTGGGTGTTGGGTGCCAGGCCATCCCCACAACCCTAGGGCAGGAATCGCTCCCTCATCACCAGTGGGGCAGGGGGGCATAAAGTAGTCGTAAAAACATCAAAGGTGGGGAGAGGTTTGGAGTCACGTACAAGCTAGGGATCTCAGGCACTGGGACCTTCTGGGCCTCATTTTCTTCACCTGCCCTTCCTTACGGGGTTGCTCCTGTATCAGATGATAGCAGCACCTAGGCTGTCCTGACCAGGGGTTGGGGATGGGGGTGGGGACGGGGTTGGGAGGGGTGGAGAGTGTGGGAGATGATGGGTGCTTGTGTGCGTGAAGTACGATCCCCTTGTTATCCTTGCACAATTGGATTCCCTTCTCTCCGAACAACATTCCCTTTATTTTCATTGTTTATCTTTTTCCACTGAAAGCAGCTAGAGACATTTTGTAAGTTTTCTCTGTCAAGCCTCCCAGCTTCTCCATCGAGGAGTCGATGATCTGTAAACAAACGCTTCCATGCACAGGGGAGCGCCCCCATTTAAAGGCACCTTAGGGGGAACCCTTTTTACAATGAGAATTATTGCCCTGTAATGTCTCTATTCAGGAATTTGGAAGTTTTGCTTAGCAAATTACTTTAAGATGGAGCCAGTGTGTCCTGGAAAGCTGACCAGGAGCTGGGTGGATGAGATTTTTCCAAATGCAGTGAGAAGGTTCCAGCAAGGATGCAGCCAGGCAGGCTTGCTTCTGTTAGGAAACTTGTTTTAAAGGACTCAGGGGCTAATGCAAGGTGATGCTGCGGAGATAGGGTGATGTGTCTGAAAGAGTTCAACCTGTCTCTATGGGATCTTGAACAGGTTTCCTCAGTCTTCCCACCTGTAAAATGGGTACAACAATTCCTGTCTTACCTGTTGCTATGAAGAAGAAATGAGATATTGTGTCAGGCATGAGATCTGCAAACACAAGATACTGTTGGGACTCTGAGGTCACTGTCTTATTGTCTCTTCCCTTCCCTAACAGCGGCCAGGGAATTGGTTTTGCTGAGTGATTGGTTTTGCCAATGTCTTGCTTTTCCGGACTCATTTGGGGACTCCTGTGTGAACCTGTTAGCATCCTTGAAGATGGGGCTACAGTGGGAGCACCTTATTCTCATAAAAGTCCTTTCCAGGCTGAGTGCAAAGCAGCCGCGAAGGACTCCACTTCCAAGAAGTCCTCTCTGACTGGTCTCTCCTTTGCCCTGAGGGTGCCATGGCCTTTTCTTTTAAATCCCCACACTCTTCCTCCTGATCTCTTTCCTCTGCTTGCTGGTTGAATTCCTTCTTTCTGTCCTCTATTTGCTTCTTCCTTCTATGCCAGTACCTTCTCTTGGGTTTCCCTGCCTTCTCTCCTCCTTCCTTCCTGTTCTTCCCCCACTCCTGCTCTTTCATTCCCCCAATTCCACCATGAACCCCTTAATCTGTGTCACAGTGTTGAGAAGGCAGCTCGGTGTCCTTTCCTGCTGTTGGCCTTCCCCAAGCGCCACCATGCGGAATTGCCTACGGTCCTGTCCCATTTTGCCCTTCTGGGGTCAGGATTTGCACAACTGAACCCCTGGCCCCAGCCTGGGGGTCTGGGGTACTGAGATCTGGAGTGTCATCTTCCAGCCCAGCCCACAGCCCCCTGGAAATAAGCTGCTGTCTTGCCCAAATGACAAAAAGAAATCATGGGGAAAGGGTCTGTGCCAGCAGGCCCGGCATACGGAGTGAGCCTCTGCCCCCGCCCGCTCACCAGCTACGCGAGCTGGGCTAATTAGAGGGGCCTGTGGTCCCCGTGGTAATTTGCTTAAATGGAAGAAGTTGATTTTCTCTCCTTTTTCTGTTCTTAGGAATTCCAGTTTTAGGCTCTAGCAGTCTCTAACCACCACTCCCTTCCGCCCTCTGGGGAAGTGTTTGCTATGGAAATATGCAATTAATATTGCAGCGATCATAATTGCTAATTATTAAAACAATGCTACCCCCTTTTCCTGGCCTAGTTTCATGTTTAAAACCATTTAAATAACAGGGAGCAAGAAAAAAAAAGGAAAAAAGTTAAACACCAGTGCTGAACTTGTGCAGAAGCCAAATGAGAGGGCTCCTGGGCTGCCCAGGGTTTGTCTTGGTGCCTGGAAGGACCGTGTACCATGTTCTCTCAAGTCCATCATTTCAGCTCCCCTGGAGCCACGTGCTAGGTACAAGCGAGGTACTCATTGCATTTTGGTCGCTGGAATCCCATTTTTGCAGTGACACAGTGCTCTTTTCTCCTGGTTTTGATTGATCTCCAATAGGGCCCCAGACCCCAGGGATTCTCAGAGTCCTGCTTCCCGCCCAGCCTGTCCCCAGCCAAGAGTCAGGGTGAGAACTGTCTGGAAAGGAGCAGTTCAGTGGACTGAGTGCCCGGTTACTCCAACAGTAGAATGGAGGCGCGTGGCTCTAATGCATAACTACAGCCATTTCTATTGGTTTCTTCAACAAGGCTTTAAGGCATCCGTAACGGCTGCTGCTGGGTCAGCAGCCTAAAACACAGTTTGCATGATGTCACCCCACCAGGAAAACCTTTCAGCATCCTTCTCCCTCTCAGCCTACAGGGGCCAGCCCTGACCCTTAGCCCCGTGATCCAGGCTTAGTCCATCCGTCCATCCTTCTCTGACACTACTCACCACCCCAGCCAGTCTGGCCATTCCCCAAATATTCTGCATATGTAATGCTTCTGCAGCTGTAGAATGTCCTTCTCAGCTTTACTCAGCAAAATCAATTCTATCCTTAAAGATCTCCCTTCAATCTTCCTTTGTCTGAGGATATCACCCTCTTCTTAGATGGACTCCCCTATCCTCTGAACTCTCCTAGCAAATATTTTGTCCCTTGGAGGGCCTTATTACACACTGCTTTGTACTTGGGCCATTTTCCTATGTACCTTCTAGTTAGGCTGAATCCTAAACCTGTTGGGGGTGTTGATTTGTACTTACTGACCTTGGTCGTCTTTTCCTCCCTAGGGCCTGGCCCTATGTTTTGCACATAGTAGGAGTTCAATAATGATTATGAAAAAATGGGATAAAACAAAGAAAAAAATGCACATGGTCACTGTATGAATTTCCCAGTACTCTTGCCTGGAAAATCCCATGGACGGAGGAGCCTGGTAGGCTGCAGACCATGGGGTCGCGAAGAGTCGGACACGACTGAACGACTTCACTTTCACTTTTCCCTTTCATACATTGGAGAAGGAAATCGCAACCCACTCCAGTGTTCTTGCCTGGAGAATACCAGGGACGGGGGGGCCTGGTGGGCCTCCGTCTATGGGGTCGCACAGAGTCGGACATGACTGAACCGACTTAGCAGCAGCAGCAGCATGGTAACAAAGTACCTTAAAACATAGGAATTTATCCTTTCACAATTCTGAGGCTGGAAGTCCAAAATCAAGAGGTTGGGAGGGCTGTGCCCCCTCTGAAGGCTCTGGAGCAGGGTCTTCCTTGCTTCTTTCAGTTTCTGGTGGTTCCTGGCAATTCCTGGTCGTCCTCCAATCTCTGTCTCCATCTCATGTGTTCAAATTCTTGTTCTTCTTGTAAGGACACAAGTCACTGGTTTAGGGCTTGCCACTGTTCTACCCAATATGATCACTAACAGGATAATGGAGAGACGGATAAAAGGGCTTCACATTTTTTAAGGTGGAGAATCTTGGAAAATGGTGGAGCTGTAAACCAAGGAAGGCCGTATTACAGGAACCTCTGCTTTTTGTCATGTTTCAGGTGGAATTATTCATCCAGAAGCTGGAGTTATGATGGGACAGAACTGATGATGACAATAGCTTGACAGTTACCAACTAGTTATCAATTAGAGTGGAAGCTCTTAGAACCCACATTTTGGGCTTTATTCAATAAATATTTTTTCTAATAAATCACACTTATCTTTTCTACCTTAAAATATTCACTAAATGTTAGTAGAGAAATATAGAAAGGTGTGTTAAGTCACACAATTACACATAGAGCAGGAGATGGGATGACAGTGTGCAGAGGGTTTTAATGATATGTAGGGGGTTGGGAAGCAGACTAAGGCACCCACCTTAGATGTAGGAGTAGATGATGTTACAGCCTAGATGTCTGCAGAGAAGAAGGTCTAGAAGTGAGCATGTCCCGAAGGACCTCAGAGGGGCTCATGCAGAGACCCAGGATGCCCCAAAAGGTGAGAATGAGGAATGAGGCTGCAGATGGGGGATTGTCTGTTTAAAAACAGTGGGAATCTCTAGGATGCCTCCCTTCCCTGTGCAAGCGGACCTCCCCCTCTGTCTTCTTCACCTCCTTTTTGTTTTATTTTCTGGACAAAAGAGGCTCTATACTTGACACCAGGCCATTTAAGGGTGTGTGAACCACATAGCTGAATGCAGGAGGATTCTGTGAAAGACCTGGTCCCAAGCTCCAGCTTCCCACCTCACACCTACACTTATCTGAATCACATCCATGTTGGGTGCTCATGGAAACAGCCCAGACGGATGGGGAAAAGCCCTTGGCCTGCATCTGATCTTGCCACTTTTTTCTGTTTGTTTTTGACTTTGCAGCATTTAGGATCTTCCCCTACCAGGGATCAAACTTGTGCCCCCTGTATTGGGAGTCTTAGCCACTGGACCTCCAGGGAGGTCCTGACTTAGCCGCTTAACTCTATGTTCACTGTGTTAGTCAGTCAGTCTCTCCAATCCTGCATTTTCTAATCTGAAAAATGAGACTATTTGATGAGCTCTGCCTCCGTGGGACTGGGGTGTTGTACATGAGGGTGCTTTGTCAGATATGAGGGCTGTAAACTACAGACGTGTACAGAGATAGGGCAGGGCCGGAATAGGTCAGAGATTTTGAGTGGCGGTGGGTTGGGGGTGGGGGACGGGCACATTTCCAAAGCCGTGTTCTCTCCACCCCTCCAGTTTGCCAGGCAGGTCTCTTCCACTCCATTTTTCACCAGTTCCAGAACCTTCCTTTTTAAATGAGGCTCCTCAGATTCATTCATTCAGACAGCAAACAGAGTTTGAGCATCCATCATGTGTCAGACACTACACTAGATGCAGAAGGTAACATGAGGAGGGAAGTATACAGCCCTTGCCCTTGTGGGGTTTACAGTCCATAGGAGGGTGGACTGAGCCAATAACCAAAAAAAAAACCAAAGCCAGAGTAGAGTGGTTGTGATGGTTACAGGGGAGAAGCAGGAGGTCCCAAGAGACCGACGATGCAGACGGAATGGCCAGGTCTATTCTGGGGCTCAGAGAAGGCTTCCCCCAGGGATGCAGACCACAGCTGCAACGAGGAGTGTGAAAGCTAAGGAGGTGCCCAGGAGCAGAGAGTGGGGCATCTGGGGACTGGTCAGAGCTGGGGTGGGAGGAGCTGGGCTGCACTGAGTCAGATTTCGGGTGCTGAGGAGGCTGGAGGGGCAGAGCCAGGCCACCCAGGGTTTAGGTCTTTATTGTTAGAGCTCTGAGACCCCTGGAAGGGTTTTGAGCAGGCAGACCGTGGGACCCACTTTGCTTCCTGCAAGGTCGTGCAGGCAGGAGCGAGGGGCCAGAGCTCATGGCTTCTCTGGCTTCTCCCTGGAACCCGTGGTGCTGCTGCCCTTGATCTGGGTCTGGTCCTACACTCATCCTTGTCCCCTGTCTCTAAAACGCTTTAGCTGCAGTTGCTATTTTTGCAGGCTCTCTTAGGCAAGTCCTGGTCTTCATTTACCCTTGATGGGAACACAACCCTATTGGATGGGGAAAGTCACTGCTTTGTCCACTCTCAGAGCTTCCGGAGGCACCGACATGGAGCAGTGAGGTCTGGGAGGCCCACAGGGAGGTCAGCGGGGCTGATCACAGAGTCCTGTGACGTCCCCCTCCTTGTATTTGTGGCAAGGTGAAAAGAGGCCAGACTTTGACATTGGGGTCAAAACTCACCTTGGCCATGTGGTGACTGTGTGATCTCCATACAGGAGAGTCAAGGGTGAATTTCAGAGGCTCTTGAAACTGATCATAGGTGATACCAGCCATGTGGAACTGCTTGCTGGTGTCCCTCGGCTTATGGAGGCTGGGGTGTGGGAGAAGCTTCTTATTGGAGGCGATTCTTAAGCCAGGTTTTGGGGAGAGAGCTATTGGTGGCAGGACCTGGGTGGTGGTTGTGACTAGGATTGTGGTTTGGGGAGGCAGGAGAGGCTTTGGGCCTGGGGTACCCCGCCAGGTTCTGGTCCCACAGGGATGGGGGACATGGCTGGGAGCTGGGGACACAAGCCCCTCATGCTGCTCTACCTGGAGGAGGACAGGTGAATGTTGGGGTCCTGCCACCCCTGGGCCCTCGAGAGCTGAGGCTCCTTCACAGCAAATGCATTGGCTTTAGCTGGATGATGGTTCCGGGCCTCTGCGGGCTGGAGGGTCCCAGGCCTGGCGTTTTGCTGTTATAGCTATGCGTGGGTTCAATGTCCAGGCTGGGAGGGATTGGGGGAGGCAGGGGCCCCCCGGAGAGCTGGTGTGCGACTTATTTGCTGATTTCCCCACCCTGCTGAGAGGTCGGAGTGTGTTGGTGTGCTCTTGGGGAGCAGGGGTCCACAGGGCCTGACCCTGTGCCATTGTGACTGGGCTGGATGATATTGGGGGACAAAGAGTGACCACTGTCTTGGCTACTTTCGCTGAACCTGGATTCACAAATCTGAGGCCCAGGGTTTGTTTCTACAAAGCTGCCCTTCGACAAGTAAAAGACGCCTGTGAACGTCCCCTCCTAGAACCAAGGGTCCATTTTCTTCCCCACATAAAAGGAAATGAAATGTGTAGAGCTCTAATAAAACATGAAAGGCTTAGGTGTAAGCCAGAAAGCAGGGTTTTGAATGGGATCTGGCGGTCTCAGCTGGTTGGAGGCGTATCTATTATATGGCAGCAATGAGAAGTTAGTTTCTATTAACTGGCTGACTTTGTTCGCAGCTACTAGTGAAATGGACCACTTTCTCAGTGGCATCTGCCAACCGCTGCACACCCCACAGTCAGAGCCTGGTGTTAAAGGGTTGTAGGTCTTACATCTGTATGTTGAACCTGCGCATGGCTTTTGCAAGGGTACTGGGCCTTAGTTATAATGCTGGTAGCAGGTGGTTCATTCATTCACTCATTCATTCAACTATGTGTTGAGTGCTAAGTTGCTGCAGTCATGTCTGGCTCTCTGCGACCCCATGGACTGTAGCCCACCAGGCTCCTCTGTCCATGAGATTCTCCTGAAAAGAATGCTGGAGTGGGTTGCCATGCCCTCCTTCAGGGGATCTTCCCAATACAGGGATCAAACATGCATCTCTATGTCTCCTGCATTGGCAGGTGGGTTCTTTACCATACTGCATGAGCTTGTGTGTGAGCAGGTGAAAACAGGCAATTCATTAATATAAGGAAGTAGATAACGCGGTCACTCCTGTTTCACTGACAAATGTCATAGGAGTCTGAAATAGGAGGATTGTTTCTGGGGCCTCCTTGGGAGAGGAGGCCCCTGAGCTGCACATTGGAAGATGGGCAGAGATGGAAGTGAGTGAGGCAGGGTGAGGGGGGGTCCAGCCTAGGGGGCAGTAAGCAGATAGTGACCTGGGTGAAGGGACACTTGGAGAAGGGAGAGGAAGACAGGTTTGGTGAGGAAACTGGGGAGGCGGAGCCAGTCCAAAGCTCCAAATACCTGCTCTCTTCTGCTTATTCCTCTGCTCCGCCCTACCTGAGCACAGCTGAGTGATGGATTCTCTGCCATCACCGTGGGGACCACCCACATCCATTAGCTGAGCCTCTGAAGCAGGATCCAGGGTTCTCCACACTTTGGAATCCTGTTTGGAAGGCAGCCCAGTCTGCAGGTGGCCGGGAGCTCCGGGGTGTGCCCCCTCTCCCAAACCCCCTCACTCCCTCTTCCCTGCCTCATCTGGTGGAAGACAGTCCCAGAAGGTTATCCCAGGTCAAAGCTAGGGGATCTTCTCCCAGGAAAACCTGGAGACAGGCAGGCCCCCAGGTTCCAAACAAGAGGAACCTGAGCAAGGAGAGCGGGCATGTCTGGGCAGATGGTGAGGCTGCTCCTTGGAGCTGTATGCCCTCAGAGAGGCCTTTCCTCCGGGACTACCCGAGCCCTCCTCTTCCAGGCCAGCAAGGTCTGCCCCAGGCTGTGCCAGGATGCTGGTTGCCCCCGCCCCCACCGCCCGGCAGGTCTGTTCTACATGTAAGCCCTCCCTGCAGTGGACACCCATGCGGCTGTCGGAGGCCACCCCTCTCTCGTCCCTGAGAACCTGCCCTCCCTTTTCTGCTCATTCTCCTATAGGACAAAGGCAGGTGAGCCAAGGAAAACCAGGGTTTTCTTCTGTCCCAGGGTCAAGCCAACGTGACAAGGGCCTCCACCCAGGGGAGGCTCTCCTAGCTCCTGCCTCCATACACCCACTCTGCCCTGGAGGTGTTCTCAGGCCCTGAGCTGTCATGGGCTCCTGCAGCCTGCCTGTCTCCAGGATTTTCTGGGAGAAGACCCATGGCTTTGACCTGGGATGACCTTCTGGGACCCTCTTCCGCCAGGTGAGGCAGCTGGTCCAGGCAGGGAAGAGGCGGTGAGGGGGTTTGGGGAGAACAGCAGATGGCCCAACAAACTAGACAGTTAATCCAACCAAATTACGGCAACAGATGTTTGAAGATGTTTGCATTCAAATTCAAACTGTTAGGTCTCTTGGAAGAGCCAACCAGAATGGGGAAGTTCGCTCTCCCTCTTAATTAAAACCAAACAAGACTAAACAATCATTTTTAAAAATCAGGCCCTGGTGCCAAGATGTCAGGGGTCATCCACCGGCGACAGTAGAGACTGTGACCGCCTGTTGGGGTGTCGGGGCCCAGCCCTCCAAAGAAGGCTTCCCCTACCCCGCAAGAGGGGAGTGGGGCACTGGGGAGGTGGTCAGCTGCCCGGCGGGTGGGGGAAGGATGGGAGGGTGGTAATGATGTGCTGCCTGGGAATGCCCACCGGCAATGGCCCGGCCCGCGAGCGGCTTGCGGGAGGCACAGCATCCCGAAGAGGGAGCATTATTGATGCTCTTGCCTCGGGGAGGGAGAGCCGATAATGGATGGTGGATGGGGGATGAGCTTTGTCATCAAACAAGGGGGCTGAAGGATGGTCCGCTGAAACGTTATCAGTCATGCCTTGATCAAGATGTAAGACTCTCCAGGTCTTCCGTCCTCGCTCTCCTTCTCCCCTCCCCGCCGCTGCCCGCACCCTCCTGGGCTCCCCTTCCTCCCTCTGCCTTCATCCCGCACTTTCCTCCTTCTCCCCCTTTGTACGCCTTCTGCCTCTTTTCTTCGCTAGTCTCTCCTTTACTCACTTGTTCGGTAGCTTCCTCTGTCTTTCTCTTCTTTCCTCTCTTCCCACCCTTCCTTCCTCCTCCCTCCCCCACCCCTGCTTCCGTCCAGTGTTTTCTGTAATTCAGGGCCCCTTCTCCTTGTCACTCCCCCACTCACATGTTATGTGGGTAAGATTCTTTATTTCAGACCAAACTACTTCAGCGATGCTTTAATTCTCAGCTTTCACTTCCTCCTCTCTTACCTCTCCTCAGCCCCACAGAAGGCACTGAAAAGATCTTGGAAGTGATGGAATGGGTTGAAGAAATTCAAGATAACCTTGTTTATTCTTAGCAAACTCTCAGCCTCTCTGCACCTCGGGGATCACACGAAACCTGCATGCCCACACAGCCCCTGTGGGCCTTGGCCTGGCTCCTAGCTGTGTGGGTCTCCCCGTCTTCAGATCCTCTGCCCTCTACTGCCCTGGACTGAGTATCTCCCCCAAATTAGCAGAGATGCCGGGAGCTGCTGCATCCCTTTGGACTGGTCTTTTCTGAGCAAAAGAGGGGCACTGTCACATGGGCCTAGAGGCCCCCCTCCCTGGCCTCACTTTTTTGTGCACACAGTCCCCTGCACCCGCTGCTCCCCTCTGGCCCACACATCTTAGATGACCCAGGATCTCTGATCGAATGCTTTCATCCTGACGCTCACCTACCCCGAGGAAATTTAGCTGTACAAGAACAGATCAGCATTAGAATGAAGCTGCCGTGGTGGAATTTTCAGTGTTGTTGGGCCAGTGTAAAAGTTATTATTTGGGACAGGAGATCTTGGTGCCCTTGAAATCACAAAGAATAGGAGACAATCTTTATGGGGGAGCTGATATTTCACATTTACAGATTAGACTCTAGACATCTAGCAGTAGACATCCAGCAGCAACATCTTTCTGATGGTAAAACAGAAACCACCCTGGTATAATCTCAAGACGTATATGGACAGGGACAGTCCACCAGGGTCTATGCCAGGCACTGCCCTTGCTGGTCAAATCCTCAAACAACCGCCTGCTCATGATTCTCACTGCCTCAATACTGGCTACATTTATTGAGTGCTTACTATGCAGGCACTGTGTACTCATGTAACCTCCACATGTGTCTGATATGAATGATTTTTAACCGTATTTTACTGAGAAGGAAACTGAGGCCTGACAAGGTTGAGAAACTTGGCCAAATCCATCCACCTTATTAAATAGTTGAGTTGGGGGGGATAACCTGAGATCAGGTGGACTCAAAGGCCATACCCTAACGCCTTCACCTGAGCTTGGGAGAGGGCCCCCCTTCATGGACAGAAGTGACCCTGATGGACAGAACCATGCAAGGCTGTAGGGGCAGCTGGGTCACTTTGAGGCTGTGTAGTCAGGGCTGTGCTGGAGCTGGTTCACATGACATCTCCTCCCAACTCTGCATTTAGTCAGCTGGTAACTTGCACTCAGCCAAGGCACAGGGGGGATTTATACCATGGAAACTGGCAAACACTATAAACCAGAGCTTTCCCTCCCAGCTCACCACTGATTCTAATTCACCCATGGGAAAGGCTGCGGCAGCTGAATGGACATGTGTCCTAGCCTTTGCAAGGTGAGGAGCAGGAGAGATAGACAGGTCTATCACTTCAGGTACTCATTCAGCATCAGGGGCCCAGTGTGGGGGTAAGGTCAGGGAGGTGGTAGAGAAGGGCCAGGGGAACTGGCTTCAGAAAGAACAGGTGCATTAGCGTTCCCCATAGAGCCACCAGGCAGCTAATGCCCGTACCTAATGCCTGATGCAGCAGCCGCCAAGGCCTCCTGGCCCCAGCTCACATAGGTAGAATGAGAAGAAGCCAGGGACAATGGTGATTACAAAATCAATGAGGATGGGACAGGGCAGGGCGGGGAGTCAAATTTAGCCAGGGGAGGAAGCTGACTGGCTCCTTGCCCACCCCCTCTGCCTCTTTATATCTGTCTTTCCAGATCTTTCTGGCTCCGAGCAGACAGGTACCAAGGTTGGGCAGACACCTGCTCTACACCATGCCCTGTGAAGTAGAAGTGATGCCAGGACCCCTCCTTCAAAGGGCCCACGTGGGTGGTCAGCAGAGAGGGTCACTAGGGGCTGGAGTCATCCTCATCCCAGCTGCCCCCTTGCCCTGAAATGCCCCCAGTCCCTGGTCTAGCTGCGTGAACTTCCTGTGAACTCCCATAGCCACCTCCTCATCCTTTCCTGAAAAATTGCCCGACACCCTCCTCCCACTGCAAGAGGAGGTCTTCCTCTATGAGCCCCGGTCCCTGCATCCTGCTGCTGAACATCATTTGTGGATTAAATAAGCAAATGGTGAGGAAGGGCGCCCGGAGGTGAGACCTGGGTAAGGAGTGGAGGGTGAGGTGGCTCAGCTGGGCTCTGAGCAGAGCTGTATTTGGTGCAGGGCTGTGAGAGGGCTGCCCCTGAGCCAGAGCCAGACGTGTTCCCTGGGGAGTTGGGGGGATCTCCTATAGGCCTGTGCCAGACAATATTGGGGTCAGATAGCCTGCAGGGGTCTCCTTCTGTTGTGAGGTAGGAGGGGCCTTGAAGGAGGAGACTGCTGGGCCTGTGAAGGTGGATGATGTGGAGGTTGGGGAGATGGCAGGTCGAAACCTGAGAATTCTTTGCTCCACAGCTGAGCGGGGGACTTCAGTCAAGGTGGGAACAACACCCCCAGTAAATAAGGGTGACCTGACTTGAAGTATTAGCCGTCTAATTTTCCCCAGAGAGCCTAGGAACCAGCAGGCCCTTGTCAGCCCCTGCTGGCCACCTCAGTAGAAAAATAGTGGCTTCCAAAGATGTCCATGTCTTCATTTCTAGAACCTGTGACTATGTCACCTTACATGGCAGAAAGGGCTTTGCAACAGGATGAAGTTAAGGCTCTTTAGATGGGATATTATTCTGGATTGGGTGGGCCCAAGGGCCATCACAAGGGCCCCAGTCAGAGGCAGGCAGAGGGCCAAAATCAGAGCAGAATGTCATGGCAGAAACACAGATTGGAGGGATGTGACCAGGAGCCAAGGAATGCTAGCAGCCTCTAGAAGCTGGAAGAAGTTCTCCCCTGGCATTTCCAGAAGGAACCAGCCATGCCAATACTTTGATTTTAACCTTCTAAGACTCATTTTGGGCTTTGGACCTCCAGAACTATAAGAGAATAAATCGGTGATGTTTTAAACCACTGAGTTCATGGTACTCATTGCAGCCGCAGCAGGAAACTGACGCACCACAAAGCTCAGGTGGAATCAGAGTGCTGTTTGGGCACAGTCATTCTCACAGACAGGCTCCCTCCCACTGCTGCACAGTCCTCTCAGGCCATTCCTCATCCTCTCCAGACATCCGGGACCCTCCTCAGTGCCTCTGACCCATGAGCTCTCCCGCTGCAGGGACTGCTGCTGCCTGGGGCAACTGTCCCTTGACTGTTTGTGTATCTGGCTCATTCTTAAACTCTGGTATTCTCCCCCTAAATGTCACTGCCCTCTAAGTGTCATTCCCATTCTATTTTCTGTCAGACACCCTATTTACATCCCCCAACACACACATTTGATCTTCTCATAGTTCATTATCTATTTCTTGTCATTAGCATGCAAGTCCCTTGAAGGCAGGATGTCCTCATCATGCTGTACTGACCCTGCTCTATCTTTTTTCACAGCACTTGTCCTCTTTCAGCTCCATCAGGCAAGAGCTCAGCTCTGTGCTCCTGCACAGTGCCTGGCACAGAGCGGGCCACGATGTATATTGGTGAATGGGTGGATGGATGGATGGATGGGTGGGTGGATGGGTGGATGGGTGGGTGGATGGGTGGATGGGTGGGTGGATGGGTGGATCGGTGGGTGGATGGTTCAGAAAATGTCCCGAGGGCTGTTGGCACCACGGGTATGGATGTGAGGGCTTGAATTCTCTCTTTTAGAAGTTGTTCCTCTCTCCTAACAGATTTTCAGTCTTGAGCACTTCCTCAGTGCTAGCCCCTCTAAACAAGCCAGTCATCTAGACATCATTATCCCTGCATTAAAAAGGAGAAAACCAAGATCCAACAAGATGAAGAGTTTGCCAAAGGTCACAGGGGCAGTGGGTGGTGGGAACATTTTTGACCTAAAAGCAGCTACTGCCATAGGACACAGGCCTCAGTGTGGTTGGAAAGCTGGGCCCATGGGAAAGAGATTTTAAACATCCCCAGGATAGGATGAAGGGTGCTTTGGGGACAAGGGTATGTGAGGAGAAGTTCCCAAGGGCTCTGATAATGGTATCTAGAGTGTTCTGTCTGTTGGGAGGCCCCTCAAAGCTTGGGCCCAGCAGCCAGCATGCTCAGGGGGCCTCCTTCACAGAGCTCCCCACCTCTTGCAATTGATCAATTGCTGTTTTAATTTGGAAGCCCTGCTACACAGAGGGCTGATGAATCCACGCCATGGCCCCTTTCTGGCACTGTGGTCACATGGCCCCAGGGTTTTACCGTTTGATGAACCATAAAACACCCTTGTGCAGCACACCTTTTATTGACTTCAAATTGCCTCTTGTCATCGGAGGTCGGGGAATCATAAAGGGCTGGCCTTATTAGTTTTCCTTGGTGATGGACAGGGAAGCCTGGAGTGCTGCAGTCCATGGGGTCACAAAGAGTCGGACACGATTGAATGACTGAACTGAACTAAACTGAACTGCAGTGCGAGCTGCTCAGAGAGAGGTGCAGTGTCAGTCAGAACAAGGAGGTGGCAATCCTTTCTCCCTTCCCCAAAGCAAGGAGCACCTTCTGGTTGGGAGGGCTGGCTGTGTCCCCGTCTCACCAGTATGGTGAGGACAGCAGGCTGAACCCCAGACTGCTGCACTGAAAGTGCTCATCTACAAGACTCCTGCACTGATGAATCTCACATGTGCTGCCCCTGACATGTGTATTTATTTGTGTGTGTGTGTGTGTTTTAATGGACTTGCCCCATCCACCAGCATGAAGGTTCCAGGAGAGCAGGCACTATCTGTTTTGGGCACTGCTGCATACTTGGCACCCAGAACGATTCCTGGCTCAGTATATATCTGTAGATTAACTGACAAACTGAGTGGAGAAAAGACCTGACCCTGCTTTCTACCTTCATCTCAGCTGTCATCAGTCTCTGCCTAGAAGGCCCCAGCCAGTGGACCCCAAGAGACCAGGGTGTTTCCCTCTTCCTGCCTTTGCTCCTGTACTGCTTCCACTGCCTGGAAATACTCTGCCCCTTCTCCCACGCCCAGCCCTTATGCCTGGGGAATCACAATCCATCCTTGAAGACTCAGCTCAGGTGTCCCCTCCTCCAGAGAGCCTCCCTGAGAGCCCCGTCTTGGTGGCCACCCTCCCCCATCCCAAAAGACCCCTCCTAGATAATTCCATGTCTCCATTACCCCATCAGACTCTGTGTTCCTTATGGGAGGACCTTGTGGTTTCTTTATCTTTGTAACATAGCAGGTGTTCAAAGTTAATCAACTGAAATTTAGATGCAATTAGGGCTTCCTTCGTGGCTCAATTGGTAAAGAATCTGCCTGCAGTACAGGAGACCCAGGTTTGGTCCCTGAATTGGGAAGATCCCCTGGAGGAGGGCATGGCAACCCACTCCAGTATTCTTGCCTGGAGAATCCTATGGACAGAGGAGCATGGCAGGCTACAGTCCATGGGGTTGCAAAGAGTCAGACATGACTTAGTGTTCAAGCCAGTGCGTGAAGCTGGGACTGCCTCCCCAGGAAGTTTACAATCTAAGAGGGGCTGGGCACCCCAGAAACCTGGGGACCAGAACTCAGATGGGCATAAAAGCAGTAGTACTCATGGATGCACAGTGCAGACAGGGGCTGAAAAGGATGCAGAAGGCGCCCAAGAAGGATTGAGTGAGCAGGCGAATGGATGGAGCAGTGAGGGCCGGGTAAAACCACCAGGGACGGTTTTCTTGGAGGACGTTTTGGTCAGGTTTTAAGGGAGAAACGGGGCAAGGCTTACAGGAGGGGAAATCAAGCCATCAGCTAGCGCACCGTTTCCCCCAGAGCAATACTGGGGCTGCAGGTTTGCCTCCCGACTGCTCTCTGTCCTCAGCCAGTGCCTCAGCTTCCTAACCCATGGAAGGCGAGCTCTCGGACAGGCAAGCCAGCGGGGTTGCCGTGGCGCTGGAGTAGGGAGCAGGGCGAGCTGTCTCAATGGGCGATGCGATGCAGGGGCGGGTCTCGGAGGTCATCCTCCCAGCACAGTGATGACCCAGCTGGCACCATGGTGGGGACCAAACAGACAAGGCTCCTTCCTAATGCTCTGAGGCTTCCGAAAGCATCTGCTCAGCAGGGCCACTGGGCCAGGGACTCTGTCCAGAGTACTTTCCTGCTCCCTCCCAACCTCCCTCCTCTCTTCCATGGCCCACCCAGGTCCTCTGAGGGCTTCAACCCCAGCCCTGCTGCCACTCCCGGTGGCAGTGAGCAGGATGTCAGGGGGAAGAAATGGGTCCCTTCTGGCCACAGCTAGACCTTACTGGTTCCTACCCCTAGTGCTCCATGGAGAGAGGGCCTTCCTCCAAAGGGAATTTGAGAGCATCTTTGACCATTGGGTATTCTTTTTGCAAGGCTATTCAAAGCTCCTTCCTTCTGAAGTCTATTCTGTGGCCCCTAAAGTGCAAAATCAGAAACTGACTACATGCTCTGCTCCCTGGGGTGTAACTCATTGGCTCCAGGAACTCGCTAGCTCCGGTTCAAATGGCAGAGCTTCACGACTTACCCTGCAGGCTGCAAAGCCTTCCTCCTCCCTCCAGAAATTGACCCCTGGGGCTCTGGGAAGGGACCTTGGATGAGTCTACCACCCGAATCCCTGTGCTGCTTTGTCTCTCTGTGAGCTTCTCTGCACATGTGTGGTGGTCTGGAGCTGTGCCCAGCACTCAAAGGGCTTCAGCGGCCAAAGCATCAACAGAGATTGAGAACCGTCATCTCAAGTGTAACAGAGTATCTACCTCGTGGCAGTTACCTCTCCTCTGCAGGAGCTCATGGTTCAGTAGATAAGACATGGACTGTGGCTCAGGGAGCAGGGGAAGGCTTGGGCAGAGATGGGGCTTGAAGAATGGATGGGAAGTCAGCTGCTGGGAGGCCATGATTTCACCAGGCAAGGTCCAAGCCAAGGCGAAGAGGAGAGAATGTATAAGCCATGAGGTTGTGGAGAATGGGTTGTCTGGACTGAGGTTTAGGCAGAATCTGATTCAACTACAGTCTTTCGGGGCTTCAGGAGACTTTGTTTAAGCTTTTCCAGAAACCTCTCTTTGCTCTTCAGTTACAATGAGGCCCCGATGGATGCACTGTTTAAACCAGGCTGTGGCAGGTAGCAGAGAACACGCCCCAGGTCATTCATCATCTTTACTTCTTTACCTGGCCCCCAAGTTCCCCCCTGATCTTCTTCCCCTACCTCAGCCCTGCTCCTTGTTGTCCCAGAGCATTAAAAGGATTTTAGAATGCCGAATGATTATTGATATACTAATGAGTCTGTCCAGTGGCCATTAGGCTGCAGACTACTTGGATATTTTTAAACTACTAAAATCAAATCTTGCAACATCCATTATGCCCTGAATGGTACATTGCTGCTGAAGCCCAACACGCATAAACACAACTGAGCCTGCATTATCAAACATTTAAGCCCTTAAAAATTGCCCAACCTCTAAAATCTCCTTTTAGGACCCCACTCCGGTATGGCCCAGGCAGACACTAATCTCCCCATTAAGACCTCTCCACCTATTCCCAGCTTGAGGCTGGGGGTCTGCTTTACACCAGGGCAGCAGCTTTCAAGCGCATTAAAGGATCAGGCCAAGCAAAGATGATCTTCTTCTCTCCTCCCGGGGAGGCGGGCTGAGCAGGCAAGCCGACCAATCACTTTCGAGGACAGAGCAGTGTTGCCCATAATTCTGTGTGTTGCTGTTGTCTAGGGTAGGGTGGGGGTGGGGAATAGTACAGAGCTAGCATGCCGACGCCCAGGTAGCTGCTCTGTGGCCTCTGAAGGGCCCTGGGGGCTCTGCGTGGACAGCAGACCGGGTTGGGTCCAGGCAGGAGGCAAGGGACCTTAGTGTCGCCATCGCCCTCCTCCCTTCTGTCAGCGTGCTGTGCACCGAGTCGTCGTCATTGTTCAGTAGCTCATTTGTGTCCAACTCTTTGTGACCCCACGAGTGGCAGCACACCAGGCTTCCCTGTCCTTCACTATCTCCCAGAGTTTGCTCAGACTCGTGTCCATTGAGTGCACGATGCCATGCAACCATCTCATCCTCTGTCACCCTCTTCTGTTCCTGCCAGACTCGATCTTTCCCAGCATTGGAGTCTTTTCTAATGAATCGGCTCTTCATATCAGGTGGCCAAAGCATTGGAGCTTCAGCATCAGTCCTTCTAATGAACATTCAGGGTTGATTTCCTTTACAATTGACTGGTTTGATCTCCTTGCTGTCCAAGGGACTCTCAAGAGGATTCCCCAGCACCACAGTTCAAAAGCATCAATTCTTCGGTGCTCAGCCTTCTTTATGGTCCAACTCTCACATCCGTACATGACTATTGGAAAAATCATAGCTTTGACTAGATGGACCTTTGTCAGCAAGGTGATGTAAGGGAGCCATTCTGGGGTTCCCACCTGGGCCCAGAGAACAGGCGCCCCCAGCGTTTGGAATGTTGGAGACAGCGGCCTCCATGGGAGGAGGCCGACTCAGTTCTCTTCCCAGCTCTGCCACTCCCTGATGTGTGTGGTTTCACCCTTTGCCCCGCATGGTCAGTTTTCAGAGGCAGGTCCAGCCTGGGTTGGGGAAAGTCCCATCTATTTCCCTGGGATGAGAGGATACTTGTCTAATTCAAGAATCAAGAATCAGGGAGCTGGTGGTTCAGATCATATTTCCAAATCCATTTCACCAAAGACACTGTGGTTTTGCATTTCCTCTGCCTGACTTCTCTCTCAGTTGACACAGAAACAGCAAGAGGAAGGGGTTTCTATTTAACCGCTTGATCTCGCCATACCTTCCTAGGGTCTAACACTCCAGCTCCCACTGAATGTCCTTTTGCATCTTTCCGCTTAGAGCCTTGAGTCTTCTGACACACTCAAAACACCCAGTGCTTTCTTGCCTCTTCCCCTGGACCCTAAACTCAGAGCTAAGCTGATGCAGTATCTCCAGGTTCAGTCCTGTGTTTCTCTTTCTATTGTCCCCACATTTACAAACCAGCATACTGACCGCCTTCACGACTCAGCTCACATAGCTGAGTGCTGGGGAGACAGGTGCTGGGACTGAGCTGGTACTCTTATTCTCAAAGGAGGGACCACATAGCTCTACCTCCAACCAGTTTTGTTCAGTTCAGTTCAGTTCAGTCACTCAGCCATGTCCAACTCTTTGCAACCTCATGGACTGCAGCACGCCAGGCCTCCCTGTCTATTGCCAACTCCCGGAGTTTACTCAAACTCAAGTCCATTGAGTCAGTGATGCCATCCAACCATCTTGTCCTCTGTCATTCCCTTCTCCTCCTGCCTTCACTCTTTCCCAGTTATGTGGTTGTAAGCAAAAGGACAGAGAGGCCTGGTGTGCTGCAGTCCATAGGGTCACAAAGAGTGGGTCACGAAGAGTCGGACACAACTGGGCTACTGAACAACAACAAGCAAAAGATTTAATACATAATTTATCTGAGCCTCATTCTTTGGTCACTTTCTGATTCTAGGATTCACTAGAATGCTAGTGAAGATAATCCACAGAGAACACCTGGCATATCATAGGTAAGCAAATGTTAGTTGCTCAGTTGTGCCCGACTCTGCGACCTCATGGACTACAGCCCGCCAGGCTCCTCTGTCCATGGGAGTCTCCAGGCAAGAATACTGGAGTGGGTTGTCTTTCCCTTCTTCAGGGGATCTTCCTGACCCAGGGATCAAACCGGGTCTCCTGCAGGTAGATTTGTTACTGTCTGAGCCACAAGGGAAGCCCTGGCATAAATGTTAATTTCCTTCCCTGCCCTTTTCTTTGCTGAGTGACCTTGAAAAGCCTCACGGCCACTCTGAGCCTCAGTTTCTGTCTTTCTTTCCTTTCTTCTCCCTGCCCGGTATTGATATTCTTAAAGTCCAGACCTAAAACTCTTTGGACATCTTTCTGCATCCATAGACTTTCCTGTTCCTTCTAAGCACTGTACAGAAAGGATTGCAGCTCCTTTGGTGGCTGAACTGCAGTCTTCTCAGGGCCCGAAATGTGGCCTTTGCTGTCCTTTCTTTTCTGATATTTCCTGCTATGACATTGGGCTGCCAGTGCCTTGGCCTCTTGTACAGAAAAGCCTGCCTTTGGATCATCTGAAATGTGGACAGTTTGCAAGGGCAATAATCTGCCTGATGGATGCAGGAAGTTGGCAGGCTGAGTCTCTTCCTGTGACTCTGTCATCCCACGGTTATTATGCTCCTTGCTACTGTGGACAGAAGGAGGCCTGGGTGCTGTGGTGTGGTTTCCGTCTGCCTGTGTTTGGTGCCTGCCAAGCCCTTTGGTCTGCTCCAGCTTAGGCTTGGGGTTTCTGGAGCAGAAAGGGACAGGGGCCTGAGAAAGCAAAACTCTATGCTTGGTGGTCAACAGCCCCCATGTGACCTTGGGGGTGGAGCTCGCGGGGGTAGGGACATGCTTCCTTCTCCCAGTTTCCTGCCAAGTGCTCCACCATTTTTCACGGCTCAGGCCTCATGCTGGAGTGAAGCCGGGGCTTATATTTCCCACCACCTAGCAGTGTGACATCTGTGAATGGATTTCTAATTACACATATAAATCAGCATGATTGGAAATTCTTGAAATTTTATTGGGAAGGAAATTTATAGTGATTAAAACCAATTAATTTGGGCCTCCTATTAATCCAGGCAGCGGGGTTGGGGCTGCGATGCTGCTGTGCCTTCTAAAAGCCATTGGGTGGGGATGGGCTCGATCTGGGGGCCACTGGGGGCGCGTGCTCATTTTTCAGGTTACAAACGCTCATCCCATGTTTTAAATTACACCCCTGCCCCCGGCCACGTAGCTTGTTTTGTGTCTAAAAATAGAGTTCTGGGCTTTCACTAAAGATTCAGAAACACTAAAAGGAATCTTTTTAATCAAAATAAAGAACCCTTTTTAATTACTCAGCCTCTCTCACAGTTGGAGGTAATAATTGTCGTGTGCTCTTAAGTAGGGCTGTTATTAGATTTCCCTGGGGCTCCTCTATTTTCTAGAAGTTAGCAATTCTGGCTGTTGAATGCCAGAGAAGAAAGAGTCAACTTTCATCTTTTTAAGTCTTTAATGTCAAGACCCCCTTTAAGGTCACGATCAGGTAGGGGAACTCCCCAGGTCATACGGAAATAGGAAGGAGAGGTGTGGGCTGTGGTAGATACTAGGTCTGCCTTGGGAAGAGCCACCTGGTGATTCTACACTCTGGGCAAGATCAAGTTCAAATCTCTCCTTGGTTAGCTCTCTATTCCCCATTAAATGTCTTCTGAAGACTCCAACCAAGACCATATTCTGTTCCACCCTGCCCAGGAGTTTTCCTGGACTCCATTCCTGCCAACTCACCTCAGCTCTGGGCAGGTGAGAATGGGCCTGGAGTAGTGCCCTGAGGCTGCCTTGAGAAAGTTGCACAAACTGGGGAGCTTAACACAACAGAAACATTCTCCCAGTTCTGTAGGCCAGCAGTTTGAAATTAAGGTGTCGGTTCAGTTCAGTTGCTCAGTCATGTCCGACTCTTTGCCACCCTATGGACTGCAGCACGCCAGGCCTCCCTGTCCATCACCAACTCCTGGAGTTTACCCAAACTCATGTCCATTGAGTCAGTGATGCCATCCAACCATCTCATCCTCTCCCATCCCCTTCTCTTCCTGTCTTCAATCTTTCCCAGCATCATATGAGTCATATGAGTCAACTCTTTGCATCAGGTGGCCTAAATATTGGAGTTTCAACTTCAACATCAGTCCTTCCAATGAACACTCAGGACTGATCTCATTTAGGATGGACTGGTTGGATCTCCTTGCAGTCCAAGGGATTCTCAAGAGTCGTCTCCAATACCACAGTTCAAAAGCATCAACGTGTCAGCAGGGCCATTCTCCCTCTGAAATCTGTAGAGGAGAATCCTTTCTTTGGTGTGGGATGGCAATCCCTCACATCCTCTGGCTTTTAGACCCAGCACTCCAATCTCTGCCTCCATTGTCACATGGCCATCACTTTCCCATATGTCTCTGTCTTCTCTTATAAGTGCACACCAGTCATGTTGAACTGGGTCCTACTCTATATCTCATATTAACCTTATATGTGCAAAAACCCTACTTCCAAACAAGGTCATATTCACAGATACCAGGGGTTAAGATATCGACATATCTGGAGGTTCACTGTAATCCAGAACAAGACCCTTTGTTGACAGATATCTGAAGTTACAGGACTATTCTTGGTTCTAGTCGTAGCACTCATCATAACTTTAAATAATATAGTTAAACACCTGTTTCTTGTTTCTCTGATGTTCATCAGAGTCTTGACTATTCACTTTGTAAGATCAGGAATTAGACCTCTACTCTTCCCTCCAATTTTCTTCCCCTGGCACTTGTACTTTTTGCATTACATGGCAAAGTGAGACCAGACCCCACTTCTTTTTCCTCGTGGATACACAACTACATTGCATTTTCCAGCCTCCCTGCAGTTTGCTGAAGCCAAGTGGCTAAGTCTGACCAATGGCCTGCATATGCCACTTCTGAGTCTGACCTCTGAAAATTCATGTGTGGGCCTCCACACATTCTCCTTTCTAGTCTGCAGGATGGTGTGGACCATTTGGTGGAGGACTTGGAGACCTTAAAATGAAAGTATCATTATTAGATGGAAGGACCCTGGATCCTTGGGTCACTTCATAGAGCAGAAAGCCACCTCTACTTCTTCATTACCATTCACCTCAATCACTGTGACATGAGCAAGAAATCAACACTTATGGTGGTAAGTCACTGAGATTTATCGGTTGTTTAATAAAATGATTAGACTGTGCTGAATAACAGATCCAACTGAGTCACGTAACTGAAAGCTGGCAGTGGAGTGAGAAACAGCTTTTACAACTTTATGATCATGTACTCTGCTGGGCCAAACAAGGACCAGGATTACACCTCTCTTGGTTGGCATTGAACTCACATGGATTCTCCAACAATATATGAAAACTGTGCTACAGGTTAGCTTACTTTTCACCTGGAGCTTCACTCTAGTGTACAGCTCCCCTTCAATCCCTTGAAGTTTCTAATTGCTATCTTTGATTTTTCTTGTAAAATATAACTTTATCATAATCTCAACTTTTCAAAAATATTCTTAGTTCCATAATCTATTGTAATCTAGTCCTCAACTCCACTTCCCAGTTTCCCCTCCCAGGACCATCCCCTGCTCTGAGACTTGTCCTCTTGGCTGATATTTAGCCATCATCTAAGGAGTTAGAATCAGTCTTTCCTGGACCCTACCTTTTTCTCTTTCTAGTTTTGTTTCACTCTTCTGTTGGATATGTCTTCAAGTTACAGTTTTTCTTTTCTGTATAAGCTCTTTAGAAAGAATATTTGGGAGGTAGGCTTTCTCAGTCCTTACTTGGCTGAAAATGTCTTTTTTCTATTGCTTACTATGTATTGATAGCTGTTTGTGTACAGAGCTTAGGTTCTGACTGATTTTCTTTCAGACTTTGCAGCATTGCTCTATTGTCTCTCAGCACGCAGAGGTGCTTGGGCTTTCATCCTTCATTTGTCCTTTTTTGTCAGCTTTCAGGATCTTCTCTTGTCTTTGGTGTTCTGGAATTCCAGGAAGGTGTATCTAGGTGGGATTCTTTTCATTCATTGTGTGGAGCCTGTGGTCTGAAAACCAGTCTCCTGCTTCAGCTCTGGAAGTTGTCTTGTATTATGTCTCTGATAATTTCTTCTCCTCCATATTCTCTGTTCTGTCTTTCTGGGAACCTACTAATCAAATATTGTCTCTCCTGTCTCTCCTTATGCAAAAAAGAAAGGCTGTAACTTGAAGACATATCCAACAGAAGAGTGAAACAAAACTAGAAAGAGAAAAAGATAGGGTCCTGGAAAGACTGATTCTGACTCCTTAGATGATGGCTAAATATCAGCCAAGAGGACAAGTCTCAGAGCAGGGGATGGTCCTGGGAGGGGAAACTGGGAAGTGGAGTTGAGGAATAGATTGCAATAGATTATGGAACTAAGAATATTTTTGAAAAGTACGCTAAGATTCTTACCATTTCACTTGTATTTCCTCTTTCTCTAGTTTGGTTGGGGTGGTCTATATTTTGAGAAATTTCCTTTATTTTTGTGTGTCTTTCTATTTAAAAAAAAGGTTACAATTTACATTTCTAAGAGCTTGTTTCTTTATGATTAAAAAATCCCTCCTTTTTCATAGCACTCTGTTCTTTTTAAATGGATAAAATGTGCTCTGAAATCTCTGTCATGACTTTTTAATTTGAAAAGGTTAAGAATTTTCTGAATCTTTGCAGTTTTCCTGGGGAGTCACTGTTTCTACTTGTCTCTTCCTCTGCACTGGTGATTGTTCCCATGGGCTGGGTGACTGTGGACAGTTCTCCATATGGAAGGAAGACTGATCTGAGTATCTTTTCCTGGGAGCAAGCCTTTTCCTCTTGTCCTCAAAACATCTCCCTTGAAAGAAACATGTGACTTGAAGCTTGTCAGTGTGGCTGCTTGGCTAACACATTTTAATTTAAAAGGCATGAGCTGGAGCACATCAGTCAGGGCACCCAATCCTCGATACCACACAGACACATACACAGTGGCAGAATGATCTTACTCTATGGTCCCCACAGGTCTGCCTGGAACCTTGGTTGCTTCCTACCAGTTCATTCAATTCCCATAGAAAAGAACTGCTACATTAAAAAAAAATTGAAGTACAGTTGATTTACAACACTGAGTTATTTTCAGGTGTACAGCAAAGTAATTCAGTTATATATATATATATATATATATATATACACACACAGATTATTTTATTTGTTATTAAAGAAATTTAATATCATTCCCTGTGCTATACAGTAAACCCTTGTTGTTGTGTCTCTTATATGTGTAGTAGTTTGTACCTGCTAATTTGTTAAATAAATCTAATTATATCCCACCCCTTTCTCCTTTGGCAACCATAAGTTTGCTTTCTCTGTCTGGGTGACTATTTCTGTTTTGTAAATATGTTCACTTGTATCTTTTTAAAAAAGATTCTAGATAGAAGTGATATTTTTATGTATTTTTATTTTTAGTTGCTTCAGTTGTCTGACTCTTTGGGACTCTGTGGACCATAGCCTGCCAGGCTTCTCTGTCCATGGGATTCTCCAGGCAAGACTACTGGAGTGCATAGCCATTCCTTTCTCCAGGGGAACTTCCTGACCCAGGGTTCAAACTCAGATCTCCCTCATTGCAGGTATTTTTTACCATCTGAGCCACCAGAGAAATTCTCTAAATGGACATACAAATGACAAAATTTCATTTTTTTAATTTATGGCTGAATAATATTCCTCTCTCTCTCCATATATATATATACACACACACACACACACACACACACACACACATATATATGTATATATACACAATATCCTCTTAAACCAACTGTCTGCGGATGAGCACTTAGGTTATTTCCGTGTCTTTGTTTTTATAAATAGTGCTGTTACTAACGTTGGAGTCCATGTACCTTTTCAAAATAGAGTTTTCATCTGTTTTGGATATATGCCTAGGAATGAAACTGCAGGATCATATGGTAGCTATATTTTTAGTTTTTTAAGGAAACTATATACTGTTTTCCATAGTAGCTATACCAATTTACGTTCCTATTAACAACATAGGAAGGTTTCCCGTTTCTTTCCACTTTCTCTAGAATTTATTATTTGTAGGCTTTTTGATGATAGCCATTCTGACTCTTGTGAGATGATACCTCATTGTGGTTTTGATTTGCATTTCTTTATCAACTGAGCCCATACATTTTTTAGCATAGAGATACTTGCTGGGCATCCACACTCGGGAGATAAATGGATGTGGATGTGGAGTATGTAGAGGTGGGGTGCCAGCAACAAGCTTCCATCTACCTTCTGTCTTCTAGAAATCTATCTTGTTCATTTGTCATTCTGTCTATAACTCTACCAGTTTCTTCACTGTTGTGGTTTGCTTCTTTTTATTCTGTACTTTAATTTCAGCGAAATTCTAAAAGGGCAGAAAAATGAATATATTTGCTCAGGCTGCCATCTTCAATCAGAAGTAAAACATTTTCTTATGTGAGGTAACTGAGGGGGCCTTTTCTTGTAACCAAAAGAGCCTGAGTAATGCACTAAACCTCTTGCTTTAAAGGAGAGAAAATGGAGGCCAAGGGACTGAATTGTTGGGGGTCACAATCTCTGCTTTACATCTGGAATTCTCATCCCTTGGGGCTAGGGTTTGTGGCAAGAGGAGAAAATGGTCTGGATAAGGGAAAATTTAAATTAGAAAGCAAGTTGGAGGAAAATACAGTAAGATTATTTTCAAGTACACATTAGTTCAGATAATTAAGTGTCCAGATTCTTTGGGGGTTTTCCATAAAACAAACTTCTAAAATCCAGAATAATTTGGAATGAGCATCTATGCATATTTTTGCAGTAAATGAAGGCTTTTAATGTTCCGCAGAGTACTTCATTTTCTTGGGTCAGGTAAGCCTACCCCATGCAATCTTACTCATTCCATTTCCTGAGCATGGCTGAGCACAAGTTATTGATCACAGACTTCCAAGGGATGAGTGTGGACATGTGTTATTTTTGCCTGTTTGTTAAGCCCCAGTGTTAGCAAGGCAAGAAGGGGGTGGGTTTGCTGTGGTCTATAGGACAGAGACTTCCCACTCCAGGCCAGGAAGGAAGAGAAGGAAAAGTAGGGCCAGCCAACATAGGGAGATGGTCTTTCTTCCCCTCACCTCCTTTCTTTAATGCCTTCTAAAGCTGATGCTGGGAGGGATTGGGGACAGGAGGAGAAGGGGATGGCAGAGGATGAGATGGCTGGATGGCATCACGGACTTGATGGACGTGAGTTTGAGTGAACTCTGGGAGTTGGTGATGGACAGGGAGGCCTGGTGTGCTGCGATTCATGGGGTCGCAAAGAGTCAGACACAACTGAGCGACTGATCTGATCTGATCTGAAAGCTCCCTTTCATGAATCTCAGCCCCCTTTATCTTTTGCCCTATAACCAGAAAGCATTGATTTATCTTGAAGTGTTGGGGTCTTACTGTCTCACCCCCTGGGAGGTATGCAAGGAGAGTGTACCATCTCACAGAAATGAGTGTATAAACCGAAGATTTTCAGGCACCAGTGAGGGAGGGTAATGTGGATGCAGACGCCTCCTCAGGTCATGCCACGTCCTTTGTCCATGTGCAATGCTAGGCCCCCTGGGAGACTGGACCCCACCCTTGATTTTCCCCTAAGGAATGATATCCTCTACCAATCAGTAGAGACTCTTTCATCAAGCTCTCTTTGGATTCAGTCCTAAAGGCACTGGACTTGGAAAGATCCAGGGGGTGGCGGGGGTGGGCGTAGGGGGTGGGGTGGGCTGTATGTTCATTATCCTCGTGTCTTCCATGGTGTGTGTTGTGAGAAGAGAGAAAGATCTAATATTTGCTAAAGGTCTGACATATGTTAGACTTTGTGTTAGATGCTTTATGTATGTTATTCAGTCCTTCCTAACAACTTTACGCCTTTCTCCAGGTGAGCAAACTGAGGTGCAGAGAAGTTGAATAATTTACCCAAAGTCATGAAGCGCTAGTATTTAAGCTCATTCTCTAGCTTCAAAGTTGGTGCTCTTTCTAAAAGGCCTTATGCATAGCAGGTTCTCAGCATACTTTCATTAAATGATATTTAGCCAAACACTTTACAAGTCCTCATGAATGAAGTGTTGAAGCTAGATAAGGCTTCACATAACTGGCAGAGATCCCTCTCTCAATCCTGGCTCCCTGGCATCCAAGTCCCTTTAAATCAGGCTGGTGATTGTTCTGGGCTTGCTGCTAGGCAGTGCACTTAACAAAACAAACACAGGTTCCGTTTCACATGCAAGTAAATATTTTCCCCAAGCGATTAGCACCCAGACAGATAATAATTATCCCATATGACACTTTTAAAAGCTGACTATGCATATTTATGGAAAATGATTATTCACAATATTAGGAACTCATTAATCTACAAGAGCTCGTGTGAGAACATTCCAAAGTCAATGTAGCATTTGCGCGCAGTAAATACCCATCTGCTTTGGAAACCTGGTGTGGCAAGCGCTTGAGCATGCCACAGGTAGGGAAGCTCTCTGAGTGACAAAATATACACTCTTGTTTGGGGTGTGGCTTTGAACACTCTTGTTCTTTTCAAACACAGTACATAATGCTTGTGTGTGCACATGCACACAGACACACACACACACACACACGCATTCCCTTCCCAGCAGGATTAAGAAGGACTAAAATGCCTTACTTTCCCCTAAATGTCTGTTTCACCCAACCCTTAGAAACTGCCAACAGGTTAATGGTGAAATCATGGAAGTTGCAGTTACAATGCAGCAGACCCTGGGAGCCACTGACACAAAATTCATGAATTTTGTAGTGAGCAGGACCTTGAGGGGTCAGGATGCAGAATAAGCATCTGGAAGAATTCAGCTAGAAAATAGCCATACAAGCCAAAGGCTCAGCTGGACAGGCTGGGGCGGGTCTTGTGGAGTCCTGTGCAAGGGGGTCTTGGACACACAGGGAGAAGAAGAGAGAATGTCTGACCCGGAAGTCAGAAATCCTGGGTTCTACAGCTAATTTGCTACAAAACCTTGACCAAGTTGTTTAATCACTCTGGACCCAGTTTTCTCATCTGTAGAAACAAAGCATTGATAAGAATGACTTCTAAACATTATTTTCTGCTTTAGTTTTTTTCCCCATAAGAATAAAGGGAGATGAAGGAGATGCTTCAGAAGATAAGTTAGAGGTGGGGTGTCCAACCTCTAGCACTTCCCAGCTGTACAAGGGAGAACACGTGTCCTCGGATCTGCCCAGCCTCCTGTCTTGAACACGATGCCCCCAACTTCTCTCACCAGTCTTTGCTGTGTTTCTCTTCTCTTCAGAATTCAACTTCTGAGAAAAGAAACCTCATTTTCCACTCACTCTTCAGTTCACCTTTCACCTCATTGGAACTGCTTTTCCCAAGAGTAAGGTGACCTCCCTGTGAATACATCCAGTGGCCCCATTTTCAGTATGTCTTGCTTGACCTCTTGGCAGCATCTGGTCCTGCTGACCCTGACCCCTTCTGCAGCTGTCTCTTCCCTAGCTTCCATGACTTCATTTCTCTTGATTTCCTGTCACTCCAGCCCCTCCTCTACTCTGACTCCTCTTCCTCTGCTCGGGTGTCGGTCCTCATCATGAGTCGGCCCTTTCCTCTGTTCTCCATACTCTCTGCCTGGGAGAGCCTACATACATCTTTAACTTTGTGTCCTCATGACCCAAATCTGTATCTCCAGCTCCTGTTATTCTCCTGAGTCCCAGACCCAGTTTATGCAACCAGTTCTGGATCTTCCCACAGGCAGTTTCCTTGAGCCTCTCAAACTCCATATTACCTAAACAGAACTCATCTCGCCTCCCCCTGACTGATCCTCCTCCTTTAAGCCTCCACTAGTAGGTGTCCGTGTTCTCTTACTTCTACCTCTAAGTATCACTTGTCTCTGTTCTACTTCCCCTGCCTTCTCATTTGTCACTTCAGTGGCCTCTTACTGCACTTCCTGTTTGCAGTATGTCCCCGCCCCCACTCTGCCCATCGCCACAACAGTGTGGGCTTGTCTTTAATTACAAAAGATGGTTTGTCTTTAATTACAAATCTAACAACAAAGTCAAACTCTCTGCCAAAAATCTTTGTGTAATGTATTTCTGCTTTTGTTCTTGCCACCCAATATCTACTCATCTATAATTCTACTAGTAACTTAAAGCTCAACATTCAGAAAATTGAGATCATGGCATCTGGCCCCATCACTTCATGGGAAATAGATGGGGAAACAGGGGAAACAGTGTCAGACTTTATTTTAAATCACTGCAGATGGTGATTGCAGCCATGAAATTAAAGGATGCTTACTCCTTGGAAGGAAAGTTATGACCAACCTAGATAGCATATTCAAAAGCAGAGACATTACTTTGCCAACAAAGGTCCATCTAGTCAAGGCTATGGTTTTTCCAGTGGTCATGTATGGATGTGAGAGTTGGACTGTGAAGAAAGCTGAGTGCCAAAGAATTGATGCTTGTGAACTGTGGTGTTGGAGAAGACTCTTGAGAGTCCCTTGGACTGCAAGGAGATCCAACCAGTCCATTCTGAAGGAGTTCAGTCTTGGGTGTTCTTTGGAAGGAATGATGCTAAAGCTGAAACTCCAGTACTTTGGCCACCTCATGCGAAGAGTTGACTCATTGGAAAAGACTCTGATGCTGGGAGGGATTGGGGGCAGGAGGAGAAGGGGACGACAGAGGATGAGATGGCTGGATGGCATCACTGACTCGATGGACGTGAGTCTGGGTGAACACCAGGAGTTGGTGATGGACAGAGAGGCCTGGCGTGCTGTGATTCATGGGGTTGCAAAGAGCTGGACACGACTGAGCGACTGAACTGAACTGAACTGAACAAATCTCTGTATGCTGGAATGACTGCTCTATTGGCAGTGTGGGTGGTTAATTAGGAGATAAAAATGAGCACTAATCCAGTGCATGATGATAAGTGTGTAGACCTAGGCAGTGAAGTGGGGATGGGAAAAGGGGGTCAGACTGAGAGGTGTTGAGAAAGCAAGGTGAATGAGAGTTCAGGACCCACCAAAGGTAAGGGCTGAGGGAGAAGGAGAAATTGAGAACAATTCCTATGTGTTTGTCTTGGGTGACAGGTAATGCTACCATTACAGGAAAAGATCCTAGAAGAAAAGCAGGTTTTGTGGGAGGCTGATAGCTTCAACCTTGGGCGTTATAAATTTAGGTGCCCGTGGGGTAATTGGGAGACACTGTCCGGTAAACTGTAGGGTATGCACATCCAGAGACTAAGAGAGGAATTAGGGCTGGCGCATGTAGAGACAAGATGTTCTTGATTCCCTAAAGGCCAAAGGATGAACCTAAGGGAGTTGATGAATCCTTCAGAATTTAAGCAAACATTTGCTTGAATTTATTTTCTTGGGCTCCAAAATCACTGCAGATGGTGACTGCAGCCATGATATTAAAAGATGCTTGCTCCTTGGAAGAAAAGCTATGACTAAATTAGACAGCATATTAAATAGCAGAGATATTATTTTGCCAACAAAGGTCCATCTAGTCAAGGTTATGGTTTTTCCAGTAGTCATGTACAGATGTGAGAGTTGGACTATAAAGAAAGCTGAGTGCCGAAGAATTGATGCTTTTGAACTGTGGTGTTGGAGAAGACTCTTGAGAGTCTCTTGGACAGCAAGGAGATCCAACCAGTCCATTCTAAAGGAAATCTATACTGAATATCCATTGGAAGGACTGATGCTGAAGCTGAAACTCCAGTACTTTGGCCACCTGATGCGAAGAACCGACTCATTGGGAAAGACCCTGATGTTGGGAAAGATTGAAGGCAGGAGGAGAAGGGGACGACAGAGGATGAGATGGTTGGATGGCATTGCCGACTCGATGGACATGAGTTTGAGTAAACTTCGGGAGTTGGTGATGGACAGGGAGTCCTGGTGTGCTGCAGTCCATGGGGTAGCAAAGAGTAGGACACAACTGAGAGAATGAACTGAAATTGCTTGATTGTGTTTAGTGAATTTTTCTGGGAAGAGGGTCCTCAGCTTTCCTTGGGTTTTCCAAATGATGTATGGGCATTTGAGAGGAGAGAAGGCTGAACAAAGAGTCCTGGGAGCAGCAATGTTTCTAAGGAGGAGGAGGAAGAGGAGGAGGAGGAGGAGGAGGTGGAGGCCCCGCAAATGGCTATGGGGAGTGAGGAGGAGGGAACGGGTGAGAGAATGGGGTTGGAGGACCCTGAGACGGGTGATAACCAGCGCGGCAGGCTGGTCTAGCAAGAGGAAACCTGCCCCTGTGGTTTAGTCATGAAGGATTGGTGACTTTTGCCAGATTGGTTCCAGAAGGGTGGTGATTGGAGGGACTCGGAGACTGAATGGAGGGAGGAAGAACACACACAGACCTGTGAGAAACTTGACTGGAAAGCAGTGGAGGAGAGAGGAGGCGTTTTCACATCCTGAACATGCAGGAGTAACTTGAGCATGTTTGATTCCTGAGGAGAAAGAACCAATGGATGAAGAGTGGATGGTACACACCGAGAGAAGATGCTTCATGGAGGAAGATGTCTGGTAGATGAGTGGAGATGGCCTTGTTTTAAAATATTCATGTAGCGCATTCATAGGAATTTGAGGTACTGTAAGGCCAACAGATCAGGAGACAACTGTCATTGAAAATATAATTTTTTATATTCAAGAGTTTAGCTAATACTGCTGCCTTGACATCAAACTTGGCCAAATTGCCTGCAGGGACCCTAACCTGGAAGCACCCCCCTCACCTAAGCACAGCCTGAGGTAGCAGGCCCAGAGTCACAAGTACACGTGAGCTGCTGGTATGACTTTCCCAATACTCTCCCCTGCCTCTGGTGCCTGTATGCCTCATGCACCCCTTAGATAAGACGCTGTGAGGCTCACCAAACCCCACTCTTTTGATTTTAAATGACTAAGCTGGACCTTGCCCAGGAACCCCCAAGGCACTCCATCCACAGGCCCTGATAAAGATATGCGCTCCAGGGCCTGCCTTTCTCTCTGCCTGCATCCTGCCTTGACTTCCCCGTGTGGTTCCTTGAAGGGTGTGAAGTGTGCCATGTTACTTCCTCCAGGACCTGTGAATAATAAGCTTCTTATTTTCATTTATCTTGTGGTCTATTCTTGAACTGAGGGACTCATCATCCTGTTCCACTTAACAAATGTGGATGTAACCAAGTTATATGGTTTTGCACATTTCCTGAGAGGAGGGTCACACAGGGCCTTGGCCAGGTGGGGGGCACACAGGGAAGCACCAGGTTCAATCAGGAGGCAGGGGTGAGGCCAAGACGTGGGCCTTTATGGTAGTTTTTGTGGAAAGGAATCAGTGAGGCCAGTAACAAGCTCTGGATTGACTAGTCTGAATAATTTCAGCTGATTCTGGGTAGAGGACTGTCCCTGTTTGTCTGGAACATGGCCCTAGGGTGGTTAGGACAAGGAGGGTGGCCTGGTTGTGGGTGTAGACTCTGGACTGACTTGTTTGTATTTGAAAAGGGGCTCCTTGATTGTTTATTATCTCTAGGAATTAGCTCACCCTAGCTGGGAAGGAGAAGGGCAGTCAGCAAAGCCCCAAATAAGATATAAAGGCCAGCATAGTATGGAAAATATAAGACATGGTTCTTACAGATGTCCAGAACTCAAATGGATGTATGGATCTTGGGAGAAAAATGGGTTCTTCTTTCTAAGAGGTGAGTCTTAGGTAATTCTATAGACAGAGGAGCCCGGTGGGCTAGAGTCCATGGGGTCACAAAGAGTCAGACAGGACTGAGTGACTAACACTTTTCTTTCTTTTTTAGGTAAAGCTGAGTGTGAATACAGGTATGTGTGTGTTAGAGAGAAAAAAAAATTTCAGACTTTCTTTGCCCAGAACCATGTGACCATTAGTTCCAAGTAAGACATTGGGCCATGTGGTCTGATGGTACAAGCATACTAATAAGGTTTTCTGGAGAACACAGTCTTCTCAGGAAGTCTCAATATAGGTGTCTAAGGGGACCAAGCTCCAGAAGTGCCTAGACTTCTATTCTTGTTCTGATTTTGAAATTCTTCAGGTGACCTTGGCTGAGTCACATCCCCTTTCTGGGTCTCCGGATCTAAGAAGGAGGTGATCCTGAGCAAAGTGGGGCTGGGTGCTGAATCAGGACTCAAATGTGGCTGAAGGTCTCATTTTAGAGCCTCATCATCAAGGGTCGTTGTCTTAAGGAGTTTGTGCTTTTAGAGACCCCAAGTAGGAAAAAACCTCTTTAATTCAAGTGACAGGTTGGAAGAGAACTGTTCATTGTACAGAAGAACCTTTCAGATGAGTGTTTTTATAGATAAGCAGCAATTGACTAAGGTCTTGGAGAAAGAAAATCTAAAACTGAAGGATTAGGAGCCACTGACCATGTAAATCAATGAAAACAAAAACAAAGCATCTCTGCCACAATGATGTCAGTCAAGGGGCAAAGCGGGCTCCATTTACCAGCTCTGGTCGCACAACCCACTGCAAAAGCACATACTCAGTAATAGCATTTTCAAAATTTAACAAGCAGATATCTCTTGAATACCTAATTGTACAAAGATTTATTTTGAAATTTTATGTAACCTCAGAGATTTTTCAAACTTAAATGGATTTAAGACCCACCATGTGACTCAGATGGTAAAGAATCTGCCTACAAGGTGAGAGATCTGGGTTCAATCCCTGGGTCAGCAAGATCCCTTGGAAAACAGAATGGTTACCCACTCCAGTATTCTTGCCTGGAGAATCCCATGGACAGAGGAACCTGGTGGGCTACAGTCCAAGGGGTCGCAAAGAGTCGGACACAACTGAGTGACTAGTACTTTGGGGGAATATTATTATTGTAACAGAGTTTTCTGGGCCCCACTTTGGGGGTTTAGATTCTGAAAGTCTGGGACAGGACTGGGAATCAGCACATATAACAAGCATCCCAGGTGATTCTGGTGAAGGAAGTTCAGGATAGCACATTAGGAAAGGCAGCTAAGAGGTCACAATCAGTCAGTCCTATAAGTCTAACCTGAGATCAACTGTCTAGACAAGAAACGGGGTGGACTGTGGAGGGGCAGATCAAACTGTCCTTGTCAACATACATCAATCATCTCTTTACACAGAAGGTAAGAAGCGTTTCTCAGCAACCACTTCTATACCAGAAGACATAGAAAAGGGCCTTCCACAAGGAGTGTGATGTTATAGCTGAGAAGGAGGGTCTAGAGCCAGGGTTGGCAAGTTTTGTCCATAAAGGGCCAGAGGCTAAACATTTTAGGCTTTGCAGGTCATACAGTCTGTGAAGTGACTATTCAGTTCTGCCCTCCTGGCATGAAAGCAGCCATAGCCAACTGGATGTGAACGTTCCAGTGAAACTTTATTTACAGAAGTGGGTGGCTGGAAGGATTTGTCTCCTGGGGCATAATTCGCCACCTGATCTAGAATCTGAAACCCCAATTTCTAGCTGTGGATTCTTTGAATGTGTCACAATTCCTACGTCTCTGGAAGAAGGACCTAGTCTTCTCTGTGAGCAGGAATTTGAGGGAGGTAGGGATGCCAACAACCTAAGAGGGTGCAGGTGAGACCCGAAGTGTACAGACTTCATTCAGTATTCCTGGCCAACGGTTTGTACATATAAGGCGTGAATGAAACATCAGGGATTAAAGGATTACTATGACTGGGTCAGATACCTCTAGTAACAATACTGATGTCTGTTTATTGAATACTTTATGTGCCCCAGACACTGTGCTAATAACTTCCTGCTCTCAGAGCATCCTCTCAGCAACCTCGTCAGGTAGGAAGCGTTATTATCACTTTACAGATGAGAAAACTGGGGCTCACAGCGAATGAATAACTTGTCCAAGATGACTCAGTGACAGGTTGGTGCAAAAGTAATTGTGGTTTTGCATTGTTAAACTTTGCCGTTTGATATTGGAATACATTCTTAAATAAATGTGGTCATGCTATACATCATTTTAATGGACATTTCTTGGTTTATGTTTTTTTGTGAGTGACTTATTACTTGCTGTTTATTTTATATTTATTTTAGACTATAGAAATGATGTGAGACAAAACCCAAATTCCCAACAATTTTTTTGTTCGAGTTCAAAATGGGTCCCTAAAATAGCAGAGACAACTTGCAACATCGACAATGCATTTGGCTCAGGAACCACTAATGAACATACAGTGCAGTGGTGGTTCAAGAAGTTTTGCAAAGGGGACGAGTGCCTTGAAGTTGAGGAGCGTAGTGGCTAGCCATTAGAAGTTGACAACGATCAATGGAGAGCAGTCATCAAAGCCGATCCTCTTACAACTACACGAGAAGTTGCTGAAGAACTCAATGTTGACCATTCTGTGGTCATTCGGCATTTGAAGCAAATTGAAAAAGTGAAAAAACTCAATATGTGGGTGCTTTATGAACTGACAGCAAATCAAAAAAATTGCCGTCGTTTTAAAGTGCTTTCTTTTATTCTACACAAAAACAATGAACCATTTCTTGATCAGATTATGACATGCAATGAAAAGTGTATTTTATATGACAACCGACCAGCCCAGTGACTGGACTGAGATGACCAGCTCAATGGTTGGACTGAGAAGAAGCTCCAAAGCACTTCCCAAAGCCAAACTTGCATCAGAAAAAGATCATGGTCACTGTTTGGTGGTCGGCTGACCATTTGACCTGCGACAGTTTTTGAATCTCAGTGAAATTATTACATCTGAGAAGTATGCTCAGCAAATCAGTGTGATGCACCCTAAACTGAAATGCCTGCAGCCAGCGTTGGTCAACAGAAAGGGCCCAATTCTTCTCCATGACAACACCTAGCCCCACGTCACACAACCAATGCTTCAAAAGTTGAATGAATTGGGCTACAAAGTTTTGCCTCATTCGCCATATTCACCTGATCTCTCACCAACTTGCTGCCACTTCTTCAAGCATCTCAACAACTTTTTGCAGGCAAAATGCTTCCACAGAAAGCAGAAAATACTTTCCAAGAGTTCGTCAAATCCCAAAGCATGGATTTTTACACTGCAGGAATAAACAAACTTATTTCTTGTTTGCAAAAATGTGTCGCTTGTCATGGTTCCTATTATGATTACTAAAAATGTTTGAACCTAGTTATAATGATTTAAAATTCATGATCCAAACCTTCAATTACTTTTGTAACAACCTAAATAGTAAGTAGTGGAACGAAGACTCAGATGCAGAATGACTGATAGCAGAATCCCACCCCTAACAACATAGCGTAACCCATGGAGGACGGTAGCTGATATTATCAGAAACCATCCACAGGATGTGGACCACAGGAGGGCTAAGTGTATTGACCTTCCATTTGCTTTGGAAACTCAGGATGAGGGAGGTGACAGAGGAGTGGTGTCTGTAGGTTTCATAAGTGCTTATCCACAGAAAGCCTTGGCAGGTTGGAGTTAGCAAGGCAAGATTAGAAAGTGCTTGTTAAAGTCCTCAGCCTTAGAGAGGTAGGGGCAGAAATGAGAATCTGAAGTTGCCTCTGGATCATTTAGTGAGGATTTGACTTGTCATTTTCCAAAACTTTCTGGAGCCTTTGACTTTATGTTTCTGCATTCAACCTAGAGAAGCTGCCGTTTTCATCTGAGCGAAAAAATGAATTCAGCCTCTAGGTTTTATTCTGCTGGCCAAATTAACCTCAGATTTGCATTTCTGTCACTGATTTGCTAAGCTGAAGACCACCTCCACTGGTTTTCAAAATTATCTTTAGCTTCCTAAAGTTTCTAATCAAACTTTGTTTTGAAAACAGCCATTGTTTCTCTGGGAACCTCTGAAAAGCTTTCTATTTACTTTCTGTATAAAGTTTCTGGGGAATATTCAGGTTTTTTTTTCTAGATTTATTCTGTTCAGCTGAAGACATCAGAGACCTGGCAGGAGTCTCTGTGCTTATCAGCTCCTTTCCAAAGTGCATTGTTTGTTTGGATGCTGTTGGATGGGGTACTGCCCAGCTGGTTTAAAAGAAGCCTGATAAAAGGAGGAATCAGAAACAAGCTTCTTGAAAGTGGGACTTGAGCTCTGTGGAGGTCAAAATTGTGAGTCTCATGAGTATGTCTTCTCTCCCACTTGCCAATGGTCTGTGACTAGTTCTCCTGAGACTTACCCTTCGGATGATGGGACAGGACAAAGCTGCCCATTTCAGGTCCAAGGTCTCCTTGAAGTCTCATTTTCAACTTATAAAAAGATGGATCTTGTTTACTCCTTGAGATGTAACCATCTTCTTTTCTAGGAAAATGATTTCTCCTTCTACTCTTTCTCCTCACCATTCTGTGCTAATCTTTGAGTGGATTTCACGCTCCAGGAAGACGTACCTGAATTTCTAAGGTGGCTCCATGTTTGCTTTGGCCCATCTTCCCTGTTTGAAATTGCAGAGTTAGACTTAGGGGACATGGTCCCTGGAGTGAGAAATGATGAAATAATTATATCCTAGGCCATTTGGAGATCTTGGAATGGAGATGCTCTTCTTTCTGAGGATTTACAGCCATACGCTTGGGTACTAGCCCAGGAATGGTTAAGAACGCAGGCACTGAGACCAGATCCACCTGAATTCAGGTTCTGCCCCCACCACTTACTGGCAGTGTGACCTGGGGAAAGTCCCTTAAGCCTGTAATAAATCCATGTGGGGTCATCAGGCAGGCAGCTGGAAGCGTGAGACTGGACTGAGCTCAGGAGGGAAGTTAGAATGGGAGAAATAGATGAGGGCATCTATAAATGGATGGTATGGAAACCACGGGACTATGTAGTTTTACCTGGGGAGGATATATAGATGGAAAAAATAATGAAACCCAAGTCTGAACCTTGGGTTACAGCAACACTTAGCAGTGAGATCAAAGGGAAAGGGAGTGGGTGAGCTTGTGAGCAGGAGCAGCCAGCAAGGACAGGGGAGATCCTGGACCGGTGTCACCGTGGAAGCCAAAGCCAAATCTCCCTCCTGCAATACGTCCAGGAGGGAGGTTAAGCACAGGAGATAGAACAATTGACCCTTGCATACTGCAACATGGAAGCTTTTGGTGACACTGAGAAGTTTTGGTTTTGGTGATGCTCTGCTGGCTCTCTAGCAAAGTGGATTGCAGACAGCCTGCGGTAAGCATGTGGTGACGGTGATGACAAGTTAGCTTGCCCACAAGTTTGCTGGAAAAGGGAACTGGCAAACTGGGGCTATAGCTGGAGGGGCTGGATTATAGGAGACAGCACTTAGCAGTTTACCTATACCCAGTGCTAAAATACGGAGAAGCAATGGCACCCCCCTCCAGTACTCTTGCCTGGCAAATCCCATGGATGGAGGAGCCTGGTGGTCTGCAGTCCATGGGGTCGCTAAGAGTTGGACACAACTGAGCGACTTCATTTTCACTTTTCACTTTCATGCATTGGAGAAGGAAATGGCAACCCACTCCAGTGTTCTTGCCTGGAGAATCCCAGGGACGGGGGAGCCTGGTGGCTGCCGTCTATGGGGTCACACAGAGTCGGACACGACTGAAGCAACTTAGCAGTGCTAAAATATGGTAACTAGTACCACCACCTGGGGCTGGTCCTCAGAAATACACTCTGCATGGGGGTTTGCCTTTTAGGTAGCACTGAAGGACCCAGACATGAAATTAAGACACTTGCTCCTTGGAAGAAAAGCTGTGACCAACCTGCTGCTGCTGCTGCTGCTACTGTTAAGTCACTTCAGTCATGTCCGACTCTGTGCGACCCCAGAGACAGCAGCCCACCAGGCTCCCCCATCCCTGGGATTCTCCAGGCAAGAACACTGGAGTGGGTTGCCATTTCCTTCTCCAATGCATGGAAGTGAAAAGTGAAAGTGAAGTCGCTCAGTCATGTCTGACTCTTTGCGACCCCATGGACTGCAGCCTACCAGGCGCCTCTGACCAAGAGCATATTAAAAAGCAGAGACGTTACTTTGCCAACAAAGGTCTGTCTAGTCAGAGCTGTGGTTTTTTCAGTAGTTGTGTATGGATGTGAGAGCTGCACCATAAAGAAAACTGAGCACCAAAGAATTGATGCTTTTGAACTGTGGTGTTGAAGAAGACTCTTGAGAGTCCCTTGGACTGCAAGGAGATCCAACCAGTCCATCCTAAAGGAAATCAGTCCTGAATATTCACTGGAAGGACTGATGCTGAAGATGAAGCTCCAATACTTTTGCCTCCTAATGTGAAGAACTGACTCATTGGGAAAGACCCTGAGGCTGAGAAAGATTAAAGGCTGCAGGAGAAGGGGATGACAGAAGATGAGATAGTTGGATGGCATCATCAACTCAATGGGCATGAGTTTGAGAAAGCTCTGGGAATTGGTAATGGACAGGGTAATCTGGTGTGCTGCAGTCCATGGGGTTGCAAAGAGTCGAACTCGACTGAGCGACTGAACTGAACTGACCTGAAGGATCCAAAGGTCCCAGACACAAATGAATGAAACGTCACTTAAAAGTGAAATTTTAGGCAAACCGGAAAGTTTCTCTTTGGAGACACAGAGCTGTTTGACTTTCTGTGAGCAGGGCTGCCCCTGAGAGGTCCAGAAGACCCCTGGAAGCTTCTTCTCTGACCATCCAGTTCATCTGCCCGAGTGTGAGATCTCCAGCTCTCCTGCTCACAGTTCACATTTGAAAGTAGAATGTGCTATTGTAATCTATGTGTTGCAGTTGTAGAACAGCAGTGTACATGCGTATGTGCGTGAGTATAATCTTTATTAAAGAGCAGAGTAAATCTTATACAAATCTGATAATCGTCTCACAAAACTCCGGGCCTTTCCATTTACATTCCGCAACTTAGTCTCCCTTCTACATCAAGGACAAAAATAATGGCTTGTGAGGACTTAACAGCTTAAGGATGGAAAACTTAAAACTGGTAGGATTCTGCCCAAATCCTATCAGATTTTCTTGCTTCTCATAAACCTTTAATCAGCATCAACTGTGTGTGTGTGTGTGCTCCTGTCTGCTGTGTCCTCTCAACTTTGACAACACAACAATGGTGTAAAAGACACACACACCAACTGGAATTGTCAGAAATGGGTTCCAATACTGGCCACCTCTAATATATCTGAAGGTAGACTTACTGCCTGGCTCTGGGCTGGGGATAGAGTAGAGGGTTGCCAGGTTCCCCTGCTCTCATGAGCTGAAGCCCCAAGCTCTCTGCTCACTGCCATTCAAGGCTGCACAAGGCCATGGACAGATGGAAGTCTATTTAGTCTCAAATATCCATAACTAAAAAACTTCCTCCTTCTTCCAGCCCCGCTCTACACTTCAAGTGAGGAAATTCTGAGTACTTTCAGTAGAGGAACTCATTAATTATCTAAGTACAAAAATCTCTTTATTCCATGAAATACCTGAAACCAACCAACCAAAGTATCTAACAGATGTCTGCAATATTGAATATTATTTTACCAATAAAACTTCACTAAACAGAGCCTTCAAGTAACCAGATTGCAGTTAGTCCTTATCTCTAATAGCATATCATTTTGGGGAGGGATGGACAAATCAAACCACGAACTAGAAAATAATGAAAATTTCCCTGGTGGCTCAGATGGTAAAGAATCTGCCTGCAATGCAGGAGACCGGGGTTCAATCCCTGGGTCAGGAAGATCCCCTGGAGAAGGAAATGGCAACCCACTCCAGTGGAGAACTGGAAACACCAATTTGGTGTTTGGACATGAGTTTGAGCAAACTCAGGAAGATGATGAAGGACAAGGAAGCCTGGATGCTGCTGTCCATGGGGATCTCAAAGAGTCTGACATGACTGAGCGACTGAACAACAATTTGGACCAGGCGTTACTGGGTGGAACTGGCTCTGTTGTTGGCTGATCCAACTTCAACTTCCCTTTCTCTAGCCTCCTGCTAGCCAAGGGTGGCCAGGGGCATGGGACATAATCACGCTGAAGAGATTTTGTTTGTTCTCTTGAGTTTCTAGAAAAGGAACATCTTGCATCTCCTTTCCAAAGAAGCAGATTGGGCACTTCTGGATCCAACTAAGATGGGGTAAGCATACTCTGCTCTCTCTCATAATACAATAAAAAAAAACTCTGGACAGAATACACAAAACTATCTGAGGACTCTGAAAAGTAAATAATATAATAAGAGTAGGTGAACTGAAGAGGGAAATAAAAACTCAAAGAATGATTCACATCATGTTGAATCCCCCCACCCTTTATCCCTCATAGGATCTTGGTGTATATTCTGGCACAACCCTAATCCCAAAGTGGCACAGACACAAAAAGTTTCAAGGAAAACTCTTTCTTTCTAGCTGATGGGCTAGGAAGGATGATCCTGCAAGATAGAAAGTAGGGTGGTAGTGGTTGCTTCCATTTATTTTTCTTTCTCTCATTAATCTTCTGGTCCTGCCCTAAGGCAAACCTGTCACAAAATGCACTCCTGCCATAGTGGCATCAGAAATTATGACAGGACTAGCCTCACACGCATCTAAAACTCTGAGGGAAAATCTCTCTCTCTGACCAGAGAAACTGGAAAAAGGACTCCCAAAGTCTGAAGAATGTACATGAGAAGCAATGCCCATTTTTTTCCCCCTCTCTTTCCTCTTGCCGCTTCATCCCAAGACGGATTTAGTCATGGTAAGCATGTGATAGCTAAATCTCCGGCTTTCTAGCCAAAATGCTGGGGAAAAGGGGCCTTTAGAGCCTAAAAGTAGAGGGAAATCATAAAAAGGAGAAACTTTAAAAAGGGATCTTTTAAATATGTGTCTGAAACCTTGGAATCATCCTTGAGTTGTTCATGTATGAAACTGACCCAAAGCAACAAAACAAAGGTTTTGATAAGTGATTATAGTAGATGGGCCAGTTAAGCACTACAAAGGCTTAGAAAAGAAGACTAACACTGGGTCCGCACACCAAAGAAGGAAGGTCAGGACTTTCATTCTGAACCTAGCTGGGTTAATTTTCTGTTAAATTACCACCAACATTCTTCAAAGCATATTAATGGGACCAAAAGTCTCATGATATTCTAGATATCTAGGACACAATTACTTGATATACAAAAAAACAAGGAAAATCTGAACAGTTCTCAAGGAAAGCATAATAAAGAAACACTAAACTTGAGATGATACAGATGTAGAATTATCAAAGGCTTAAAGCAACTATTATAACCATGCTCCATGAAGTTAGATCAAAAACTGATCAAACACTAGTGAAAAGAATGAGAAGAAGAAAATCTGTCAGCAAAGACATAGAGCATGTAAAAAAGAGACAAATAGAAATTTTAGAAATGACAGTTTTAATATCTGAAAATTCATTGGAGAGGCTTAATAGGAGAATGGATATAACAGAGAAAAGAATTAGTAAACATGAGCTAGATAAACTCAGAATAGTATAAGAAAACTAGAAACAAATGTTCCTATGAATAAAAACATAAAAATCAAAATATCAGCTAACTGAATCCGATAATATAGTAAAAGAATGTTACATCATAAACAGGTGGGTTTACTCCGGGAATGCAAGGCTGGTTTAACATTAGAAAATCACTCAAAATAACCCATAATATGAACAGAGTAAGTATGAAAAACTGTATTATTGTATCAACAGATAAAAAAAAAATATTTGACCAACTTCAACATTTCTTCATGATAAAGACTTTCAGCAAACTAGTGATAGAAGAGGACCTCTTTCATCAAACAAAACTAGAGCTAACATTACACTTAATGATGGAAGATGAATGGTTTCCCACTAGGTTCAAGAACAGGGCAGTGATATTCACTCTCACCAGTCCTCCTTCTGCAATATTGTACTGGAATTTTTATCCTGTGTAATAAGGCAAGAAAAAGAAATAAAATGCATATAGACTGGCAAAGAAAAAAAGAGGATTGGCACTATTTTCAGATGATGTGATTGTCTATACAGAAAATCTCAAGGAATGTACAAAAAGTTTCTAGAATTGGTGATTTTAGCAAGGTGACAGAATACAAAGTCAATATTCAAAAAAAATCCAAGCATGTTTTTATATAATAGTAATGAACACTTGGAAACCATGCCCCCCTGCTCCCCAATTTTAGAGCACAATTTACAATAACTTGGAAAATAGATGAGAATCCAACAAAACATGTGCAAGATATTCTAAAAAAACAATGTGCTCAAAAAGAGAAAACTCTGATAAAAGAAATTAAAGGCCCAAATATTTGGAGAGATATCCAACTTCTTGGGTTAGAAGACTCAATATTGTTTGTAATATCAATTCTCCACAAATTCAGTAAGTAGTTGTAACACAATGCCAATAAAAATACTAGCAGAATGTTTTGTGGCCATTCCCCAGCTGATTGTGAAATTTTTGTGGAAATTCAAAGGAACTACAGTAGTCCAAACAATATTTGAAAAAAAAGAAAGCTGGAGGACTCACAGTATCTCAATGTAAGACATGCTGCAGACGTACAGTAACCACAGCAATGCAGTGTTGGCGTCAGGGTAAACACGTAGATACAGGGAACAGAGAAGAAAGCAGAGAAATAAATCCACACAAATAGGAACAACTGATTTTTGACACAGATCCACAAGTAACTCTATTGAAAATAGTCTTTTCAATGAATGATGGTGGAACATTGGGCATCCATATGCAAAAAAATTGAACTGTGACCAATCTCTCAGCTCTTACACAAAAATTAACTCAAAACAGATCATAGATCTAAAAGTAAAGTGTAAAACTATAAAACTTTTAGAGGAAAACATAGGACAAAATCTTTGTGACTTTGGGTTAGGCAGCTAAACACCAAAAGTATAATCCATAAAAGAGGAGTTGGTAAATTGGATTTACAATAATGAAAATTTTGCTCTGTAAAAGAGAATGAAAATTTAAGTTACAGACTGAGAGAAGATATTTGCAAATCACTTATCTGAGAGAATATATGAAGTACCTCAAAATTCAATAATAAGACAAAAAACCTAATTAAAAATAAGAAAAATTTTGAATGGATCCTTCACCAAAGAAGATATACAGTGAAAATATGCTTAAGCATCATTTGTTATTAGCAAAATGCAAATTAAAGCCACAATGAAATAACACTATGAATCTGTTAGAATGACTAAAGTATTATAAAAATAAAACCAAGATACTGACAATATACCAAATGCTGGTGAGTATACAGAGCATTTGGGATTCACACACATTGTTGGTGGGAATATAAAATGGCACAGTCTTTCTGGAAAATAGTTTGGTAGTTTATCAAATTAAACATACTCTAATCCTATGACTCAGCTATCCTACTCATAGGTATTTATCCTAGAGAAATGAAAACGCTTGTTCACACACAAGTCTGCATGTGAATGTATACAGCAGACTTAATGATTGCCCAAAACTGGAAATGGCCCAAATGTCTTTCAACAGGTGCTTGAATAAACAAGCTATGGCTCATCCATACAATGCAATAATATTAAATATAAGTAGGAATGAACTATTATATACAGCAACTTGAATGCATTCTACTGAGAGGAACCAGACTCAAAATGTTTCCCACTGTTTGACTGCATTCATATGACACTCAAGAAATGGCAAAATTACCATGAAGGAGAACAAATCTGTATTTCTCTGGGCTTATGGCTGGGGTCAGGAGAAATATCAACAACCGCAGATACACAGATGATACCACCATAATGGCAGAAAGTGAAGAGGAACTAAAGAGCCTCTTGATGAAGGTGTAGGAGGAGAGTGAAAAAGCTGGCATTAAAATTCAACATTCAAAAAACTAAGATCATGGCACCCAGACCCATCACTTCATGGCAAATAGATGGGGAAAAAATTGGAAACAGTGGCAGATTTTTTCTTGGGCTCCAAAATCACTGTGGTTGGTGACTACAGCCATGAAATTAAAATATATTTGTTCCTTGGAAGAAAAGCTATGACAAACCTAGGCAGTGTATTAAAAAGCAGAGGCGTCGCTTTACTGACAATGGTCTGTATAGTCAAAGCTATGGTTTTTCCAGTAGTCATGTATGGATGTGAGAGCTGGACCATAAAGAAGGCTGAGCCCCAAAGAATTCATGCTTTTGAATTGTGATGCTGGAGAAGACTCTTAAGAGTCTTTTGGACTGCAAGATCAAACCAGTCAATCCTAAAGGAAATCAACCCTGCATATTCACTAGAAGGACTGATGCCAAAGCTGAAGCTCCAATACTTTGACCTCCTGATATTAAGAGCCGACTCACTGTAAAAGACCCTGATGATGGGAAAGATTGAGGGCAGGATGAGAAATGGGTGACAGAGGGTATGATGGTTGGATGGCATCATTGACACATTGGACATGAGTTTGAGCAACTCCAGGAGATAGTGAAGGACAGAAAAGCCTGGCATGCTGCAGTTCATGGGGTCGAAGAGTCAGACACGGCTGAGCGACTGAATTACAACAGAGGACTGGGGCAGAGGTGTGACTGTGAAGGGGCAGCAGAAGGGAATTGGGGGCGTGAAGTTCTGTATCCTGATTGTGGTGGTGATTGCACAATTTAGTGCATTTGTCAAAACTCACAAAATCGTACCACAACTCTAAAGTGTATTTTACTCTTTGTAATTAAAAAAAAATTACCAAAAGGGACCAATTTGGCTGTTACTCTCCTTTACCTCGGCAAGCCCCATGGCTTTCTACTTTGTCCTGGCTGGACTGTGGAGTTAACGGTTGGAGGTTCAGCTGCCTTTTGGTGACTGAAGGGAGAAGCTTGAAGATAAATGCCAAAAAGTCAAGGCTGATAGAGAGCTTCAGACAGAATCTTGGTCTTTTAATGCATTGCTGAACCCTGGGCAATATTCCTTCTGACTAGTGATTCACCAAGGGTGGAAGGTACCCACACAGCATGCAGGCAATAAGGGGCTGCCTTGTCTGTAGAAAATTTAAAACAATAATAAAACCAACTGGAAGTCAGTCTGCTTTTCCTGTCAGCAGTTCTAAACAATGCCATGGACAAAATACTCCTCCTCTCCCAAAGAAGTCTTTTATTAATTTAAGTTCTGGACAATTTCTCCAGTTACTATGGCATTTTAATAACATATATGTAAGTTACAGCCAGTCACCTACAGGACATATATGGACTGAAATAAATACATGTGTTCATTTAAACAGTAAACTAGACAGGTTTCCCCTAGATTCAGATTCATTTGGGCTTTTCAATGATCACTCCAGCCACCCTGTTTCATATTTCAGATTTTAAACACAGAATTAGAAATTCTTTTTCCAAAGTAGTCATGTATGGATGTGAGAGTTGGACCATAAAGAAAGCTGAGCACTAAAGAACTGATGCTTTTGAACTGTGGTGTTGGAGAAGACTCTTGAGAGTATCTTGGACTTCAAGGAGGTCAAACCAGTCAATCCTAAAGGAAATCAGTCCTGAATATTCATTAGAAGGACTGAGGCTGAAGCTAAAGCTCCAATACTTTGGCCACCTGATGCGAAGAGCTGACTCATTGGAGAAGACCTGATGCTGGGAAAGATTGAAGGCAGGAGGAGAAGGGGATGACAGAGGATGAGATGGTTGGATGGCATCACCAACTCCATGGACATGAGTTTGAGCAAGCTCTGGGAGTTGGTGATGGACAAGGAAGTCTGGCGTGCTGCAGTGCATGGGGTCGCAAAGAGTGGAATACGACTAAATGACTGAACTGAATAGAATATAGAATGACGGAATTGAAGTAACTCAAGCTCAGATTCTCTACTTTTACAATCATCGTGCTGCATTTTTTACTTGGAATCTGCTGTTTAAACACAGATAAGTGCAAGGCTAGGAGACACAAAGCACACTCAAAGCAAAACAAGATGATTCTGTTACCAACGTATTGGGGTTTCCCTGAATTAACTTCTATACTGAATATGATGTTCATCAAAAATACATAACAAAATATGCTAATTTGAAGACAATTTTGTTGTAAAGAGGAGACTTAAAAGATGATTCATTGCAGTTGTCAGTGGAGAAGGCACTGGCACCCCACTCTAGTACTCCCGTGGACGGAGGAGCCTGGTGGGCTGTGGTCCATGGGGTCGCACAGAGTTGGACACGACTGAAGCGACTTAGCAGCAGCAGCAGCGGCAGTTATCACATGTGCCAGGTAGGCAGTTGTGCTTGACTCCTTGTGAGATAAACATACAGATGTGTAAGCCTCATTAAACAGGTTTTCTGTTACTTGCAGGTTAACTCAAGCCCATGCTTCTTGTTTTCATAGAGAGAGGTGCTCTTAGATAAGAGGTGGTGATGTTAGATAGAGGTCTTGGGGAAAAACAGTACAAAAGTAAAACCCATTGAAAGACTCCACACCATCAAATCTTTTCTTTTTTTTTAATTTCATTTGGGTGCATCCCATAGCAGTTCATAGCTCAGATGGTAAACAATCTGCCTACAATGCAGGAGACCTGGGTTTGATCCCTGGGTCAGGAAGATCCCCTGGAGAAGGAAATGGCAACCTACTCCAGTATTCTTGCCTGAAGAATCTCATGGACAGAGGAGCCTGGCAGGCGACATTCCATGGGGTCACAAGACTCGAACGTGACTGAGGGACTAAATCACCACCATAGCAGTTCAGGGCACATGGGCTCTCTTTCCCAAAGTGGCTCTATTTACTGATCATTTGTTTAGCGTGCCTTTGCAAACGTTAATCAGAGGAAGAATTTCCTTGTGGGGAAGTTGACCTTTATGATGATCAAAACTGAAGACAATTCTAATATAGAAGAATTCAATTTGCTTTCTAAGTAATTGCTTTTCATCTCACAATGCTGAGAATGGAGTGACCCATTGGAGCTGCTTCTAGAGAACAGGCCACCTGGCCACACTGGGCTACATGGCCCGATCTCATGTTAACTATGTGTATCCTGGCAGGAGATGATTGATCCCAGTCACTCCTGTTCTTCCTCTATCTATTGTCTCTGTGAAGCCCACCAACTCTTGTTCATTCATTCCTTCTTTCTGAAATATTTGTTGGTTTTCTTCTCACTGGCTAGTTTCAAGAACACACTGATGAGCCAAAGCTCATCCGCCCCTGACGTTTGGGAGGCCACATTCTCTTGGGAAGAGAGAAAAGAAGCCAATATTCCCAAGAATCAGTGTATAGTAATTATTAGCTGAGCTAAGGTATATGTGAAATTTGCTCAGTCGTGTCAGACTCTTTGTGACCCCATGGACTATACAGTCCATGGAATTCTCCAGGCCAGAATACTGGAGTGGGTAGCCATTCCCTTCTCCAGGGGATCTTCCCAACCCAGGTCTCCCGCAAGGCAGGAGGATTCTTTACCAGCTGAGCCACAAGGGAAGTCCAAGAATACTGGAGTCGGTAGCCTATCCCTTCTCCAGTGGCTCTTCCCCATCCAGGAATCAAACTGGGGTCTCCTACATTATAGGTGGATTCTTTACCAATGAAGGTATGTGAGAAGAAGTTAAATAGAGCTGGGAATGAATAAAGGATGCACCAGTTTAGTCTAGGGTTTGGCAAAGCTTAGAGAGGAAGTGGTGGTCTTTATGGTGCCATGCAGCTCTTGGTGTCTGCCTCCTTTAGAAGTTAGCGCTCCATCTTCGTTTTACTTAGGGAAATTTGAGAGGATTCTGTCCCTAGCAACCAACGCTAGAGAGAAGATTAAAAAACAAAACCTCTTCCGAACTCAGAGAAATCCACATCAAATGAAGGAATCTCAGGCACCAGGAAAAAGGGTGGTGGGAGATATTTTTGAGGGGAGGGGCCTTCTGAATGATTTTCAAATAATATTGCCAACTCTAAGGACTTCCTGATTAAGAAGATACTTGTGAAATTTAACCAGGGAGCAGCGGTCCTGTGCTTGCTGGTTGGTGGAAGGGCTGCCCATCGTACTGGGGAGGTTCCTGCAGTCTCCTGGCCCAGGAGGGAACCAAGGCATTAATTCCAGGCCTGCAGAAGAACGGAAAACAGCGCTCTCAGGAGCCCAGGCACAGCCCTCTGGCTTTCCTGGGAGTTTCCCTGTGTTAAAATGCATTGGCTGTGAGTCAACATTTCCCTCGCAGTGGGGGGCTCTGTGCCTGAGTTCCTCGGCCTCATTTCCTTTCCAGGACCCGGATGACTGGCAGGCAGCTGTGAATGACAAGCTCTGAAAATAAGAGAAGGGGGTTGGCAGGGCGCAAACAGCCCTGACTTGGCAACAAAGCTCTTAGCTCTGGGGCCATGTGAATAGCATCTAGCTACATCCAGAAAGCACATCTCTGGGCGGGTGCAGGGGATCCACTTGCAGATTCCAGGGAAAGTGGAGCCAGTGGAAGAGGCTGTCAGTGTGGAGAGGGGCTCACACGGGGTGTGAGGAAGAATGAGACTGGCCTAGGTGTCCTGATGGCTTCCTGGCTGGGCTGTTGGTCCCTGCCTCTCAGGAGACAGATGGATGGCCAGGACACCAACTTGCAGTCCTTATGACTGGACATGAGCTTTTACTCTGACCCCTGGGCTGGGAATTTGAAAAGCTATATGCCTGATGGCTCAGACGGTAAAGCGTCTGCCTACAGTGCAGAAGATCTGGGTTCGATCCCTGGGTCGGGAAGATCCCCTGGAGAAGGAAATGGCAACCCACTCCAGTATTCATGCCTGGAAAATCCCATGGACCGTGGAGCCTGGTGGGCTACAGTCCATGGGGTTGCAAAGAGTCAGACACGACTGAGCAACTTCTTCTTCATCCTGGTGCCAACTCTGTGCTGACCTGCTGTGGGACACCAGGCATTGCCCGAGCTCTCTAAGCCTCAGTACCCTTATCCAAAACTGGAGATTCAGCTCTATGAGCTCCAGAGTGCCTTCTTGCTCTGTTTCCATACCTTGTTAAAGGCCCTTTCTTCATCATGGCTTTATGACATAACAGACCAGGTGGTGTGGGGAAATTAACAAGATGGCACCAGTCAGGCTCTCTCGCCCCATGCTATCACGCCCTCTAGCTCGACGTTCTTGTAAACAATGACGTTGCATGGTTATGTAACGGTTGAGATCACTTATAGCTCTGCGCCATAAGTGAGCTATAAGACGGAGGAGCCTGGTAGGCTGCAGTCCATGGAGTCGCTAGAGTCGGACACGACTGAGCGACTTCACTTTCACTTTTCACTTTCATGCATTGGAGAAGGAAATGGCAACCCACTCCAGTGTTCTTGCCTGGAGAATCCCAGGGACGGGGAAGCCTGGTGGGCTGCAGTCTGTGGGGTCGCACAGAGTCGGACACGACTAAAGCGACTTAGCCTAGCTCTGCGCACATGCATCACGAGGTACTCGCTTGGCAACGGGCTACTTTCCTTCCGTAAGTATATATAAGCTCCACCAGGAAAAGCCCTGCGGGTTGTGTGTGGGTTGTTGTGTTATGTTATGTCTGCTGCTATGGCTCCTGCACTAGCCATCAGAGAATAAGTGCGTCTGCAGTTCCTACGGCTCCTCGCACTTTCTTCCAGCCTCTTAGCTCGCACCTCACCTACCGTGCGTCCATCGGACAATGCGTGGTGAGATAGTCAGACAGTTGGCGCTGTGCACTGGATCAGCAAGACAGGTGGGAAACAAGATCGTTTGCTGTTTGGTTAACAGGCTTCCATGAAAAGAGAAACCTCCATATTTTGGGGTGGTTGACAATAATAGATCCAGATTCTCACAGTCTCATATACAACCCAAGATGTTCTTCGAGTTGGCATCACAAGCATCGGTGCAGCCCAGAAAGCAGAATTTGTCAAATCATGGGCAACTGAGGTTGAGAAGAACGATGGGATTCTGTGGCTGTTTGCCAAAAACTTGTGAGAATTCTGTGGTTTCAGAATTTTTTGAGAATTTTTGCAAAAGTATTTCTAAAACTTTTTATTTTAATAAAGTCTAAATAATTTAAAATGCTGCCAAGAGAGTACATAGAGCTCCTTGATACCCTTCATCCAAGTTTGACCTAATGTTGACATTTTATGTAACTATGGTACACTTATCAAAACTGAGAAATTAATATTTGTATGATATTATAAATGATAGGCTTCATCTGAATCTCTCTAGTTTTTATACAATCTTTTTTGGATATAGGACTCAATCAGGATACTACGGTATATGTAGTCATTCTTCCTCTTGGTGTCTTCTGGTCTATGACAATTCCTGTCTTTTTTTCCTCCATGACCTTGATACTTTTGAATGGTTCTGGTCATATATTTTGAGGAATGCCCCTCAATGTGGATTTTTATGTTTTCTCATGATCAGCCTGGGGTTTTGGGTTTGGGGAAAAATGCCACAGGGGTTAAGCACCCTTTTCATAGTATGACATCAGGGGTACATAATATCAACATGCTTTATCACTGATAATGATAACCTTCATCACTCGGTTGGGGTGATATCTGCCAGGTTTGTCCACTGGAAAGTAGCTATTTTCCTCTTTCTGTTTGTTAGAGGTAAGTGTGCTTGTTTTTTTTTTTATTGCTTTAACTGTTTGGGGGTTTATGATTTAAAAATCTAGATTCTAATCAAAAAAATTCTTTCTGTCCTAAGGAATATGAGTCTCTGAGATTAAATTGTAATCATTGTTCAAAGTGCTTTGGGAAGTTAAGGATAGTAGGTTTAACTGGGACTATGCAAATTAAGGTAAGAGAGGATACCATGTGAATGAATGTCCCCTCACTCTCTCCTGCCACCTGGTTCCATGAGACATTCACCCAGGTTGGAGATGTAGTCTGTGGCCTTGAAGGGGAGGCTGGTTGGTTGGCTTATATGACTCTTCAACCTATGACTTTGACCCCATGGTCGACATCATGGCCCCAGTGGCCAGGCATCCCATTTAGGCAACTGTCAACCTGCAAGGAATCTGTTTTGGGTGATATGCGCATCTGGTCACATTTGCCTGGAGTCTAAGGATTTCAGTGCTTGCCGTCCATCAGAAAGCTATCTCAAATCCACTGCAAGCAAGGGGCCTGGGGAGAGCAGATTGTCCAGATGTCTGCTGGGCATGGGTTCACAGGAGACTTTTCTGGGGGCGCATCCCCTGTATCACCCCACTCTGCTCATCAGGGGCCAGCCGTTGAGCTATTGTTCCAAGAGGAAGCCTCTGGGTCACTTTTGCTGCCTTCCTCCAAGTCACAATGACTTTAAACAGGCAACATCTGACAGTGCGGGAGCCCCTTGCAGCCCTGGGTGAAATTATGATAACAAGAGAAAAAAGCTATTACTGCCACCATGCTTTCATTATGCAAATGATATTAAGATAGGCTGTGTGGATCGCCCCTGGCTATGCTATAATCTCCATGCAGTGATTATAATGTGTCAAACTTAGTCATTTTGATTATGACATGTTAATTACATGCCATCCTCATGTAGACATGAATATTACTCCCTGTCAGACAAAACACAAATTGGGGCCATTGTTAGTTGGTTAGTCGTGTGTGTGTGTTTTAACTTTTTTTATTAAATGGATTAAAAGATTTAAAAGATATGTAATATTGCAAACTAATTAAATACTAGCCAACTCCTCCATGCTCCACTGGGTGGAGACAGGGGATGCGGCTCACTTGGACTGCTTGGGTTGCATTTTTGAGCTCTGGGTGCCATTGGCAAAATGGGGTTTCCTGGGAAACAAGAAGACTGAGTTTTCTGAGAGGTTGGGAGGGAGTAGAAAAAGGTTGAGTTGTTAGGGAACATTTGAAAACCCCGGGCCCAATGTGGATTAGGAGGAAGAGTGGAGCATCAAGGTCAGATGACGGATGGGACAGCTGATAGGGAACCGGAAGTGTCCCTGCAGACCCTCGAGTCCACCTCTCCTTTCACCGGAGAGGAGATTTAGGACTCTGAGATGTGAAGGAACGTGTCCAGGGCCACCCAGTCAGACTGAGAATGAGTTGGGACACAGTATGGCACCACGCCACTGCCACTTAGAGTGCCATTTCCTTGTGGCAACAGAAGGGTTGGTCTGGCTTTAATGGGAACCACCATAATTTTTCCAAGTGACCACTGAGAAGGGCTCTTCAATGCGTACATTCATAGATCATCAAGTTCAAGCCTCCCAACTTGGCATCCATGATTCTCCACAATTGGGCTCCACTGTGCCCTATTCTTAGGCTTGTCTGCCAGTCTCATCTTACCATAACTCTTTTACATCTATGAAAATATTTACCACTGCATTGTTCTCCAAACACATCTTAAATTTTCATTCCTTTGGGCTAATATAAAATCTGAAATAATAATTATAATATTTATTTAATATATATTTAGTATTTATTTAGTATATATTTTGGAGAAGGCAATGGCACCCCACTCCAGTACTCTTGCCTGGAAAATCCCATGGACAGAGGAGCCTGGTGGGCTGCAGTCCATGGGGTCACGAAGAGTCAGACACGACTGAGCGACTTCACTTTCACTTTTCACTTTCACGCACTGGAGAAGGAAATGGCAACCCACTCCAGTGTTCTTGCCTGGAGAATCCCAGGGACGGGGGAGCCTGGTTGGCTGCCGTCTATGGGGTCGCACAGAGTAGGACGTGACTGAAGCGACTTAGCAGCAGCAGCAGTATATATTTTAGTATATTTAGTATATATGTATTTAGTATATATTTAGCATATTTATATAGTATATTATTTAGTATATATTTATAGACTAGTATATATTTAATATATATAAATACATGTTTTACATATTTAGTATATTATTTATTTAGTATATATTCAGTATATACCTAGTGTATATTTACATATTTAGTACATATTTATGTATATATTTAGTCAGGACTCTGGGTCCTTCCCCTCAGTTTATTTGCTCGAATTCATTTAGCTTCACAGCAATCCTATCAAGTATGTCTTAAGGGTATTACTATATCACTGATGAGGAAATAGAGGCAAAGAGAGCTTAATCCAGGGCAGTCTGCCTCCTGAGCCCACTCTTCTTACTTAGAATATGCTGCCTTTCTGAATTAATGTTTTCTTTTCCTCCTCTTTAAATTGTATTTGTCTTTCAAGACCCACATCCATTGTTTCTTTGCCAGGAAGTTTTCTCTGCTGTAGATCATATTATTATTCATAAATACCTTCTGTTTCCCTGGGCAAGGTTGTATCCCTCTGTCCCATTTGATCGTGGCCATGACCGTGTGGCTTGCTTTGGTCATAATGTGAATGGAATGATGTTCAGTGTAGAACTTTATGAAATGTGAATGGGAATGACAAGTATCACGTCCAAGCAGAATCTTTATCAGCTAGTTCTCTCCTTTCCAGTTGCCATCATGAACAGAAATGTTCTAGGCAGAGACTGCTGCCCCAGCTTGGGTTTCAGAATGAAGATGCCATGAAGCAGTGCAGCTGGCCACATGGAGAGAGAAACAAGTCAGGTAGAAACTGTTGCTACTGTGAGACATAAACAGTTCAGGGTCATTTGTGACCTCGGCAGAACTCAGCCTTTCCTGACTGGTACACCTGCTTCCCCAAGGAATCTCAATCCTTCCTGGACCCCTGGCCCAGAGTGTACCCTCTGTACCTCTTGCCATGTCTGGGCCCACTTGGTTAGCTAACTTGTCACACTTCTCTCTTCTCCCAAAGGGACTGTCGTGTTTTAAGGACAAGCCATGTGCCTGCTTTCTTCACCTCCTTACTCACACCTAGAATAGTCTACGTACATAGTAGGTTCTCAGTACATGTATATCTCTTGAGTTTTTGATCATTGGGAGGTTTTTCAGTTTGTTTTTATTTTTAATCAATAAGGACATTTTACTGAGATCCCATGTGGCCAGGTCAGGGACTCTAGTGACCCTGCTTCCATCCTTCATCACCCCTCTTAACATTCAGTCTCCTCTCAAAGCCAACCTCTGTAGTCTTTCCCTATATCCATTTACTAGGGACCAGGGAGAACAATGAACAATTTTGCCTCAAGGTGGGTCTTCCAAGGGCTGGAGGAAGGGTTGTAAAGGTCAAAGAGCTCTATCACCAAGCCCAGATTGAATTCCCTCCATGCTCCTTCATGACACCCCTCCAGACTTAACATCTTGGGCTCTGGCTGCCTTGTCCTCAAACGTCAATGGGCTGAACCAGATGATCACCCCAGTTTCCTCCCAGGTGGAAGATCCATTTCAAGCTCAGTGTTTATAGCAGCAGAATAGTTGGATGAGAGGACAATGGGGCTAATGTCTCTGCCATCCCCCTTGATGCTACTGGACTGAGGAGGGGGATCTTTTGAGGATTGAATGAGCCAGAGTAGTGGTCAGAATAATGCAGGCTGGCGTCAAGGTCAATAGCTGGGGTGAGAAGCTCTTCTAAGACCAGAATGACCAGCATCAAAGGAGATGGTGTCAGGTGTCCATCTTGGATCCACCCATCTGCCTCTTCCCCTCTCTTTCTTACCTATTTCTTTGTTTTTAGGGGGATGGCCCATTAAATATACCAGCCATCAATATCAGAATCTGAAGGGGGTCTTTTGTCAGTGGGTATTGGAGATGAGCTCATGTCCATAAGAGCCCCTTAGAAGTCACTCAGGGTTATACAAATGGAAGGGATCATCATGGGAATATAATTTCAACAAAGGTGGCACAGTGCTCTGTTCTGCTATGATGAAATGTGTCATTAAATATAGAAATAGATCAAACACCTTCCCACTGAGATCCTCTGGTACCAAGTATCTAGGTGAAAAGCTGAATATCTGTGAGAGCTCAAAAATGTGAAGGAGGTAGGAAGAAAAAAAAAAAAAGCCCTCACTAGGGAGATATACTTAACTAGACTTATAAATAGCCTGATCACAGTTTATTTGATTAATTTGGGGAAAAAGTAAAAGTGTTTTGCCAATTCATCAGATTTCATGCTTTCAAAGCAGTTGCTAATGTAAATATTAGCATCCAAAATGAACAAATTGTTTTAGGTAATTAAATGCCCTAATTTACAGGTTCCATTAACAGAGAAGAGAAATAATTTTCCCCTTAAATTAACTTTTCTCCCCTTCTCCATTCCCCTATTTAAACTGATGTTATACACCAGTGGATGTCTTTGCAGAGAAGGTTGGAAGGAGTCTGGGGTTTTCTCTTTCATGCTCTGAGTGTGGAGGACTGACTTTGTCCTTGGAGACAGAGCTTAAAAAGAGCCAAGTGAGGACCTGTCCCCAGAGGGCTTCTCCTCCATTGGGAGTGGCAGGGGTGAACTTAACCCTGAAAAATGTCGGTTGCCTGGCCCACTGGCCTTGGCCTGCGATGTGGGGTCAGGAGTCCTCCCAGTGACTGTATGAGATCTGCCTTCTGCTCTCTCATCCTAGATCAGGACATATCCACTGGGAAACCTGTTCTGAGGGGAGATGACCATTGACATGGCCCCAACTGTGAAGCATCATGTTTGGTCTTTGATCCCTTTCAGAATCTCTCGTACCCCTCAGGACTCCCCTAAGGAGCCCAAGGCTGCCCCATTGCTCACCCCTCAGATGACTACTCTCCACCACGTGCTGGCTGGTGGCTGCCAGTGTTCACAGGGAGCTGAAGACTCATGAGCTGGCACTAGCCAAACACATCAAGCTCGTGGGTGGCCAGCTCCTCTGCCATAGTGTGGCAGTTGGGGAGATGGGCGTAATGTTTGGACAAGAGGGCCTTCACCCTTCAGTTCACACCCCAGTCTCTGTGATCCTATTTGACTTATTCAAAATGGCAGCCTTACGTCTCCAGTTACCCCTTTATCGGCTGGGTCTGGTGTGAAGAGAGTGAGGTACTGGGAGTGCCAAATTGAAGAAAATGCCTGGTCGGCCTTTGCAGGACCCTGAGAGTGAGCTCCACCATCAACTTGTGCCCTAGGCTCCTTACTCAGTCACCCTAATCCTGGCCGTGGCCATTCAGCAGCAAGGGAGGTGGTAAGAGGCATCAGTGCCAGCCAGCCTGAGCTGGTTATTCCACTGATATAAGCACAGAGCCTGGGCTCATGGGTAGTAGAGGCGGGAAGAATGGGAGAGCAACCCTGGGCCAGTCCAGGACCTCTGGGGACAGGGCAGCCAGGGCTCAGCCATGTTAAGAAACTCACTTAACTTCCTACATCAGAATAGGGCTGAGGGGTGGAGTTCCAGCTGTCAGGAGCCCCACTGGTATAGAGGAAGGGTCTCTGCATGTGCATGTGGCCGCCCTTGTTCAGCAAGGCTCACTTCCCTTCGAGAACCTGTCACGATAGTCACTGTTGCGACCATCCTGTTTCTCTTTTTAGGCTTTGCTCCTAGTTCCGTCACACAAATCTTTTCTAAATTCCAGGTGAGTCCAGTTGGAGTATTTAGATGAAACTTGATTAAAGGCACATGGGTAACAAAAAGGAAAGAAGAAAACAAAAATAAGATCTTGTAGATACAAAGGCTTGTCTCATTCATCTTCACTTGGGATCCCCTTGTAATGGGCCAATCTGAATTTCGGAGTCTTGGAAAGCTAAAATCTACACTTATAAAATTGTTTTTATTAAAGTATAGTTGATTTGCAATGTTGTATTTAAATTCTGCTGTACAGCAAAGTGATTCAGTTATATATATTCTTTTTCATATTCTTTTCTATTTTGGTTTATCATGGGAATCTGAATAGAGTTCCCTGTGCTCTACAGTAGGACCCTGTTGTTCACCCATCCTGTATATGATAGTTTGTGTCTGCTAATCCCAAACTCCCAGCCCTTCCCTCCCACCTCCCCCTCCCCCTTGGCAACCACAAGTCTGTTCTCTGTGTCTGTGAGTCTGTCTTTGTTTTGTGCTGCTGCTGCTGCTAAGTCGCTTCAGTCGTGTCCGACTCTGTGCGACCCCATAGATGGCAGCCCACCAGGCTCCCCCATCCCTGGGATTCTCCAGGCAAGAACATATGTTCATTTGTGTTGTATTTTAGATTCTGCATATAAGTGATAGCATATGGTATCTGTCTTTCTCTTTCTGACTTACTGCACTTAGTATGATCATCTCTAGATCTAACTATGTTGCTGCAGATGGCATTGTTCATCCTCTTTAATGGCTGACTAATATTCCATCGAATAAATACACAACATCTTCTTTGTCCTTTCATCTGTTGATGGACATTTAGTTGTTTCCATGTCTTGGCTATCATGACTAGTGCTGCTATGAATATTGGGGTGCATATATCTTTTTTGAATTATAGTTTTGTCTGCATATGTGCCCAGGATTGGGATTATTAGATCATATGGCAACTCTCTCTGTTTTTAGTAAAACCCATACTTTTAAAACTTCCTTGCAGCTAAAGCTCTGGCAGAGAATTAAATTATTTCCACTAGATATACTAGATACTTTGTGTAAGATTTAGATGTGAGAGATGAGGCCAGGGCAATTTTCCTGAGAATTTGGCTAGTGCTGCAGAGAAGCTTGGTGTAAACACCTTGGGTTTCTGCAGCGGAGTTTTGGGTACAAACATTAGTTCTGAGGGTGCTGAGGGGCAGCTGTGATGAGAGCATCAATGGCTCCTCGCCTCTGGATCGCACTGTGGGAGGATGCTCTTCAATTCAGTAGGTCCCTGGGGGGCTCACGATTCGCACCTCCTGTGGTCTGGTCAGTTTGGCTTGGTTGTGCATGCTCAGAGTGTCCTTCCTGGAGGGCGAGGCTGCAGCATACTCCTTCAGCCTTCCCACCAACTTTGCAAGGACCAGTTTCTTGTGTTAAATCATTTTCTGCTTAATACAAATGGAATGACGTTTTTGTTTCCCACGTGAACTTCAGCTGATGCTCCTGTGTCCTTGCCTGAAACCTGCTTCCCTGTCTTACATCCCTTGTCTCCTGTATCCAGGAAATGTTTGCCATCTTCAGAGCGCTGCCTCCCCCATCTGTGGGGTGTTGCTTCACTCTTTGTGACAGCTCACATGTGTCAGAACCAACATATGATCCCAAAACAGCAGCAGGAGAGGCAGTGGGTGGCGTTGGGATCCTGGTTACTGTTGCTTCTTTAGTAAACAGTTTCTGTCCCATATTGCCCCAAACAATTATAATTCTTCATACACATGCGCACAAAGTCAAAGGCCCAGCAACCACCATGTGCTAGAAAGTGAGAGGTCCTTTAAGCCCCAGGGTCTCTCCTGTCCAGAGAACTGATCTCCAAAGCTGCCAAACACGCTGGACCCCATAAATAAAGCCACTGAAAAGCAAAGCGCTGTGATAAGCTTTGTGGAAGGCCATGCCCTAAGCAAAATTTTCAGGGAGGGGAAGGAAGTAGAGGCCTTAAGGGTGTTATTACTCTAGGCTAAAAGAGGGCAGAAATGACCTACGTGGACCATTACACTTAATACCATGTCTACGCAACTGTGTTCTGATTCAGAGTTTGACATATATTCATATTTTGAATTACTTACATATTGCTGTGTAAGACAATATCCCAGATGGACTGGCTTAACACAACAGGCGTTTATAATAGCACACGGTTTCTGAGGGTCAGGAAATCTAGAAGCAGGTGCCCCAGGTGGTTTTGGATCAGGGAGGTTGCAGTCAGGATGCTGGTGGAGGTGCCCCCCTCATCTGAAAGCTTGGCACGGCGTGGCACACCCCACATTTTTTGTTTGTTTGGACTATTTTTTAAAATTTTTATTGAACTTGTTACAGTATTGCTTCTGTTTTATGTTTTGGTTTTTTGGCCCTGGGGCATGTGGCATCTTAGCTCCCCGACTAGAGTCTGAACCCTCATCCCCTGCATTAGAAGGCAAAGTCTTAATCACTGGGCCACCAGGGAAATCCCCAGAAGACCCACATCTAAGTTCACTCACATGGTTGTTGGCAGGAGGAGACACAGAGAGAAAGAGAGACAGGAGAGAGAGAGATGAAGAGAGAGAGAGAGCATAAGACGAGAGTTTTTTACAAACGAATCTGGAGGAGCTCCATACCATCACTTCTGCCATATTCTGTTGGTAATAAGGACCAACCCCTGGTATAATAAGGGAGGGGACTGACTACATGAGAGTGTGCATACAGGAAGCAGGATCACTGGGGACCACCTTTGGTAGCCAGTCTCTACCATATAGTGCTTTCTGTTTTTTGTCAGGGTGGTGCTAACATGCACACTTTTCCACAAACGTTGCTGGGCAGCACACGTTAGCCACAGCTCAAATTTTCTGACCTCTAAGCTAACAATGTGTTCTGACCAATAGATCCAAATGTAGAATTTGGAGCTTGATGTCTGAAAAGATTAGAGAGAATTCCGTTTCTTAAATATGGCAGTGAGTATTGTAAATACTTTGGTGATAGGAAGAAAGCATTTTCTCAGTATGCAATAATATTTTAAATATCTTCTTGAGCTCAGGGAGTGAATTGCTTCCTTTAGCTTGACCACGGGGATGTTGACTGCAACCCTCCCGTGCCGGGCGCGCTTGGATCTGTCTCCACTTGCTCCTCGGATCAGGTCTGCTCTCCCCTTTAGCTTCTCCAGGAGACAAAGCACAAGCTACCAGCCCATTAAGGTAACTTTGGATGGGCTATTTCAAAAGGTACCAAATTCCCTGATCTTATAACTGAACCATTTAACTAGATCACCCTGTAAAGAGAAAATGCGTTAAAAATACCAGTTAATTACTTTTTTTTAATTCCCAAGGCACAAATAAGTCCTAGTTAACTGTCTTTGCACATGTATATATTTAGACATCAGGGTGTCACAGAGGGCCAGCAGACCCTGAAGCAGAGGACAACTGAGTCTAAGTGATGAGACTGGCTTCCTCAGTAACTTGGGGACACATGCCATCAGAAGCTCAGGTTGAAAGACCTGGGGAAGAAAATCCTCCAACCTAGGCATTGTTAACAATTGGTGTACGGAGAACGCATGCTGTTGGCTTGAGTCCTGTGGTGTGCCTTGATTAGAAGTGTTGATACCAAGAAATGTTAATTAAGCCTCAGTCTTTGCTTGTTGTACCAGATGAGGAAAATCCAAGGGCAGGTTCGATTTACTCCTCAGAAGCTATTAGCATTAAAGAAATTCCAAGGACTAAAAACCTCAATAAATTATAATTTTGAAGCTGAAAACCACAGCAAGGATGTCAGTACTGGTGTTTTTAGACTAGTACAGCACCTACATCACTTTTAGGGTGATAATTCATTTTTTTTTTTTTTGGAAACTTGGCTACCCAGTGGTCCCAAATGTTTGGAACCAAATATGTTTTGAATTAATGAATAAGTAAATGATAAGTCCTAGCCAAAGTAGGTTTCACCTATTGATACACAGAAACTCAAGCTTTTTATCAGTGGGAGAGCTTCTGAGGCTCCATCTCAGAGTCCAGGAACTTTTCCTTTACCTGGGTACTGCTGAAGGGAGATCAATTATCTGGTTTTTGGATGATTAATAGATCAGAACTGCTGGAGTGAGATGGGAAGCTGCTGCCAGAGGTAGGCACTGACTGTAGGGAAACATGACAGTGAAACATGACAGTGAAACATGACAGTGAAACCCCTGAAGGCGGGAAGGGACTGGAGACTTCAGAAGGCAGACGTGAACTGAGAGTGAAGGGTGCGCGTGTGTGTGCAGAGATGTGCAAGGAGCCCTAAGGACTTGCTTAGCTTTTGAGGGAATTAGTGCATTGCAGCTCAGTACAGAGTCATCTCTTCATTCTTTCATTCAAAGAACATTTAAGTACCAAACATGCCAGCTGTGAGAAATGGGGCGCTAAGTTAGGAACAGTCTACAGTGTTCTGGCTTTATTGTTGCATCAGTATTGACTGAGCATTCACGCGGAAGGTCCACCCTGGGCACTCTACATTCTCAAGCCTATTTGCAGGTGCTGCAGAATTAAAAGCCCAGCTCATATTCAGTTTACTCTCTAAAGAAGGCAGGGAGGCCTAAACTGTTTTAGGAAGATTCCGTTTGATGGATGTAACCAAAGAGATGTTGGTGCCTGCCTGGAATCAGCACCTTCCAGAGAGGCAGGAAATGAAGCATGACTGTATATGTCTATGGGCACATGAAACAGTAAAGGCTGTGTAAGCTACTTCCTACCTTGGGATTAGAGTACAGGTCATAGTGGGAGCCTCCTGGAAAGATAAGTGATAATATCCCAGGATGACATGGTCACAAAGCAAGCTCTTGTGCAGTTTGGTGGAGTCAAGAAAGCGGCCGTTGTGGGAGTTCCCTGGTGCTCTAATGGTTAAGAATCCACCTTCCAATGCAGGAGACTCAGGCTTGATCCCTGGCTGGGGAACTAAGATCCCACAACAGTGGGGCAACTGAGCCCCCATACCAACTACTGAGCCCTCGTGCTCTGGAGCCTGTGTGCCCCAACTAGAGCGCGCACGCACTGCAACCAAAGTCTACATTGTTGTGTGTTAATGACTCATCTAAGGACGCACATGATGGCTGTACAACCTCCTGAAGAAATAGTTCTTTAGTTTCAAAGGTGGAACCGGGAACTGGTTCTTTCCTTCCAGCTGAGTGGATCCTTACACAGAGAACACCAGCACATCAAATGGGAGTAAAAGCAAGTTTTTTTTTGCCTTTTCCTAAAATCCTGAGACTCTTAGAAGAGGAGGAAGCAGTGTCAGCATGGGGTTCAGAGCCACACGGCTCCTCATATGCTCCATAGTCTTACCAATTAACCTAAATGCTAAGTCCTTTAATTTTTCTCATCTGGAAAATGGGGTCAGCAACAGAATACATTTCATAAAGGTGTTGAGAGGGTTAACTGAGTTGATGCATGGTGCAGGCTTTAGTACAGAGCAGACACCCTGCTATACATTCTTTGTTTTCCCCACCAAATTTTACTCCTTGGGAAATCAAGATGACTGTACTCAAGTCTGTATTTCAATATAGCAATCATTTGCTGATAGGGATGCAGTGAGGCATGAGATACACTTCCTGCCCTCAAGGAGCTCACAGTCTATTTGGGGAGGTAGGAGTGTGAACTCAAAGAGGGGCAGTGGACAAACCAGAAAGAATGAGGCCCCTCCACTTCTGCATCTACCGCCCCATGTCTCTGGCCCGCTTTTTAGCAAAACTCTTAAAAGTCTTCCCTCTACTTGCTGTCTCCAATTCCTCCCCTTCCATTCTCACTTGAACTTGCCCCACTTAGGCTTTTACCTCCTCCTCCCACTGAAACTATTCTTGTCAAGTCATAATATTTCTAGATCTAATAGCCAGTTCTCAGTCCTCATTTATTCAAACTCTCAGCAGTATTGAACACAGTCGGTGACACTTTCTCCAAAAAATACTTTCTACTCTTGGTTGCCAGGGGACCCCACGCTTCTGTTTTTCTCCCTTTGTACCGGCTGCTGCTTCTCCGCCTTCTCATCGCATTGACCATTTGACCTTGGGCCCTCTGGGGCTCAGTTCTTGGAGCTCTCATTCTCTATCTACACTCCCTCCTTTGGTGGACTTAACTATATGCTGAGGTCTCTAAAAATTTTAACTCTAGTCTGAACTTCTCTCTCAATTCAAAGTTTATATATTCATCTACCTTCTAGATATCTCTACTCGGAAAGTTTCCATTTCAAACTTTCCATGTCATGTATGAGTTACTGATCTCCTAATCCCCCAACCTGCATGCTGCTGCTAAGTCGCTTCAGTCGTGTCCGACTCTGTGCGACCCCATGGACTGCAGCCTACCAGGCTTCTCCATCCATGGGATTCTCCAGGCAAGAACACTGGAGTGGGTTGCCATTTCTTTCTCCAATGCATGAAAGTGGAAAGTGAAAGTGAAGTCGCTCAGTCGTGTCTGACTGTTAGCGACCCCATGGACTGCAGCCTACCAGGCTCCTCCATCCATGGGATTTTACGGGCAACAGTACTGGAGTGGGGTGCCATTGCCTTCTCCCCCCAACCTGCATAGTGGGATGATATTCTTTTTATTCAGTTAATGTTAACTAACACCATCCTTCCATTGCTCAGGTCAAAAAACTTTTGGACTATCTTATCTCTTCTCTTTCTCTCATATCCAATATTCATCAGCAACTATATTTACGTTCACCTGAAAATTACATCTAGAATGTCATCTCTTCCTATCACTTCCACTGCCACCACCAAACCATGCCATCTCTTACTCAGAGTATGGCAATGGCCTCCTCTTTATTTGTTTCTCTGCTTCCATCTTTGCTCCTCTTTTATTGACTCTTAACATAGAAACCTGCTAAATGTTCTAATCAGGTTACTCCTCAGTTCCTTCCCTTTCCCCCACATGACTACCATCCTAGAGTCCGAGCCAAGGTCCTTATGGAGATCTGTTGCATAATATTCCACCATATGGATAGACCGCTTTTGTTGTAAAATTCATCTTTTGATGGGCATTTGGGTTGTTTCCACCAATAAACATTGGCATACAGGTATCTGTTTAAGTTACTGCTCTCAATTCCTTTGGGTATGTCTCTAGGAGTGGAATTGATGGTTCATATGGTAATTTTATGTTTAACTTTTGAGCAACTGCCAAAATGTTTTCCACAGCAACAGTATCATTTTACATTCCCACCAGCTATGAACAAGGATTCCAATTTCTCCATGTCCTTGCCAACACTTGTTAAATATTTATTTTGGACAGTCTCTCCACTTCTTGCTTTTCCTTGGAGGAGTCAGTCATCCTCTGGTCTTGGTGCCTTGTGTTCCCGTTCCCTTTAGTTGCAATATTTTCTTACACCTGCAAGGTTCACGTTTCCATCTCCTTCAAATTTTTGCTCAGAAGTCTTCAATAAATACCCTATTAAAATTGTTCAACTGTGGTGTTGGAGAAGACTTTTGAGAGTCCCTTGGACTGCCAGGAGATCCAACCAGTCCATCCTAAAGGAAATCAGTCCTGAATATTCATTGGAAGGACTGATGCTGAAGCTGAAACTCCAATACTTTGGTCACCTGATGAGAAGAACTGACTCATTGGAAAAGACACTGATGCTGGGAAAGATTGAAGGCGGGAGGAGAAGGGGATGACAGAGGATGAGATGGTTGGATGGCATCACTGACTCAATGGACATGAGTTTGAGCAAGCTTTGGGAGATGGTGATGGACAGGGAAGCCTGGTGTGCTGCAGTCCATGGGGCTGCAAAGCTGGACATGACTGAGCGACTGAACAACAATATATATCAGGATGCTCTATTAACTTTCCCCTTCTTTAATGCTTATCCATGGCACTTATAGCTTTCTAACTTGTTGGATAATTTGTTATTTCCTTCTTTTCTGTCCTCCCTACTTCCCTGCCCTATGAGAGCAAGGATTTTTTAAAAATCTGTTTTATCACTTCTCTACCCCAGTGCCCAGAACAGTGCCTGATCCTTAAGGTAAATGGATTACTGTCAAAAATAATTGTGAAATGAACAAGTGCTATCTGATTTGAGTCTTGACTAAGCCAAACAGAGGAGAGGAAAGGGAAGAAATTTTCTCTGTTGAGAGAACATGTGGATTGCTGTGAATTACATCTGCTTAATGAAATGAACGAGGGTCTCCTGGAGGCAGAGACTCCACAGTTACTGAATACGTCACTAGATGTTCTTTGCTCCTTGTCAGTTACCGATTGTTTACCCTGCGGGCACCATGATTTTCTTACATTCTGATGAGTAGCCACTGTATTCTGCTGGGTTAAAACATAGAGTATGCTGACAGCCAAGCATGGCCCAGTAATCTTGTGAGAGGGGAGAAAAACCTATTATCTGTACCTGGAAATTCATCTGCATGATTGCCTCCTTGATATTATTTGTTGTTACTATTATCTACAGTACTGAATCCTGGAGAAGGAAATGGCAACCCACTCCAGTATTCTTGTCTGGAGAATCCCACGGACAGAGGAACCTGGGGGGCTGCGGTCCATGGGGTCGCACAGAGTCAGACACGACTGAAGTGACGTAGTGCGCGCACGCACGCACACAGACAGTACTGAATACAGGAACTTTTAGCTCAAGGCTCTTACACGATGCTGCCCTCTAGACAGGGACGAGTGGACTGGAAATGCCCCACCCCACCCCATCTTCATCAGCACTTGGATCACCCCCAGACACCTTCAGGCTCTGCTCTGTGCCATCCCAGTATTCCCAAGAAACTAGGGTCCTCAGAGAAAGATATGAAATCATGATGACTGAAGTCAGGGCCACGGTAAACGGAGATGTGCCGATGCCAGGCACTGAGGAAGTCTCCTCCTCTCTCCTTGAACCCTTTGCTTCCAGCTCTGCAAAGAAGCACTAGTTCAGGGAAGGGCAGGAAGCAAAAAGGGGAAGAGGGGGAGGAGAAACGAATATTCCTGGTCTGCTTTCTAAGCCAAGCCCTACTTGAGGGGCTCTCTGGGATCCAGAGGTGCTGTCTGATTATAGCTTCTGCAGATAAAGAAGGAACACCTTCTACCACAGCCAACAGCAGGCACCCCCCATCCCATACCTCCACTGACAGGGGGAACATGGACACGAGCATATAAGTGAATCTAAGTGAGTTATTTTTGCAGCAACCAGCAACCACCCCTACTTCTGGCCTGACCCATTTTCTCCAACTAGAGTGTGGCTCTAATAATCCCTGCTCTGCTCTCCATCTTGCCTAGAGGCTGCTAGAGTTCATTAGATTAAAAAAAATCTATAAACTGCTTTGAGCACCTTGGAGGTAAGTGCTCTATAAGTACAATGTAATAATAATAATGCTGCAATAATTACCTTGATTAATTTATGCATAAGACAAAAAAAGATTCTTAATTAAGAGACATTCCAACAGCATGAACCCAGGCCCCATATATTGAAAAGTAATATCACCAGCAGGGATTCTAACTCGGGGCCAGATCAACAAGGATAACGAGATGAGCCACTCACCCTCATTTCGAGTGCCCTCTGAGTGCTCTGTGTTATGGGCGATGACCGTGTTACAGTCGGTTCTGGCCAACCAGCTGGAAAAGCAGAAGACTAAAGAGAGGAGTTTGCTGTTACAATTACATAAAACATACACCGAGTTAACCTGAAGGTACTGTTACTGAACTGCAATAATTAAGAACCAATGGTAAGCTAATCAGTGACATCAATAAAATGAATTAACTGTTTTGTTTTTTTAATGTAGTCAATACCAGATTTATGAAATTACCTGTGGGCGGACATAGATCTAGGGTAGAAACAACATTTTGTGACCCTTCCCTTTCTCTACCATCAGATTCCTTAGTACTTCTAGGGAAGAGATGTGTGTTTTGGAGCTGTGTGTTGAAGGATATCCTGGAATGTGGAATTGCTCCAGATATGTCCTTAGTAGCCATAGTTCTCCCAAGACTCAGCAGCTCTTCTAAGACATAGATGTTGTGCATCATGCTTTATGGAGAAATGAAAAAGGAGTTCAGTACCCCTCAGGAAGGCACACATTCTGCCATCTGTCTTCTCTTTGTTCAGTCAATATTCATTCTTCCCCAAAAGAAGGTTTGGGTGGGCTGATTTGCAGCATTCTACATGTCAGAGTATGTCAGTCTACTCTAGGGTTACCAAATGCCTGGTCTTACGTGGTTGCTCCAGGTTGTGCCCTGGACCAGAATCAGCTTAGCTATGGTTAGAGTAGTCAGGGTGGTCTGCCCACTGTTGAGCTGTAGGAGTTCTCCTAATACCTTGCTTTGCGACAAAGAGACTGGATGGCCACCTTCCTTGAAGGTAACATGTATGTATGAGCTAAAGCCCCTCCTTTAATTTGCCCTTGATAATTTCCAGCCCCATTCCCTGGGGGAAGCTGGATGGTCAATAAGATATACATACGTACCACATTTTCTTTATCCATTCATCAGTCAGTGGACACTTAGGTTGCTTCCATGTCTTTGTTGTTGTGAATAGTGCTGCTATGAACATAGGGATGCATGTGCTTTTTTGAATTAGAGTTTCCTCCAGATACATGCCCAGGAGTGGGATTGCTGGCTCATATGGTAACTCCATTTTTAGTTTTTAAGGAATCTCCAAACTTATCATTACCAAAGGGGAAAGGATGCAGAGGGATAAAGTAGGAGTTTGGAATTCACAGACAGAAGTTACTGGATACAACATAGACAACAAGGTCCTACTGAATAGTGGATGTGCTCACTTGCTCAGTAGTGTCCAACTCTTTGCAACCCCCTGGACGATAGCCCACCAGGGTTCGCTGTCCACAGAATTTTCCAGGCAAGAATACTGGAGTGGGTTGCCATTTTCTACTCTAGAGGATTTTCCTGACCCAGGGATCAAACCAGAGTCTCTTGTGTCTCCTGCATTGCCAGGTGGATTCTTTACCAGGGCACCACCTGGGAAGCCCACTGTATAGCATAGGGAATTATATTCAATATATTACAATAAATTATAGTGGAAAATGTATATATATCTGAATCACTTTCTATATACTTGAAACTAACACAATATTATAAATTAAACTTCAATTTTTTTTAAAGAAGTAGAATTCCTCTCTTAAGGGCTAAGTAGAAATAGAAAAGTCCACCTCAGGAGGTCAGAAATGACTGGAGCAGGGGACCAGAAACGGGGAAGGGTGTGCATGGATGTGGGCACAGCCTGGTAGGTGGAGGGGGTGAGGGTAAACACAGAGCTGCCAAGATAAGAAAATAATGTCCAAGTATATGCAAACAGGTTAATTCGATTGCTCCCCTAACATTTTGTGCCTACAGAACCAGCAGTTCTGTAGTAAAGACACCAGTCATTTTGGGTCTGACTGAACTAGGTGGGAACCGGCTAGAGCATCATGTGGTTGGGGGGGAATGTTCACAGTTTGGGCACAGCAGGAACACCCTGTAGGAGGGGCCCAGTGGCACCACCAGAAGGCTAGAGGCACACTGAATGAAGATGCCATAGGAAAGCATAGCATCTTGAAATTTATTTGAGTCAGTTCTGCCCGCCTTGATGAATCATTGCCCTTTATCAGTCGGTTCCCTGGCAGGGCTGAAGCACAGGAACTCAGCCTGACTCTTCTTTGCAGTTTAGTGAGGACACACGTCAACCAATTCAGCCACTTCCTCTATACCAGGCACCGTGGTAAGGATTAGCTTACAGAGATGAACAGGACACAGCCCTGGGCAGCATGTAATAGCTTTGAGGGAAATAAGCCATGAGTGGTAGGTTGCAGTGACGTTCTTCCCCTTTTCCCGCAGCCACCTCGTTTTCCATATACCCTGTAGCGTGCTCCTATCAGGCAAGTGAGTCCCACCACTTGGCACTAGACGCAGTCATGGGCCCTGAGGGCTGGGTCAGATAAATAGGTTTCCCATCTCCTGGCCTAGGGTTTGGACTCCTTCTCCTGTGGGTGGAGTCTGAGTCTTGACCTATGACCCACATAGCCCTTCAGCGCAAGTGAGGCCCTGTGACTGATGCCACTTTCTGGAGCTACGCTCATGAGCTTGGCATCTTCTCCATTGTTCCCCTGGCTTTTCCTCCTGCCCACCTCTGTCTGACCAATCCTTGATGGCTTTTTTCCACCTGTCCTCTTCTCTCTGAAGACTTTCCCACCTGCCCAAGCAGCCAAGTCTCTCCTGTAATTCCCCACAGTGCTCTGAGTTTCTGTCTGCTTCTAGTTGCGAGCTGGATTCTGTAATGTTTTGTCTCCCCAGCTGGACTAGAAGTTTCTTAAGAGCAGGAGCTGTTTCTTCTGTTGCTCAGACGTCAGCACAGCAGCTGGGTATGGTGCCCAGGCAGTCATGGTACCAGTGCTGCCCGCAGACACTCTGACGTGAACAGCTCACCTTCAGGCTTTCTTTCCACCCCGCCAAGCACCTTCCCCACACTGCCCTGTCTTCCACTGACTCCAGCTGTCATCTAGACTAGCCTTTGCTCTCCTGGGCAGTAGCTGAGCTCTGTCCTATGCTTTCCTCTTTTCTGATGTAAATTTCTGCAATCTTCAAAGCCCTGTTAGGTGACAGAAGAATTGATTTCTAGCTAACATGTTAATGGCTAATAACAGCAATGTTTCCCCCTGGTCTAATTCTGCATTTGAACCGAAGTTTTCAATGTTCTCAAGGACAGAAGTGACTACGCATGGTGATCCGTGATACAGGCTGCTGGGTATAATATTTTCAGAGCATGGACTTCATTGTTGTTCAGTCTCTCAGTCATGTCTGACTCTTTGCGACCCCATGGACTGCAGTATGTAAGGCTTCCCTGTCCTTCACTATCTCCCAGAGTTTGCTCAAACTCATGTCAATGATGCCGTCTAATCTTTTTCGTCCCCTTCTCCCTCTGCCCTCAATCTTTCCCAGTATTGGTTTTTTTTCCAGTCAGTCAGTTCTTTGCATCAGGTGGCTAAAGTGTTGTAGCTTCAGCTTCAGTCCTTCCAATGAATATTCAGGGTTGATTTCTTTTAGGATTGACTGTTTTGATCTCCTTGCTGTCCAAGGGACTCTCAAGAGTCTTCTCCAGCACCACAGTTAAAAAGCATCAATTCTTGAACGCTCAGCTTTCTTTATGGTCCACCTTTCACATTCATACATGACTACTAGAAAAGCCAAAGCTTTAACTATACAGACGGCAGACCTTTGTCAGCAAAGTGATGTCTTTGCTTTTATTAAAAAGATTTGTCGTAGCTTGGTATCCCTCAGATCACACTGCTTAGCCATATGACATACAAGGATGTTCTGCAAGTGGTCTTGGAGAGGCCAAAAGACAGGACAGACACACAGCTTTATACCAGCACAACCACCTTAGGCTGTGTTTCATGGTTGACCCTCATGTTTTCTAGTCATCTACATTATGCAAGTCTGTGAAGTAGATTTTGACTTCAGAGCTGGTGTGTGTGTGTGTGTGTGTGTGTGTGTACCTCAAGCATTCTTTGTCTTATACTTGCTGGCAGTGTTGTAATGCAATATAATCAAATTCTATAGCTTGAAGAATCCCCCCAAATCATATGGTCCAGGGTCCTGCCTTTGGGCTGCTAAGTTATTGTTCTCATCATCCCTATCAGAAAGATGCGGCAAGTGATGCTCAGCAGGCATGCAAGACTGCCTCATTCTCACAGCTCTTAAGAGAAGAAATTGGGACCAGAATCCAGGAACCTTGCTTCTGTCATAGGACTCTTCTCAGTCACAGAGATGTTGTATTAAAGACTTTCATCTCATTCTCACTCTCAGATTTAAACCATTAGTACCTGCCCTTGCCTGTGAATTGTCCTGGCTAGTGTAGCTTGTTTTACACAGTTGCTGCTGCTGCTAAGTCGCTTCAGTCGTGTCCGACTCTGTGCAACCCCATAGACAGCAGCCCACCAGGCTCCCCTGTCCCTGGGATTCTCCAGGCAAGAACACTGGAGTGGGGTGCCATTTCCTTCTCCATTGTACGAAAGTGAAAAGTGAAAGTGAAGTCGCTCAGTCGTGTCCAACTCTTAGCAACCCCATGGACTGCAGCCTACCAGGCTCCTCTGTCCATGGGATTTTCCAGGCAAGAGTACCGGAGTGGGGTGCCATTGCCTTCTCTGTGGGTGCCATGGAAAGATTTATATATAGATTGTTATCTTTATAACCTGGCTTTTGCTTACACAACTGAGAAGACAGCTAAAGGGACCCTTTGGTGAGAACTCTACTGTCCTCATGCCATACAGTTTGGAGCGGTTATAAGAAACACACTGGATTTAAACCCCTACGCTCAACTTTAGACACATTCACACATGCTGTTTAAATTCTCAGTTATGTGGCAAGGATGAAAAATCATGTGGATTAACACCAGGATGTAGAAGTCATGGGCACCCAGAGTCTGTCCATGTAGAGCGCACCCCTGCAAAGGGAGCCTGGTGGCTAGAAAATCAGGACACCTGGGCTCTCGTTCCACCTCTGACACTGACCAGGGAGATCTTACTCTCTCTGGGCCACGGTTTTGCTACCTGTTGAATAAAAGGGCACCGTAGATCAATTTCTTGGTCCTGGCTTGTACTCTGACCTCACAGGACGCTATGAATATTCATGCACACAAAATGGCCTTCAGCCGCAAGGGAAGTGCGACCCTGGCTGAGGCAATTTGCATGGAACAGAAATCAAAGCCATAAGCCACAGAGATGAAGCTCCAGTAGGGGAATTTCTGGCTTTTTCAATATGGGAAGGATGCAGACAGCGTGCTGTTGGCACAGATGGCCCTGTGTGCCAACGTCTGCCAGGTGGCCCTGAAAGCATATCTCACGGGTGGCGCTTGGTCGGTGCCAGGCCAAGGTGTTCCCATTGCTCACGTGGACATCTGGACCCCAGGCCCCTGCAGCCCCGCCCCCACCCCCACCTCTGGAGCCCCAGGTATAAACTCAGGCAGTCTGTGGGCTCACTGTTGGCTGGCTATTTACTTTTAATGCCCAAAACCAATTTTAAATAAAATAAAGGAATCCCCCTAAATATTCTATATGGGGCTTTCTCTTTTTTTAGAGGGACATTTCTAGACTAGTTTCACACAGGTTTAGCCGAAAGGGAAATTAAACTCTACATTTAAATGGAGATTACGCACAAAGGAATCCATTAGTTTCAATATTTCTCAGCAGGAGGGCTCAGAGTTATTTAAATAAGTTTAGATATTAAACCTAAAGTAGCCATTAAAAGCTGTGTGGATTTGTTTGTCTGTTTTTTTTTTTCCCCCAGAAATCTTTTTTTCCAGCTGACTGAAAAAATCCATTGCTTAACCAATGGAGGATATTTTAATGCATTAAAAAAAAAAAAAAAAAAAAACAGGGACTTTTTAATATAGCACTTCCTTTGAATTTTTAAGTACCATATTACGGTGGACTTATTACTGCCACGTGTCATCTTTTGGACAGATTAAACTCCAAGTGCTTTCCCTCCCCGCCCCCACCCTGGGCAGACCAGCCTAATATAAACACCGACATTAAACCATATTGGCTATGGAAGAGTCTTTGATTGTCATTGAGATTATTTTAAAAGTTATTTAGGTCCCCCTGTTACATCTCTGCAAACCACTGAGAAAATGTTGCGCTGGGTTTCTCTTTGAGACATTTCTTTGGGGATTCATAAATATTGATTGTACCGTAAAAAATTGATGGAATCTTGAAACAGACTGCAGTTGAAGCAGCTGGGGAATTTACTCAATTTTTCTCAATCGCTGCAGTCTATAAAAAGAGGAGATTTTGCAAATTGTTTCTCACCTTGTCTTTTTAGTATTTAATAGCTCTCAATTCTATAGCCTTCTGAACCATGCGCTGGGTGTGTTTTCTATCAAAACAGAATCAGGCCTGTTCAATGGGTATTAAAAGGCAGGGGCAGGTTGTGAATGGGTTAAACTCTACCCCGTTCTCCACCCTGTCTCTTCCTTCTCTCTTTCCCACCATCTCTCTGTTTTCGTGTCCTGCTGTTTTGGTTGTATTACTCCTACCTCTATGCCATGTTATGCCCAGGATCACCCCTTCTCCTCAATTCTCAGGATCATGATGGAAATAAGGTCAAGGAAATGAATGCCAAAACCTCTCTGTGGTCTTACCTCTTACCACATCCCCGTAATAACTAGTAAACCAAACTTCCATTAAGATATCCCCTGCTCCCTCTTGTTTGTACAGCAAAGCTCTTTACCATCCTGGCATTCAAAGCCTTTCACCCACCATCTAGCTCCAAACCAGCTCTTTAGTCTTATTCTCACAAGTCACCTCTGGAACCCTAGTTTCTTTGCCCACGAGTCTCCTCATTGTCCCTCAAACCTACATTACACATTCCTTCTTCCAGACATTGGCTTATACTTTTCCATCCCACCTGGAAGGTTCTTGTCATCTCCTTCTGTTGTAGGCAGAATAATCCCCGCCCCCTGGCCCAAGATGTCTGTGTTCTAATCCCCAGAACCTGTGAAAGTTAGGTAGCAAAGGGGAATTAAGCTTGCTAAAGCTGACCTTAAGACAGGGAGAAGATCCTGCTATATCTCTTTGAACCCAGTGTAATCACAAGGATCTTTAAAAGTGAAAGAAGGAGTCAAAAGGAAAATTAGAGAAATGGCAGCTTGAGAAGGACTCGGGCCAATATTGCTGGTTGAATGCTAGGGCCACCAGCCAAAGAAAGCAGGCGGCCTTTAGAAGCTGGAAAACGCATGGAAACAGATTCTCTTAGAACCTCCAGATGGAACTTAGCCCTGCAAACACCTGAATGTTGACTTTCTGGCCTACAACACGGCAAAGTAATAATGTATCTGTGTTGTTTGAAGCCCTTAAACTTGTGATAATCACATCTTAAACATCTTTAGGGTAAAGACCGTTAATCACACCTACAAAGTGCATTTTGTCATATAAGGTAACATGAGCAAGTTCTAGAAATTAGGGCCTGGATATCTTTGGGGGGCATTATTTATCCTAGACACTTGGTAGCAAGAGTGAGGTGGCTCTGCCAGTTCCTGGGCAACAAAGAACCTAAGGCTAGAGAGTAGTTGGGAGCTGTCCATGGAGGGTTTGAATAGCCACCATTTGAGGGGGATTGTGGCCAGTGTTAAGTGGTCTGAGGGTGTTAAGGAGGGAGGGCTCTAGGTGGGATGTGGATGGCCTCAGGTTGGAAGTAGGACCCATGGGAGAAATGATGGGTAACTAGAGAAGGGTGGAGCCATTTGGAGGGTACTCCAGGCAGGAAGAAACAGAATGGAAACTCTCATGCCTATGAGGGAAGCCAAGAGAACTGCAGTCTGGGAATAACAAGTGTGGTTTCAGGTTTCTGGATTTCTCTTAATCAAGGCATCTAATACCTGGCCCAGGTGCGGCCCATTTCTGCACTGAACTCTCCTCTTGGCCTCCCAATCTTGACTCTGACCCTCACTTTCTCATTCAACAGAATAGCTCTGCTACCTAGAGGGCTTTCCAGGACTAATGCTACCCATCTGAGCTCCATGGAAAGCAGCCAGGACAGAGGACAGAATCCAGCCCCATCCTGGGCCATGACATCTGGCATCATGATAAGGATAAGGAAGCCAAGTCAGTGCTTGGTTAGAGGAATTTACTTGAAAGAAAACCAAGCCGTGAGATCCAGCATCCTCAAATTTCCACCAGAAGCTCTGCTGGTTTCTCTGGTCCCCAACAGCCTTTCATTGGTGAGAAGCCCTATCCTCAGACTCCTTATGGCTGCAGAAGTCGGTTCACCTCTCTGTTTGCTTCCTTGCCAGAGTCTCAGTCCCTCCAGTTCACATTTCCTCGAGGACCTCCAATGACTTCAAATGAACGATTTCTCTATTTATCTGGCTCTTCTACTTGTTCTTGGCAGGAATGCTGGTCTGCCTTAAGCTACTGTATCCCACCAGGAAGCAGAAATTCTTTCCATCTTTGCTTTTGAAGGATATATTCATTTTAGGAATTTTATGTGGGCAGTTGTTTTCTTTAGGACTTTGGATATATTAGTCCCTGTCTTCTGGCTTCCGTGATTTCTGTTGAGAGGTTGGCTCTAAGTTGGCTATAAGTCTTACTCTTGCTCTTTGAAGGTAATATTTCTTCTTCCTCCTGCTGCTTTATAGATTTTCTCAGCTCTGGTACACCAGCTCCAGTGAAGGTAATTTTGTCACCCTGTGCCAAATGGCTCCTGTGCTCGTCCTTGTATTTCTCATCCTTTCACCTTCCCATGCTAGTGTCTAACCTATAACCAGGCCCCCAGGCCCTCATGACCCCTCATGTGCATCCCTGCTAACTAAGCCCTTGTGCTAGTCTTCCTGCTTCAAGGCTTGCTCTTCTCTAATCCATTCCTCCATTCTCTAGCCTCGTGAACCTTCTAGTGCCAAATCTGACTCTCCCTCTCCTCTGTTTAAAATATTGAGTGATTTCCTGTTTCCTATAGGTAGATATATTCCAGCTTCCTAACATGGGATTTAAGCCTCTACAGATCTGCCTTGTGCTCTAAGAACTTTGATCAGTTTCTAGTTCTCCCATGTCCCTGAACACACACACACACACACGCTCCCCAAGTTGATCTTCTACCACATATCTTTGTTTATGCTGCTCTTTCTGTCTGAAAAGCTCTTCTATCCCCTTTGTCTGATGGAGCCACACTTATTCTTTTTTTAAAAAATAATATATTTTCAATGTATTATTTTTTAACCAGTATTTATTTATTTTTGCTGTACTACACAGCATGTGAGATCTCAGTTCCCTGACTAGGGATTGAACCCACACCTCAGGCACTGAAAGTGTGGAGTCTTAACCACTGGACAGCCCAGGAGGTGCCCACGCTTCTTCTTTTGACTCATTGTCACCTCCAGGAAGCCCTCATGTCTCATCTCTGTTCCCCACTCTCCCACTCGCAACTACTTGCTGGCATGTCTGTATCACAACACTGAATACAAATGTTTGTTCAAGTAGCTCTCTTCCTCTCTGGATGGTGAATTCTTTGAGCTACTGTGTCTTACTCATCTTATATCCCCAGTGCCCAATACCCTGCCTGAGACCTAGAGGGCATTCAATAAATGTTTAAATGATTGATGAATTGATAAATAAACTTGTATGAAATTCCTTTAGTTTCATATCCTTGTGTGAGTCAATATTGTTAGTCTTATTTTAGGTGTGAAAAAATATAGACTAGGTCTCCTGTCTCTAATTGCACAGCAAGTGAAAGCCCCAAAGATCTCTTAAACGGCCTCTGTCTCATCCAGCCTGCACTGATGTCTCCCTTCCTTCCTTTAACTCTTTTGCAGTCAGAGGCCTTAACACACCATCTAGCCTTTGGCAATATGTGAGTTTCTATTGCTTTCTGTAACACAGGTAGAAAAACCAATTGACCAAGTGTTTGCAATGATATTTTCCATTGGTTTAGGTCAATACTAGGGCCTTATTAGTTGATGGGGTAGAAACTTGTTGTTAGAAAAGACTGACTTCCGTGGCCAGGTTGGTGGTCAAGATTGAATCAAGCCTGTGGACATTGAGGCATACCATGGTACCCCACCATCCTGGAGAGGGACTCTGAGTCAGGGAATGGCACCAGTTGCAGCCAGTGTGAAGAAGCCAGCATCAAAAGTGCATATGGAAGAGTCGTAGGCTAGTCTGTGTCAAAGAAGTCCAGGAGTGGATAGGATACTGGAGGGGTCTTACCTGGTTGCTGAGCAACAGAAGATGCAGCTGCAGGAAGCCCTGTTGGGAAATGGTAGGGCCCTGAGTAAGCCTTCAGCCGGATCTAGGCCCCAGCGTGGGGCTGGTAGGACCAAGGCAGGACTAGAAAAACTAAGGTTCTGGTCATTTATTGGGACTGAGTCAGGAGAATAAAAAAGGGCCCAGTTACTCAAACTGGGGCACAAAATGTGACTGAGCCTCAGGAATAAAGTGTGATCCATTACCCCCAAGGTCTTCCAGACACCAACAGCTGGGCTAACCTGGGCCAGGGCATCTGGACTCCTCAGTTAATGCATTTGGACTGAAGACATCCTAGCTTGAGGTTGAATGTGGCAAGAAAGGAGGCATGTCATCAAATGGCCCAGTTAGAGGATGGAGAAAGGTGTGACCACTCCAGGCAGACGCTGACCACAGCAGGTCCAAGGGGCCATGAGTTGTGAAAACAGAGGAGGAACCAGCAGAAAGGAGATGGGAGAAGGCAAAAGGCCAGAACATGAGCTCAGGATGGGGCAGGGAGAGGCTGGAGACTGGGGGCAGAGGTGGAGCTGAGGCCTTTGAATTGTGTGGGTGGGCAGATTCCATCCAACCAAGCCAGGTGCTAACACCCATGGTAGGCAAAGATATTAGAGCAGGCATCGAAGGTCAAGGAACCTTAGATGGTGATTGGACATCTGAAGAAGACTGGGTAGGATGGAGCGAAGACCTGGGTTTGTGGTCAGGCTCCCAGAAGTCCTGGAGGCAAACAAAAGCTCTGTTTATGGTTCAAGTGAGAGAGTGATCAGTAAGCTTAGCAGATGGTCAAACCCAAGGAAGCCTCAAAAACCAAGCAGGCAAGAGAGTGTCAGACAACGGGCCAGGAACAGGCACCAAGGTCCAGTTAGCCTGTGCTAACTGAGATGGCTGTGCTTCTCATGTCCAGACCTCCTAATTTATCCAATTTCCCTTTCAAGGAGGCCGAAACCAAGCCCAGGGAGGCTTTTTAAGGTCCTTCTTTCAGATAGAAGGAAGCAATCTGAAGCACATGGCATCTGGATGGGAGTGTATTAGTCAGGCTTCTCCAGAGAAACATAACCAGTAGAAAAAGATTTACTCTAAGAAATTGGCTTACATGATTTTGGAGGCTGAGCTGTCTCATGATCTGCCTTCTGCAAGCTGGAGACCCGGGAAAGCCAGGGATATCATTTGAAGGCCTGAGAGTGAACAGCCAATGGTACAGATTCCTGTTCAAGTCCGAAGTTCTGAGAACCAAGAGGAACAAGAGCAGGAAGCTGATGTTCTAGCTCAGTCAAACAGAGCCGGAGTGAGTCCTTCCTTCTGCCACATTTTTATTCCATTCAGCCCCTCAGCGGATTCGATGGGGACCACCCATATTAGGGAGGGCAATCCACTTCATTCAATCCTCTGATTCAAACACTAATCTCTTCTGGAAACACCCTCACAGACACATCCAGAATAACGTTTAACCAATACCCGGGCACCCCCAGTCCACTCAAGTTGACACTTAAAATGGACTGTCTCACGGGGGAGCAGCACAGATCCCGGGGTTTGGAGATGCTCAGCACAGTCTCCTTGGAGACCTATAGCTGATACCGACTCCACTTGCCCTGGTTAGGCGGCCCCAGGCCATTCTACAGCCGGGGGAGCAGGACTTAGAATGCTCTTGGATAGTATTGCTTGCTGAAGAAACATCAGAAGTGTGGCTTCTTGATTACATCTTAAATGGAGCCATCCTGCACGTCTGACCAGTTTACTAATTCCTGGCCTCCACTTGGAAAGCTTCCAGCTCGTTTTCATGCTACGCTGCGCAGTTCTGCCTTCTTAATGTAGTCTTAAAGTTGTATTAAATAAACAATGGGTATAAAATAAAATTAATTATTGGACACTCCATGCTCTTTAATTTTAAGGCTCCCATTTTGCCAGTATTTCTTCTGGGGACAACAAGGCGTGGAGTGCCAGGCATCTAGGCAGGTCCTCCTTGAGTATCCCTGAGGGGGAGAAAGACAAAGGAAAGGAGAATTAAAAACTCAAGGAGGAATGTAAGTAGAGAGAACCATGCTCTTTACTATGGGGAAAAGAACTCTAATACAATTTCTTCAGTTTATTCAGATACTCAGTTATCTGGGTAGCAAAGTGGGAGCGGGTCAAACTGACAAGGAAAAAAAGTCTGATGAATTACAGGTTATTCTGTCTCAAGAGTCCTCAGGTTTTACCTGCTATAATTCTTTTCCTGAACAGGCAAGACCTGGGTTCTTACCATCCTGAACCTTATCCCAATTCCTCACCAGGTCTCAGATTCACTGCTTAATTTTTTCATTGATTGAGTTCCTCCTCCGTGCCATCCTGGGGAGTTCTGGTGAATGGTCGGACCTCTCCCTGCTGCTTGGGTTTCCAGGTCATCTCAGCCCTGTCACGACACTCAGAGGGCCCTCGGTTCTCATCTTCATTGCACTGATCCTTGTTGCGATTTCCTGTCTGTTTAATAAATGTCTGTCTCCTCCCTCTGAACTGTAGTTTCCGTGAGCATAGAGGCCATTTCTCTTTCCACTCACTGCTGTGAAGGTCACCCACCTAGCCTCCAGGACATGGAAGGAATGGAATGGGCACTTAGTATTTCTTGGATGGATGGAAGGAAAGATGAGTGAGGTCAATAGGAAGGAAGGGAAGAAAAGGGCCTTTCTCATTTGCCAAAGTGTTTTTAGCCCTTGAGACCCACCCTCGTCAGAATCCTGGAATGAGCAGAGTTTCCCCCAGGAGGAGTCTGGAGGGTTAGGACACTCCCTTGGTGGCCTGTCATTTCCAGCCTTTCCCTGTGCAAGTCTGGCTTCCTGGGGTCCCTGCTGGCTGGTCTGGCTTGACCACAGGCCTTCCTCACAGTGCCTCTACACATGGACATGATTCTGTCTTCCTTCCACAAGCTTCTAAGCTCCAGGGGCAGGAACTGTACTTCCTCTTTCATCTGAAGTCCCTACAGGTATAATGTCCTCCTCCCGTGTACCTTGCTCCTCTGATTCTTCCACCTGAAGAGACGCTATCCCCCATGTCCAAACCTTCCATCCTCTAGAGCTCAACTTCAACTTCACTTCCCAGTCACAGTCTTCCTAAGACATTCCAGCCAGCAGTGCACAGAGCCTTCACACAAGCTTTACTGCATCTCACCTTTGATTTCACTCTGTCTGATTGTCTGTCTCTGCTGTGCAGTCAGGTGTCTCCCCTTCTAGGGTGGCCAACTCTTCCTGTTTCACCTGGGATGCTCCTGACTTTGGCACTGAAAATCCCAGATCTCAGGAACTGTCTTAGTCCTGGGCAAGCTGGGTCACCCTAACCCTTCCCCTAGCCTGGCTCACCCATCCCAAGTCTGCCAAGCTGCTGTTAACTTGAAATTCAAGACTTCCTCCAGAGAGACATCCCCTCCTGGGTGCAGGAAAGGTCCCCTCTGCCGGGGTGGACACTATTGTCCTGTGCCTCCCCCCAACTGTGGGTCTCTCCAGGCGATGCACTGAACCTCCTCAGTGCTCAGCACAGCATCTGACACACAGGGGCACTCCAGAAAGAAGGATTCATCAAACGAGCAAGGATCCTAGGTGTTATGAGTTGGGTTGTGTCCCCCCAAAGATGTAGAAGTCCCAACTTTGAATGTGATCTTATGTAGAGATAAGGTCTCTGCCGATGATCAAGTTAAAATGAGGTCATTAGGGTAGACCCTCATCCAAAACAACTGGTATCCTTATAAAAAAAGGGGGAAATCCAGATACAGAGATGCACAGAGCGAAGGTGAAGAGACTTGGGGAGAAGTGGCCACCTAGGAACACCTGAGGCTACTGGAAGCTAGATTCCAGGGATTAGATCTGATAGAGTGCCTGAAGAACTATGGAGGGAGGTTCATAACACTGTATGGGAGGGGGTGATCAAAACCATCCCCAAGAAAAAGAAATACAAAAAGGCAAAATGGTTGTCTGAGGAGGCCTTACAAATAACTGAGAAAACAAGAGACATGAAAGGCAAAGGATAAAAAGAAAAGAGATACCCATTTGAATTCAGAGTTCCAAAGAATAGCAAGGAGAGACAAGAAAGCCTTCCTAAGTGAACAATTCAAAGAAAAAAGAAACTAATAGAAGAATTGATGCTTTTGAACTGAGGATGAGATGGTTGGATGGCATCACCGACGCAGTGGACATGAGTTTGAGCAAGCTCCAGGAGCTGGTGAAGGACAGGGGAGCCTGGTGTGCTGCAGTCCATGGGGTCTCAAAGAGTTGGACACGACTCAGTGGCTGAATGACAACAACAACCGGAAGTTAGGAGAGAAGCCTAGAACAGATCTTTGCTGGCACCTTCTCAGAGAACACAGCCCTGCCAGCACCTTGATTTTGAACTTCCAGCCTCTAGAATTGTGAGAGAAGACATTTTTCTTGTTTAAGCCACCCAGTCTGCTGTATTTTACAAAGCAGCCCAAGGAAATTAATTCACTAGGGTTCAACTAGGAAACAATTATATTCTCCATCCCACCTTCACCCCATCACAGGCCCACCAAACCCACTCCGTGGGTCTTGAGCCTCAGTTGCCCCTGGAGGAAACCCATCGCCTGTCTGTTTGGCCCTCAGATAATGAATGTTCTTCAAGGCCCATCCAGCCAGAAGAATAACCTCACATTAGCAATTAAATGTCTGATAAAATAATGTCTAAATGTAAATTTTTGCCCCTCCCATAGCCCAGGATTCTCTGGCAGCTTGGATTGGCGGGGCTGGTGGCCGAGTGGGTTAGAATCAGCTTTTTCTCCATTTCTCCTCCCTGCCTCTGCCCCTGGCCCCACAGGCATGGACCGATCCCTTATAAGAATGGAGAGAAGGGAGGGCCTTACACAGCCTGACTTTGATTTTCTCCCATCTGGAAACTGGTAACTCATACTGACTTTCTCTGTGTTGGCTGAAGTTCTGAACTGATTATCCTCCTCAGGGACACTTAAGGTTTCTACAGGGAACTCTTGACGGCACTTCCTGCAAAGGGTAGCGCATTTGCTGAGGTGGTGAAGGTGGTGAGGTGAGCCGTGAATACCTTCCGGGTGGTGCTAGGTCTCCAGGGTCCAGCTCCTCTTTGGCTTGCTTTGCCTCAAGGGGGCGCCAGTGCGGCAAGATGGCCTTCTCACCCCTGTTCCCTCAGGCCAGGAGCCAGAGCCGCTGGCTTTGCGATTCCTCCGGCCCTGTCACACCCAGCCAAGACTGCCTCCAGCTCCTGGACACTCAGCGTGCTCTCTGGCATCTCTCCCAAGTCCCCTTTCAATGGACCAGAGGTGAAGGGGAGGCTACCTCCTGTCTTTCCCACAAGATGCAGGACCCGTAACACACCCACAGCCCTCTTTGCCAAAAACCCTTTGTGACTTTGCCTTCAGCCCTTTAATACACTTGAAGTGTATTAGGCTGAATTCCACATAGGTGGTCTGCACCTCACTTTTCAATATGGAAGAATAGCTCCTGTTCAGTATGTTCTCCCTTTTTTTTCCACTAAAAGGGGCTTGGGGCTTCCCTGGTGTTTCAGACGGTAAAGAATCTGCCTACAATGTGGCAGACCTGGATTTGATCCCTGGGTTGGGAGGATCCCCTGGAGGAGGGCATGGCAACCCACTCCAGTATTCTTGCCTGGAGAATCCCTATGGACAGAGGAGCCTGGTGGGCTACAGTCCATGAAGTCGCACGGAGTTGGACACGACTGAGCGACTTCACTTTCACTTTCAGTCAGCAGCTTCCCTGGAGGCTCAGGGGTATGGGAAGGAGAGTACTGTAAGATGAGTCTGGAGCCTCAGGCTGTGCCAGAAGATAGGGAAAGTCTCTAAGAATGAAGGCCACATGTGAGAAGAGACAGGGTGAAGGCTCCCGGGGCCTTCATGTGAGCATGAATGAATAGTGAAAGGGACAAAGTAAAACCCATGGAAGGAAAAAAGAACTGTTGCGTCCATGCTTATGCTAAGAAGACAGGCAGTTGCAGAAATCAGGTAAGTCTGTAATATTTTCAACTTTTCCCTCAACTTCTTTCACAGACAGGATCTCTCACTTGATCCCATTCTGCCCATTTTTCAGATGACGACACCGAGACTAGAAAGGGGGAGTAACTTTCCTAAGAGGCTGATTGGTCTAGTCTGTGACTCACCCAGGACCAGGCCCCGGGCCAGTGCTCAGGACTCCCCAGGCTGGGCAGAAGACCACGAGGGGCCTCCACCCACCCAGTCCTTGGTATGCCTCTGCCCTGGCAGGGCAGCCCCTTCTTCTCCCCCAAGTCTGGCCAGCTCTTGACTCTCCTGGGTGCAATGCCCTTGGAGCAACCCTCAGAGGTTCCTATCACTCTCCTACCTCCTGCCCCCCTCGCCAAAAACTTATTAAGCAGCCGCCTGTCACCTCTACCTTAATAAATAAGAATCTCTTTTCAGCTTCTTTGTCTTCCTCACCTCGGGGCCCACCTCCTGTAACCACACTGTCAATTACACCTCGTGTCTAGCAAGGCCGGAGCTAATGAAAAGCAATAGAGAATTCACTGCCTTTTAATGAGGGAAACATGGCTTTTTACAGGGAACAATTTATTGGGCCAATTCCCCCCGTCCATCACCCAGGGGAGTTGCTGCCTTTTAGTACCCTGTGTTTGTTACCGTGTCAAGCACTGTGTAAAATTGCCAGCCAAGAACCGAGGTGAAGGCTCTGACTCAATTTACAGGGTGACATCTCTAATCTCCCTCCTCGGATCAGTAAGTGATCCTGGCAATGATATGCATAGAAATTAATTACTCCGTCCCTCCTGCTCCCTGGCAGCCAGAAGTGGGGCATGGTCCTTGGCCAGAACAGCTGGGCCGACAGGCCACTGACCTTCATCGTTTCTAGCTGTTTGTCCTGGCAAGAGTATACAGAGAAGACAGGACCACACTGCCAGAAAAGACGAGGGAACAAATACATGGGAGGAGAGCATCTTGTGCAGCTCAGCCTTGTTTGAAATCAAGAGGAAATACCAGGTCTATCACTGTTTCCAAGGGGAGAGGGCGAGCCAGGGGATGCAGGAAGAAAACCCCAGGCTGAGATTCAGGGAATGTCTAATCTGCGGCTAATTTTCTCTATGACCCTGGGCATGCCACTTCATCTCTGAAGTAAAGTGTTTTAAACAGAGTGATTCCTCTGAGGTTCTGCAAAAATAGACCTCCCCTCCCCATCCTTCTCCTTTGCCTTCCCTGAATGATCTGTTGGGCTACTTTCAGTCACTGGGCTTTAGGCTTGGGCGAGCTGTGTGACCTTGGGCAAGTCCCTTCACTTCCTCCACACTCTAGAGTCTTATGGTTCATGATCAACTTCCAAAGATGGTTTCAGGAGTCAAATGAAAGCAAGTTGCTTTAATATATAAGATCATATCATTTAAATTCCAGATCTGGGAGAAATTAGGAAAAAATGGCTACTGTGAAGAGCACTGACCAAGAAGAGTTCCTGCCTTAAAGTATCTGCCATACTTCATGTCATATCTGAAATTCCACCATTAGAGATTTATTTCTTTGAGTCTTCAGATATTACTTATTGGTAAGTTAGTTCTTATCAGGCATTCACTCACTCTGTCCCAAAGAGCATACTTAGATTGATCACTATCATACTTACATAATCATAGCAAACTTTTATTTCTTTTTTAAATTTGAAATGTAGTCGATGTATAATATTATGTTAGTTTCAGGTGTACAACATAGTGATTCAACATTTAAACATTACAAAATGATCACCATGATAAGTCTAGTGGCCATCTGCCCCCATACAAAGTTATTAGAGCATTATCAATGTATATTACATTCTTGTGACTAATTTATTTTGTAACTGGAAGCTTGTACATCTTAATTCCCTTTACTGATTTTACCCATTCCTCCACCTCTTCCACTCTGGCAACCATTCATTTGTTCTCTGAATCTATGAGTCTCTTTACATTTTGCTTTGCATGCTTGTTTTTTTTTTAAGGTTCCATAAATAAGTGTAATCATATGGTATATATCTGTCTTTCCCTGTCTGACTTATTTCACTTAACATAATACCCTCTAGATCCATCTGTGTTGTCACAGGTGAAAAGATTTCATTCTTTTTTTATGTCTGAGTGATATTCTGGTTTTTTTTTATCCATTTATCTATCCATGGAATGGACTCTTGGGTTGCTTCAGTATCTTGGCTGTTGTAAATAATTCTGCAGTAAATGTAGGGGTGCATGTATCTTTTTGAATTAGTGTTTTTGATTTCTTTGAGTAAATACTCAGAAATGTAATTGCTGAATCATATGGTGCTTCTATTTTTAATTTCTAAGGAAACTCCATATTGTTTTCCATAGTGTTTGTACCAATTTATGATCCCACTAAACAGTCCACAAGAGTTCCCTTTCTCTTCACATCTTTGGCAACACTCGTTACCTGTCTTTTTGATGGTACTCATTCTGACAGGTGAGCGGTGACATCTCATTGTGGTTTTGATTTGCAATTCCCTCATGATTAATGATTTTGAGCACCTTTTCATGTATCTGTTAATCATCTGTGTGCCTTCTTTGGAAAAGATCTAGTTATGTCTTCTGTACATTAAAATGTTTTGATATTGAATTGTTCTTATATTTTGGATATTAACATCTTTTGGATATGTCATTTGCAAATATCCTCTCCCATTCATTAGGCTGCCTTTTTTAAATTATGTTGATGGTTTCTTTCACTTTGCAAAAGCTTTTTGGTTCAATGTAGTCGTACTTTTTATCTTTTGTTTTGTTTCCTTTGCCTGATAGATTCAAAAAATATTGCTTAGATCAATGTCGAAGAGTATACTGCCTGTGTTTTATTCTAGAAGTTTTAAAATTACAGGTCTTACACTTAAGTGCAGAATCCATACTGAGTTTTTTGTTTATGTGATGTGAAAAAATGGTCCAGTTTCAATCCTTGCATATAGCTATCCAATTTTCCCAACATCATGTATTAAAGAAAGTCTTCTCCCCATTGTATATTCTTGCCTCCTATGTTGTAGATTAATTGTTCATTCAAGCACAGATTTATTTCTGATCTCTCCAGTTTGTCCCATTAATCTATTCGTCTGTTTCTGTGTCAGTACCATACTGATTTGGTTACTGTGGCTCAATAGCAAGGTCTGAAGTCAGGGACCATGATACCTCCAACTTTTTCCTCAAGATTGTTTTGGCTATTGGGGTCTAGTTTTGTGAAAAATGTCATTAGTATTTTGATAGGGATTGCACTGAATATGTGTATTGCCTTGGGGAGTATGATCGTTTTAACAATAAATAAATCCCCTACATATGAACACGTTTCATTCCTAGAGTGTGTTCGTGGTCTAATGTGTTTGTAAGTCCAACAAAGTTAGCCTAGGTACCCAACTAACACAATAAGCTATATAGCACTGTACTATAGCAGGTTTATAATATTTTCACACAAATAACACATAAAAACAAACACACAAAATAAAACATTTTAAATCTAACAGTACAGTACCTTGAAAAGTGCAGTAGTACCATACCACAGCTGGCATACAAGAACTGGCATCGAGTGAACAGGCAGGATGAATTACTGACTGGAGGAGGGAGAGGAGGTGGGAAGTGGTAGAGCTGAAGGATTGCCAGCAATAGGAGATGGAAGGTTAGCTGCAATTTTGCTCATGCCTGATGTTGATGGCACAGGTTCTGATTCCTGGCTGGATTCAATTCTATCTATCCTCTCGAAAAAGAGATCCTGTGGTGTCTCATCCTGGATGACATGGTAGCACTGAATTGCATTTTGAAAAGCTGTTGTTGCAGCCTTCTCATCCATTCTACATTCAGGTCCTGAACCTCAAAACACTAACAGCGCCTTCTCAGATAAACAAAATCCCCTTGCCATTTCCTGCATCGTGAATCTTTTCAGTTCTTTAGTTACTTCTTCTTCCTTTTGTCTCTCTTCATCCTTTTTCTGGGCTTCCAATTCCATCAAGTCTTCATTAGTAAGCTCCACGTGTTGCATAGCAAGGAATTCAATGAAGTCATTCTCTTGAAGATCTAGCTCTAACTTGTACACAAAAGCACAACCACCTGTAGAGGTTATATGCACTTTAAAATGTACATGTGTACAGACACATGAACTTACAAACATATGACCTGTAAACATATGTTTGCATTTTTGAAAGTTCACAATTTGAGGATTCATATGTAAGGGACTACCTGTATTAATTCTTCCAGTCCATGAGTATGGTATATCTTTCCATTTGTTTCTGTCATCTTCAATTTCTTTCATCAATGTCTTACAAGAGTATAGGTCTTTCCCCTCCTAGGTCAGATTTATTACAAAGCATTTTATTATTTTTGATCCAATTGTAAAGGAGTTTGTTTTCCTAATTGCTTTTTATGATAGCTTGTTATTAGTGTATAGAAATGCAACAGATTTCAGCATATAAATTTTATATCCTGAAACTTTAATAAATTCATTTATTACTTTTAATAGAGTTTTTTAGAGCAAACTTTAGAATTACTGTATACAGTATCATGTCATCTGTAAGCAGTGACAGTTTTACTTCTTCCTTTGAAGTTTGGATGCCTTTTATTTCTTTTTCTTGTCTGATTGCTGGGATTAAGACTTCCAATACTATGTTGAATAAAAGTAGTGAGACTGAATATTCTTGTCTTGTTCCTAATCTTAGAGGAAATATTTTCAGCTTTTCACCATTGATATGATATTGGCTATGGTTTTGTCATATGTAGCCTTTATTATGTGTTGCCTCTCTCTAACAATTTTGTTGACAGTTTTTATCATAAATTGAATTTTGTTGAATTTTGTTAGAGGTTTTTTCCTGCATCTACTAAGATGATTATATGATTTTTATCCTTAATATTTACTCCCTTCCCCAACACATTTATGTTTTGACATTGTATTTTATATCTCTGAGTATTCCATAACTATTTTTATTGTAGATATAGATGGCTTTGCCACTTTTGTCTTTTAATCTTCCCATTCACTTTATAAGTGGTTGATTAACTACCTTTACTGTATATTTGCTTTTACCAGTGAAATTTTTCCTTTCATAACTTTTATATTTCTAGTTGTGGCCTTTTCTTTTCTACTTAGAGAAGTTCTTTAACATTTTATGTGAACCAAGAACTTCCAAATGTTCAATCTGGGTTTAGAAAAAGCAGAGGAACCAGAGATCAAATTGTCAACATTTGCTGAATCACAGAGAAAGCAAGGGAATTCCAGGAAAACATCTACCTCTGTTTCATTGACTATGCTAAAGCCTTTGACTGTGTGGATCATAACAAACTGTGGAAAATTCTTAAAAGAGATGGGAATATCACCAGACCATCTTACCTGTCTCCTGAGAAACCTGTACGGGTCTTACTCAGATGTCTTTTAAACTCCTGCCTCTGCACTGGGATCAGAGCATATGAGATTTTGCTTGCACTCTAAGAATGAAGTCTCTGTTTCCTGTATCTCTCTTGAATGTAAGTACCACTGGTGTTCAAATTCCAACTTTCTGGGGATTTGTTTTCCTGGTGCAAGACCCCTGGGATGGGGAGCTCAATATGGAGCTTGAACACCTCACTTCTCAGTAAGGACCTCTGCAGTTATGATATCCCTCCTGTTTGTGAGTCTCACTTGGGAATGTGGGTCCTGACTCTATTGCATCTCCTCTCCTCCTACCTGTGGCTCTTTCTTTATATCTTTAAGTTGAGAAAATGTTTTCCACTTGCCTTCAGGTCATTTTAATAGATAGTTTTCCTGTGTGTACTTGTAATTTGGTGTGCCTGTTGGAGGAAGTAAGTTCAGGGTCTTCCTACTCTGCTCTCTTGATCCCTCTCCCTTTTATTTCTTTTTCTTGCTTTATTGCACTAGCCAAGACTTCCAATATAGTGTTGAATAGGGATGATGTGAATGGCTGCTTGCAATGTTTACAATATTAGGAGAAAACTATTCAATATTTTACTGTTAAGTATGATGTTAACTATAAATTTTTCATAGATATCCTTTATCAGATTAAGGATCTCCCTTTCATTTCTAGTTTGCTAAGAGTTTTTTTTTTTTTTTTTCCAAATCATGAATGGAGGAATTGAATTTTATCATATGTATTTTCTACATTTTCTACATCTGCTTAGATAAGCATATGGTATTCTGTCTTTATTCTGTTAATATGATGAATTATATTGATTGGTGTTTGGTGTTGAAATAGCTGTATATTTCTGGCAAAAATCCCACTTGGTCTTTAGGCACTATCCTTTTTTAAAAAGGTTTTTTGTGTTATGCTATTGTATGGAATTTACTAATAGTGTGCTAAGGATTTTTATGACTATGTTCATGAGGGATATTGTATTGCCTGTTGTATTCTCTTTTTTTTGTAGTGTCTTTGGTTTTGGTGTCAGGATAATTCTCTCTTCATAAAATGATTTGAAAAGTATTTTTTCCTCCTTATTTTCTGAAAGAGTTTATGGAGGATTGGTATTATTTCTTCCTGATAATTTCTTTGTGAGAAAGTTATTATTTTTATATTGGTAATTCAATCTCTTTAATAGATATAAGAATTTTTTAGATTTTCTATTTCTTCTACAATAAACTTTTTAAAATTTAACTTTTAATTTTTTATTGACATATAGTTGATTTACAGTATTGTGTTAGTTTCAGGTATACACCAAAGTGATTCAGTCATACAGATATACATATTTATTTTTCTCAATTTCTTTTCCCTCATAGGTTATTACAAAATGTTGAATACAGTTCCCTGTGCTATACAGTAGGTTATCTATTTTATAAACAGTAGTGTGTGTATGTTAATCTCAAGCTCCTAATTTATCCCTCCCTACCTTTCCCTTTTGCTGATCATAGTTTGTTTTCTATGTCAGTGGGCCTATTTCTGTTCTGTATGTAAGTTCATTTTATCATTTTTCAGTAAGTTTTAATCATTTGAGTCTTTCAAATAATTTGTCTATTCTATCTAAGCTGTTGAATTTATTGGTACCAAGTTACTCTTAACATCTTCCTATTATTCTATTGATGTCTATAATATTGGAGCCAGAATTTTAACACAATTCTATTTGACTCCAAAGTTTATGCTCTTTCTCCTGTGCAATCCTATCCTTATAATGAAATGCAGTCTTCCTGGGACTTTCATTTATGAAATCCTCAGGAAGAAATACCTTAAAAGCAATTGAAAGCCAGGTGAGAGCCAGGTTTGCTGGAAGAAAGTTCATGTTTGTGTTCAATAACAAACCAGAGATGAAGAGTTCAGGGAATTAAGCTGAGGGGCCTCAGGAAAGATAGGAGGAAAGAGGTAGTAACAATATATTTTTTTTAAGTATTGAAAGCACAGACTTGGACTGCATAAGCATACCAGATTTTATATGCTACAAAGGGTAAATGTGTGTGCAGGTGGGGGAACAGAGAAACAAGAGACAATGCTGCTTAATTGAATGTATGCACAGTGTTTTGAATTGATGCTGAAGCTGAAGCTCCAGTACTTTGGCCACTTGATGCGAAGAACTGACTGAGAAAAGACCCTGATGCTGGGAAAGATTGAAGGCAGGAGGAGAAGGGGACAACAGAGGATGAGATGGTTGGATGGCATCACGACTCAAAGGACATGAGTTTGAGCAAGCTCCAGGAGTTGGTAATGGACAGGGAAGCCTGGTGTGCTGCAGTCCATAGGATTGCAAAAGTCGAACACGACTGAGCGACTGAACTGTACTGAACTGTCTGTGGCAGCAGTTCCTGAGTGATGATTGAATTCTGTTCACAGTTTTCTCTACTTGTTTCACTGCAAAACTTTTTTTCATTGTGTTGACAGAAAGCAGCTTTAACTTGTTACAAGTTTACTTACCCAGAGCCATCCTCCTCTCTTTCTATAAGATTGACAGAGGCTGAAATGAAAATAAAAGTTGCTCAGTCATGTCAGACTCTTCCCGACCCCATGGACTGCAGCCCACCAGGCTCCTCCATCCATGGGATTTTCCAGGCAAGAGTACTGGAGCGGGCTGCCATTGCCTTCTCCTTCTTTTGAGACAATAAGGCAATAAAAGGGGTTTGAAAAGCCCCTATGTACCAGGCAGCAGAGCAGACAGAGAGAAAGAACGTGGAACCTTGACAATATCCTCGAATCTCTGAACCATCCCTGAAACCACCTATTTCCAGTTTGACATAAGAGAGTAAATGTCTTTTTAAAGCCATTGTTATGTATCTATCACAGAATCATGTTTTGTGAGCTTTATTATCCTAACTGTAGGTCTACATCTGTTCAGTTGTCTCACTTGGCACCAAGATATTTATAAAATCAGAAAGGAAGGCACTCTAATCACACAGCAGTACTAAAAAACTGGCCCAGAAAATTCTTATGTTAATACAATTTTATGATTATGTACAAAATGAAGACATGAATTTACATTTTTCTCCTGGAGAAGTTTAGGACTTTTTATGTTCACATCCACAGTCCTGGTCTAAAGACCTCAGGATGGGAAATTTTTTCCAGAGGTAAAGATTTTGAAAGTAAGAATTTTGTAAGATTATGGGAAATTCATAATCCCTCTGTTATTTATATCATCTCTTGCCACTTTCTCCAGAGTAATGACATACAAATCTTAAGCTGAAAGAGGATATGACTCTTGCAGTGGGGAGGGGAGAAGGAATAATGGCTTTCTCCTGCAAAGGCAGCCTTCTTAAGAGAAGACAAGCTCAGGAGGCTAGAGGTCCAGTGAGATGAAAAGGGAAAGTTGCTACTACATAGAGGAGGAAACCTATGAAAAGAAAATTGGTCTTTCTAGTAATCAGAGAAATGCTGGAAATTAAAATTAAAACTATTTTGACACTATTTCAGTATATTATTTTTCAGAATATACTTCTTCAGAAAGAGAGAAGTCTCATTACAGTGTTTGATGAGAATATGAAGCAATACTAACTCATTACTATATGGCTAGTGGTATTAATGAGTCCAAGCTTGCTCTTCTCACCCCACGATAGGCCAATGAATCTGAGAGACGAGGTATTGAGGCAAGGAAAACAACTTTATTCAGAAAGCAGCTAACAGAGAAGATGGCACCCTAGTGCCTCAAAATAACCATCTTATAGGGGTCTGGATGCCAGATTATTTTATAGGTCAGAGGTGGGGGGAGGTGAGGAAGCAAATAAAAAAAACATCAATCTTGCAAACATCTCCTAGAATGGCAAGCCTCAGGCAGGGGATGTGTTAATTTCTTCCTTCCTGCCATCTACAGGTGGACAGGGTTCTGAACAAAGCACTTCAGTTTAACAGCCTGGCAGAGGGTCAAAGTCCTTTTAAGCAAGCCATTATGAATGATTATAATAACAGAAGCAATTAAAAACAAATCAAAGAAATAGTTTCCAACATGGAGTCAGAATTGGCTCCTTCTCTGCAACAGTGCAGAGAAGGCAATGGCAACCCACTCCAGTACTCTTGCCTGGAGAATCCCAGGGACGATGGAGCCTGGTGAGTTGCTGTCTATGGGGTCGCACAGAGTTGGACACGACTGAAGCAACTTAGCAGCAGCAGCAGCAGATGCAACAATGAGAGGGTAAATTGCCAGCACCACTCTGGAGAACAATCTGGAAATACCCAGTAAAGCTGAAGATATGCAAACACTTATACCCAGTAACCCCACTCCTATGTCTACTCTCTACAGAACCTATTGTTGATTGTATGTGAGGTCAAATGTACAAGAAGCTTCCTGGGAGCACGGATTATAATAGTGAAAGATCACAAGTGTAATTATTCATCAAGAGGGAATAAACTGTTGTATATGCACTTGTGAAAGTGCATGTCTTGTAGGTGAAATCCTACAAGACACCAAACACAGATGAATCAGTACTTTACCATTACTGAGTGAGGGAAAAGAGTTTGGAATAGCATATCGCCATTTATACGAGTTCAAAACCCGCAAAACTGAACTGTATGCCCTTGTGGGCACATGCATTAATAGTATAAAGATTCACATGGGAATTATAAAGCCTAGTTTAGGATGAGTCCTGCTTCTCTGGGGGACAGAGGCAAATGAGGTTTAAGAGCAACATACAGAGAATTGCAAATCGTTTTGCCATATTTTATTTCCAAGTTGGATGGTGGTGTATGAGCCTTCATGACCTCTATAACTTTTTGAGGCCTGAAAAATTTTATTAATACTTTTTTAAAAAAGAAAGAGAAGCAAAGAAGCAAAAGATATTCATATGGGGAGATGTCTTGAGGGTTTGACAGCAGAAAGATCAATGGTGAGGGCAGATGCCTCGCGATCAGAAACCTGTGTCTGAATCCCAGCTCTCCTGCTTACCAACAGCGATGTGATTTGAGGGGCAAATTAATTAACCTCTCATGAAGCTGATTTTCCCAGATGTGAAATAAGAATAATGACATTTACTCTTATATGGATATGGTCAATTCATTAATTAAATAAAATATTTAAGAATTTTATTCTTAAAATTCTGGCACATTTTTTAGGGAGATTATACATTCTGGTTTATCTGGGACAATTGGTTTATACCTGCTGCCTTAATTGAAAGGCTTTCTTTTAACCTCAAAAGTATCCTGTTTTGGAGGATAAATGGTACTGTCACCGTTGTTGTTGCTGTTCAGTCGCCAAGTCGTGTCTGACTCTTTGCGACTGCAGCACACTAGACCTCCCTGTCCTTCACTATCTCCTGGAGTTCGCTTAGGCTCATTTCCATTATGTCAATGATGCCATCTAACCATCTCATCCTCTGTCACCTCCTTCTCCTCCTGCCTTCAATCTTTCCCAGCACCAGGGTCTTTTCAAATGAGCTGGCTCTTCAAAGCAGTTGGCCAAACTATTGGAGCTTCAGCTTTAGCATCAGTCCTTCCAATGAATATTCAGGGTTGATTTCCTTTAGGGTTGACTGGTTTGATCTCCTTGCTGTCCAAGGAACTCTCAAGAGTCTTCTCCAACACCATAGTTTGAAAGCATCAATTCTTTGGCACTCAGCCTTCTTTATGGTCCAACTCTCACATCCATATATGACTACTGGAAAAACATAGCTTTGACTATACACACCTTTGTTGACACTTCTGCTTTTTAATATATTGTCTAAGTTTGTCATAGCTTTTCTTTCAAGAGCTGCTGCTGCTAAGTCGCTTCAGTCGTGTCCGACTCTGTGCAACCCCAGAGACAGCAGCCCACCAGGCTCCCCCGTCCCTGGGATTCTCCAGGCAAGAACACCAGAGTGGGTTGCCATTTCCTTCTCTAATGCATGAAAGTGAAAAGTGAAAGTGAAGTCCCTCAGTCGTGTCCGACTCTTAGCGACCCCATGGACTGCAGCCTACCAGGCTCCTCCATCCATGGGATTTGCCAGGCAAGAGTACTGGAGTGGGGTGCCATTGCCTTCTCCGTCTTTCCAGAGCAAGCATGTTTTAATTTTGTGCTGCAGTCACTGTCCGCAGTGATTTTTGAACCCAAGAAAATAAAACCTGCCACTCTTTCCACTTGTTCCCCATCTATTTTGCATGAAGTGATGGGACTGAATGCCATGATCTTAGTGTTTTGAATGTTGTGCTTTAAGCCAGCTTTTTCACTCTCCTCTTTCAGCCTCATCAAGAGGCTCTTTAGTTTCTCTTCAGTTTCTGCCATTAGAGTGGTATCATCTGCATATCTAAAGTTGTTGATCTTTCTCCTGGCTTGGCTGATTCCAGCTTGTGCTTCATCCAGCCTTGCATTTCACATGATGTACTCTGCATAGAAGTTAAGTAAGCAGGGTGACAGTATTCAGCCTTGATGTACTCCTTTACCAATTTTAAACCAGTCCATTTTTCCACGTCCAGTTTTAACTGTTGCTTCTTGTCCTGCATACAGTTTTTTTCAGGAGACAGGTAATTTGGTCTGGTATTCCCATCTCATTAAGAATATTCCACAGTTTGTTGTGATGCACACAGTTAAAGGCTTTAGTGTAGTCAATGAAGCAGAAATAGATGTTTTTCTGAAATTCCCTTGCTTTCTCTATGATCCAATGGATGTTGGCAGTTTGATCTCTGGGGCTTCTGTCTTGTCTAAACCCAATACTTAATGTATACCAGGCACTTTCTAAGTTTTGACATTTATTAATTCTTTAATTCTTACAGATGTGGAAGCTGAGGTCAAAGTATGGCATGAACTCAGGCCATCTGACCCTAGAGTCTGCTATGAATCACCAAGTTCTATGGCCAGAGGTTCTGCTATGAAGTAATTATAACAGAGTCAAAATTTTAAAACAATTAATCCAAAATACTGCAGTTCAAATGGATGTTGCTCTTCAAAGTGGCCCATTGGAAGGCTTTAGGCACGTTCCCACTGTGTGGACTTGGCTCTGTGTGACAAGAATCTTCTTTGGGAATTCCTATCAGACTGGGCAAAGTCACCAAATATCTTCAGTTTTCTTGTTTTTTTAAGGTGGCTGTGATTTTTCCAAAAGAGTCAGAAGTCACTTAGAAATTCAAATTAAAAGCATAAGATATCACTGTGAACCTATAGATGGCTAGATTTAAAAGACTGACAATATCAAGTATTTATGAGGATGTACAGCCACTGGCCCTCCATATCCACTGGAAGGGAAAGGGACCTAAACTGGTGTGGACGTAACTAAGTCCCAGGTGCCTTAGGTGGGACATGGAAGTAGGTGGGCTTTGTCATTTCTGTGGCTGGAAATCATCTCCAAATAGAGGAAAGGAGGCCTGTGAGCATCTTCAATTTCACTGAGCTTCCACAAGAGTGGAAATAGCAAGTTGAGGGCCTTGGTCAGATCACATGGAAAGTGTTGCATCTTTGTCCAGGAAAATTTACAGATGTGCACAGGTTCAAAGGAGAATGACCTTGTATGGCCCAGTGGAGGCCAGGCTAGGTAGTGGTCTGGCCACCAATTCTGGCCACCAATTATCTATAGATATTCCTTTTCCCATGCATAAGTACCACCCTCTCCTGTTGAGACAACCAAATCCTATCCAGTTATTGAATCCAGACTGAAGACTAGCACCTCTGTGTGATGGATAGTCCTTGCCACATGTCTAGATGTGATTGTTCTAGGCTGATGACAAGTCACCTTTACTCCCCACTTACCAACTCACAATATACAATAAACAGCAGAGTACAATAGAAACTTCCTTTTGGCGAGGGGAAAATTGGCAGCATTCTGCTTCTCAGGCAGCCCCTCATCTGTGGCAACAGGGGGGTCCTGCGAGGTGCGCCTGGAGAAGGGCCTTTTCCTGGAGGAATTTCCCTGACTGGGTTGATTTTTCTTCTTTGTCCAGTGTTCTCTGTAGTCTCTGACTGCACTTTCTAAGATTTTCCTTCTTGTCCATTATGCCCCATAACCACTTATGAAGTGGGCATGGCGTGAATGCATCCCTTGGATGCTACCCAACTTTCATAGCCCTCTTTCTGATAATGCCAGTTTGGAGACCCTATTATAGGATTCATGCAGTCAATGGCTTTTGTGAGAGTACTGTTTGCTTAAAAACTTCTGGTCTGCTTACGTCCATTCAACTTTGCAGACTAGGAATCACAACCAAACTTCTACACTGGACAGAGTTCTTAGACCCGTTTCTGTGCTTCTTTTTCCCAGATTAATGGGGGCTGTATCAAAGACATCTCAACAATAGTCTTCAGTGGAAGGCAGAAGCTTATCTCTTGCAGTTTCTGATTCAGGAGCAGTTGATTTTTCAAACAATGTGAACGCTCAGATTTCTGAGCTCTTTATATTCCCTTCCATCCCTGATCTTAAACGCCAGAACTCATGCTTTTATTTTATTACTTAGATAGACGAAGCCCATCCTTCAAGCTCTTTTTCAAGTTCTTTCCTTCTTGCTGCAGGTCTTATGAGCACTTTATCTGACTTCCAATTTACTGAATGTGACAGTTCTTCTAGCATACATTGTGCAAGTGCTTAGCACAGATCTGCCTCTTTCCTGCCTCCAGTCTTTGTTTCTCTAGTGTTCATCCCCAGACCCTTAAGGCAATGCCATATTTTTAGGGTTTTAAGATGACAGCACCTACTTCAAGGCATTAACCACAATGGAAGTTTATTCTTGGGTAAGTAACAGTGCAAGTTTGATGTTACTGGCCACTGGGCAGCTCTGCTCCACACAGTGACTCAGGGATTCAGGCATCTTACCTCTTGAGAGCCTGTCAAATCCTAAGAACTTAGGTCATCATCTGGAACAGCTGATAGAAGGCATGGAGGAGAGAAACGATATCTCCTCTCTTAAAAACTTAGAAGTGAAATATATCAACATCCTATCACATTTCATTGGATAAAACTTCCATATGGCCGTACCTACCTGCAGAAAAAGGTTGGGAAACAGAGTCAGCTGTGAACCTAAATAGAAAACAGGAACACTGGATGTTGGTCAACAGCCAGTGATCTCTGTCAAAGAGACCAGGTTGGCCGTGTAGGAAGTTTGCATCTTAGTCTGGTCCTTTTGAAAAGAAGAATGACAAACAAGAGCACATCCAGAGAAGACTAACCACTCTGGGACTGAGACACTGTCAGAGTCATTGTGATTGAGCCTCCCGCTTAAAATGGATTTGTTAAGAGACTCCCTTCTCCTCTGCCTTCTCATCCTGCCTTCCTGTCTTCCTGGCAGGAGGAGAAGGGGACGACAGAGGCTGAGAAGGTTGGATGGCATCACTGACTCAATGGACATGAGACTGAGCAAACTCCAGGAGATGGTGATGGACAGGGAAGCCTGACATGCTGCAGCCCATGGGATCACAAAGAGTCGGACACGACTGAGCAACTGAACTGAACTGAACTGAAGAGACTCCAAAATTTACTGGCCAACCTTATTAAAATTTGCTGCACAAAGCTATGCTTCATCCAAGTTTCAGAATATTCATTTCATGGATTCCTGTCCCTCCCTGTTTTGAATAATCCTATTCTGATCCAAGTGGTAGAGCTCCAGGGCCTTGACACAATGCTCCTTGTGTCTGCCTGTGGTCTTTATGCTCCGTATCAGCTCAGGCTGGTCTATTTAGCAACTAAACCTTATGCAGAATGTCAGCAGGGACTGAGCTTACTTTATCATATTGGGGCACTTTGGGATCAGGGGTCTTATAAAAATGATAATAACGTTTACTTTTTTACTGAGCACTTATTATATGCCAGGCACTTAGTAGACGTCTAATTTAATGTTTAAGATAATCTCACAAGAAAGATATGTCCTTAGATGAACAGTTGAAGGAATTAGACCATTTAACTTAGAAGAGAAAATTTGGGTATATCTGGTGACTGTTTTTAAATAAGTAAGGGACTGTTGTAAGGAAGAGAGATGTATTCACTCTGGGTTGTCCTTCAAAGCAGAGATGATACCGCAGACACTGTAAGCCACTAACAGTGTTGGGCTTCACTAAGAATGAGGTTTCTAACAGTCAGAGTTGACAGGTTGTCCAGGCCAGCTCCAGTTGGTAATCTCATGCCACTGTGAAGAGTAACGAACCACATTTTGGCCCTTGGAGGGTGGGGATTGGGGAACTCAACCACCCTTCCATACATATACACATATGTACATACATTCAACTATCTAGCCATCTATTTTTGTTTTCACCAGTTATCCATTGAGGCCCAGGAACTCTGCTGGGTGTTAGTTGGATAAGGTGGCCTTTAGGGGCCTTCCCTGGTGGCTCAGACAGTTAGGAGTCTGCCTGCAATGAGTGAGACCCAAGTTTGATCCCTGGGTCAGGAAGATCCCCTGGAGAAGGAAATGACAACATACTCCAGCCTTTAAGGACCATTCATTGCTGAGACCTCTGACTCTGAGCCTATAATGTAGTCTTCACTTTTAATCTCCTTACCACAGTTTTCTCGGCACACCCTCCAGAAAACTGTCTTCTTGAGAGCAGCCATAATTTAAGCCTCATCTAAATTGTCAGTCTTGTTAACCACTGGACATTATCCATTTAGATGAATTGTGGGAAATGCAGTCTGAACAAAATCTAAAAGAGCAAATTGTTTTATAAGACATTACTGGGGACTAAGGATGCCATTGAGGGGAGGCCTTTAGGGATCTGATTTAATGAATTCATAAAGTTCTCCATAGTATATTCAGTGTTTGTATACAAGTAGATGTCCCCGAGGTGACTGAGCTTAAAGCTTATTCACAAGAAGCCTTGAATAATCTAGTCCTGTCTATAGAATTTACCTCATTCGGGAGACCAAGCTTCTATAACAGTTTCTTTTCCTTCATGTCCTTATGCTCTTGGGAAAGCCATGCTTCCTCTCTGACCCCAGAGTCCCCATCTGAGGTCTGAGGACAGAGTGAAAGATCTCTAGGGACCTTCCCAGCTCCAAGAGTCCATGATTCTATGATCTAGTTACTTATTCAGCAAATCCTGAAAACCGCAGTTTGTTCTGTGTCTGGATCATAATTTCTAGCCTAAAGGAGGTCTACAAACACATAAATAAATTATCTTAGAGACTATCCTCTGTGCAGTATGATGTTCATTTTTAAAAAGTGCATTGGAAATGGCAAGTTTTTGGTGGAAGGCTTGCTCTGGAAGCTAGGCTACAGCTGGCCCTCTGGGTCAGACTTAATCCCCAGGATGGAGCTGCCTCAAACAACTTCTGTCTTTCTCAGCAAACAACATTACATAGAGAGGAGTAGAAATGGAAGAGAGAACTTGAAAGTGGCAGGAAAAAGCTGAACAGGAGAGGCACAAGGCTGAGGCAGGAAGACAGGTTCTGCCACTTCTTCTCTACCAGGAGCTTCCGCTTTGGCTGCACAGCAATGACAGTATTTTCTCATTTGTTCTTCCAACTGGTCCAGTTACTGAAGGGAATTCTAAAGCCTTCTGTCCACCAGAGCATCGCCTGTACATGATTCAATTAACCTTTAGGGTGGCTTGGGTAGTTTGTGCGATAAGAGAGCCATGCCTTAATTGGCAACCTGACACAGACAATAAAGTTTGATCAGATGAAGAGGGCATTGGGGACATCATTAGCTTCCTCGACTGAAGACTACGTGGTGTGTAAAAGTTGTTTAACTTCTGTTGGAGAAGGAAGGGAAGGGAAAACCTAATTTACATTTCCTGAAGTTTTCGCTTATTAAATATTTCATTTCTTCACTAAAAGAGTCAAATGAGCCCGGTATTTTGGTGGCTGTGCAACTTCCCACCTAGATTTTACTGCTCTGTAAGCCACCAAATGATCGTTTTCCTGTTATGAAAACTTTGCATTTCACAAGAGGTATTTTAGAAAAACAGACGTAAATAGAGACAGATGGAGGGATTCTTTTTTTCAAAAGTTTAAAATGGGAGAAATGGGAAGGCAGCAGGGGGAACAAGCCAGTGTGCTACAGAAAGTTGGTATGAAGCTGGCCTTGGTGTTGTTTAACTTTCCCAAGAGATGGAAGTCGGGCAGAGGGGATCTACAAGCCAGGGGATAAGCACCAGGCCAACGTCTGGGTCTGGTCTCAGCACTCAGAAAAGTTTTAAGCCTTGGCTCTTCCAAGAGGCTTTTCCCAGCCAAGAAGAGAGCTGATGTTTACTGAATGGCCTCTGTGTGCTAGGCCAGCCCAGGTTGTGTGCCTAATTTTCACCACCAGGTGGGAAAGTGGAATTATTATGCTACTTTTCTGGATAAGGAATCAGATGGAATTTATGAAGCTTCTTCAGGGGGCCAGTGAGTAGGTGACAGTGCTTAAATTCTATCTCAACTCTCTTTCTCTTGTACCTGTTAGAAGGAGGAGTGACAGACTTCCTGAAATTGAGCCTGATGAAAAGTCCCTCTCCACTAAGTGCACTGTCTTCCCGTTTTCCTATAAGAGACAAAAATGCCTGCCAACGTAATTTATGTGCTAACTAATGTGCATTTAAGAGAGCTTTGAAATGTGTAATGTGGTAAAAATGAACAATTAATTTTCACTCATGCAAAGGCATTTAAAATTAAATAGTACTAGACCGATTTAGGTATGATTATCACTGCTTTGTTGTAACTTCTTTTGAAATTAACAAATTGTCATCACGTGTAGAGCAAATGATCACTCTAAACAAAATGCCATACTGAGGACACAGGGAGGGAGATGGGAAGGCTGCTGTGTTTTCCAAGAAAGGAGACAAGGCATGAACACGTGAAAGTTGATGGTACATGCACCACCTTTGCATCCATTCAGAGACACACAAAAGACACACACATATGCACAGGTTCACTCCCTACTTTAGGCACTGGTTTGTCTATTGCTAAACCAATAGACACCATACCTGCCCTTATTGAGCTTACCAACTTTAATGGAAGATAGTCCCTGAATAAGTAACTGCAGGTGTGAGGAAGAGGGAGCAATCAAGTCAGGAGGGGCTTCTTGGAAGAGGAGGGGCTCCTATCTTATGTGTCCTTGGGCAATCACTCTTTCACCTAACCCTTTAACACCAGGATTGGACTTTATGCTCTCTCAGGTCTCCTCTTGACACGTTGTGGCTGTGACTACTACAGGATGTCACTGTCCCAGAGAAAAGGGACAATGAGATCTTTCCCCCGAGGGCCACCATCCTACAGCCTTCTTCCCAGGCTTCATCACCTAGCGCACTTTCCCAGCTGAGCCACTGTGTGGTACCTTGGACAGCTCTCCCAGCTGTCATTCAGCCTCATTGCCATCACTAAGCTCTGGGTCATCCTTTTCCCTCCACATCTTCCTGGAGCAGACTTTTGGTACCTTTTGACATTTGTGCCAACAAGGCAGAGGGCATAGGTACTTTCACCTAATCCTTGACCATTTCAGCTGCAGTCTATGATGATGGTGCTTTGGTGGAAAATTTCATGAATGACTGGAGAATTTAAAGATAGAGAAGGAGAAAAGATAGGATCAGTGTAGCTGTTTGAAGATTTGGAGGTGGATTACAAGAAAGGGGGTAGATCACAAGAATTTATCTCAAATTTCACATTTATGTTAGACCACTCTCAGGGTCGAATAGACTCAGTGGTAGAAATGTGAAGTATTAGGGATGATTTGATGGTCAACCGAGAAACTCTCCACGCTTAGAGGAGTATCTCCTAATTCCTTAATTTACAGGCTCCATTCAGGCTGATTCTCCCCTGATTGAAAATGTAGGAATAGTTTTATGAAGCAGTATACTCAGCAGAAATAATGATGATGGTGATGATGATAGCATTGTTAATAACAGAGAAGAGGCTCATTTATAGAGCTTCTCATTTTTCCATTTCTTTGTTTGGTCTCAAATGAACATCAGCTAATTGATCCTCCTGACATGTTTGTGAGGTACATAAGAATTAGAATTCCTTTTCAAGAAATACCTAGTTTATTAATAACCAAGGAGGTAGGTGATAAACTGTTGTCACTGGCTTATCCTGGCCTAAGTCACTGCCTGTGTATCCCCTCCAATATTAATAGTGGAGCCTGGTTTCTGTGGTCCTCTGGGCTAAGAGTGGCACGTATTGGGCACTTAATAAGTTTGCTGGTGGATCAACTAAAACACTGGCTGACTAACTAAATGAGTGAGTGAATGAGGAGCCTAAGAGGCTTGTCAGATGTAGCCCACTTGGGGGGTCTTCAGAGACTGAATACCTGTGTTCTGGATGTTTCTAATTTGGATGATTTATTTTAGAAATGCCGTATGACATCTCCACTAGTCAATCACAGAGGCTTAAATTCTCGTCATTTCATTAATTCCCATCTTCGCTTGAGTAGGAAGGCAGGGCTCTGGGAAGGAGGGAATACACACAATATAGTGATAGAAGTGAGCTGTACCTTGTATTTTGTCTAATCCTACATTTCCCACCTCTGCCGCCCAAGGCTGAATGATTCTCTACAACAACTCAAAGAAAGCCAAGATGGTCTCTGACTCCAAGTTCCTCTCTTACAGTCTATACCCAGCTTCTTGTTGAATTAAGAAGTTCAGTTCTGTTCACACAGCTATCCCAATTAACAGGCAAACTAGAAAGTGAAAGAGCTCTTCGGGACTCTTGGAATTCCTCCTGCCTTGTTCCAGCTGCATGGACTTTGGTGTTAGTGGACTAGGTTCTTAGCAAAGATTAGCCCTTATGAGCTTCGAGGCATTGATTCTTGTCAGTCTTTCTGGCTTTAGTTTTCCTATCTGTGAAATGGTAATAATAACACCTACAATGTGTTATTGTTTGAATCAACAGCGAATGTGTTGTTGGGGTCCTTTTGTTTTTTACAAATGCTTAAAAAGAAAAAAAGGAACCCAGGATCTGGAAGGGAATAGTAGATGAAATGCTAGATCCTCAGGAGAGTTGAAAATATCCAGGTCTTTCCTAAATAGAAGTGCTCCTTGTTCCGGACTGCCTCACCTTTACTCTGCCCCACTGAACCTCATCTATACACTGTCCCCATCCCTGAAGGATCTGCTCATCTTTCTAGTCATATGATTAACTAGTCATGAACTAAGGAATTAATGGTGCTAAAGAAGGTAATATATAGCTCTCCCAAGCAACCATTAATAAACACTGACTTTCTGTGTGGTCAGTTTTTTTGTTTTTGCTTTTTAATTTGGTACATTTCAATAATGTTAGAAGTTAGCTTATTTCCATGTGCTATTAAATTTTTATTTGTTTTTGCTTTGTGTAAAGTAAAATTCATTCTGTTGTTATACAGTTCTGAGTTTTCACAAATGCCTAGAGTTTGGGTAACCACATCAACATAGAGACCAGGTGCCTCACACCTCCATAATATCGCTTTGGAGGAAACCCCTCCCCTCCTGGCAACCACTGAGCTTCTCTGTCCCTGTATGCTTGTTTTCTCCAACTTCCCAGGTCTCCCATGAGGTTCAGATGGGAAAGTGGGTTCTAAGATTTTTCAAAACATTGGTCTACAGATGTAAAATTGGTAAGTGCTACTTTTGCAATTAATATTGCAAGAAATTGAATATTGCCTTCTAATGGTTTTGGCCATGTTGAACATGGGTATTTAACCATTATATGGCTGTCCAATCATGTGATCTGTTATTACCGATGGCAATAACAATTAATTATACCCGTGGTATACCTGAGGATGGATTATGCTGTGATGGCATTTGAGGGTGTTTATCAGGCATTGAATAGGCCCTTCCTGTAGAACCAGCTGGGGGAATAAAAGTGCTGCAGACTAAGTAACACCTCTCAGCCAGTGATGGGGTTTTCAATAATTGACATAATGTTTCTGATTATTGTTTTATAATACCTCGCACACTCCCCCCATTAACATTCCATTTTATGATGACGTTAATATACAGATGTTACGTTAATCTGTTTTTTAATTTATCTTAGCTATCCCACAGGTACATTTTCAAATGATTCGTTTATTTAGTAGCACCTCATTTATTTTAAAAGTTTTATTTTATTTCATTTTATCCTGTGAAAGCACTAATGGCATTGACACAGGGCTTCGTTTTCATGTCTTGCTTCATCCGGAATCGAGAAATTTTCGCTGTTCTTCTCAGGGCCAGGATCACATTCCCCTCTGTTGGTGAACTGCCACCACCCTGCAGTACCTACGTGCTGGGATGGGTTTGCCCTCCAGCCTCCCCCTCCAGTCCCTCGTTCCTGTGGGAAACGTGAACACCGAGCCCAGGTTTTGTTCAGTGTTGGATGAGAGCCACCTCCACGATCACCATCAAACATCTTCATGGTAACACTGATTGTCTTTTGGCACATTTCTACCTCTGAGAATGTTGAACAATGAAGTTGGATTTACACTGGAGTGCAGACCAGGGTCTGGAGTCAGAATATTCAGAGTCTGTCTCCTCCTAAGGGGTCTTAGAGATGCCTCCATTTCAGACAGTGTCACTTCTGACCCTGTCCTCAGCTTCACGGTAACATTCCCCGTAGGAGCTGGACACCTCCTCCCATGGCGCTGACCCACTCAAGTCCATCTGTTCAAACACGAAGTCATCCTCCTTTTCCCAAGCTGGCTTCTCCCGAGATGCTCAGTCCTCCTCAAGGCCCCCCAAACTTCCCTTGATGCTACATGCATCAGATCCCGGGTCCTGCAGATCCTTCCTGCTTCACCTCTTGGATTTCTTGCTTCCAAGCCCATTTCTCCTGCCTCAGCTTTGGAACAGGGCTCATCTTTCCCTGCAGGATGGCTCTAGCTTCCCACTATTTTAGCACCTCTTGCCTCCAGCCTTGCTCCTTCTCATCCCCTCTCCAGGCCAGGGGCCTTTGTTTCTCCTTTGCTTGAAAACCTTCAAGACCCATTTTTCTCATAGGAAAATATCAAATTCCTTAATCACCTATTTCAGCCCCCTAAGCACACTGGCCCTGCCCTCTTCTCTCTCTAGCTTCGTCTCTAGTCAAGGCTGGCTCACAGGTCTCACAAGCACAAAAGTTGATGGCTTAAGATAATAAGTTCATTTGTTCTGGTCAGAGGGTGTCAGCAGGTGGGGGGATGTTGGGAGGGGACGTTTCTTTGCTCTGCAGAGCAGTCCTTCAGGGACTCTGATCCCTCCATCTTGTAGATAGGAACCTCCACCAGATCATCTACCACCTGTCTCCAGGCTACTAAACAGGAAATAGAACAAGAATCTTGGAGCGGGGATGGAGGTGGGGATGAGGGTGTGGATGGGGGTGGGCCGATCATAGAAGTGGCGCCTTACATCTCCTGCCACATTCCACTGGTCAGGACCAATCACCTGGCCACCACCCCTAACTGCACTGGAGACTAGAACCTGTGGCCCAGGCAAGGATGACCAGGAGAAGATGGACATTGCTGCGTGCCAGGCCTCGCCCACTTCCTGCAGCTTCCTCATGCAGGCTGCACAGCCATTGTCTGCCAATTGCATCTGGAGCTTTTCTGCTGCTAAGAAATGTACATGGTTGACATTTACAGATGGAACAGACCCCCCCAAGGCAGCAGAGTGAAACATGACAGGGAGAGCAGGCCTGGGGCAGACCCCGGCCTTGGCAACACCAGGCAGGTTGCAGGTGCTGGGCCCTTGAGCCTGTTTTCCCCTGTCTCATCTCGAGCTTGCTCTGACCAATTCCCCAGTGCAGAAGGAACATCCCAGAGGAGGGATGCCCTCCTGTGTGAAGCAGAGAAGAGGGCTCAGGAAAGGCAGGGACATCTATAAGGGCAATGAAGTGCTTAGTGCCTTGAGCGCAGGGCTTGAAAAACACGGATTGTTTGGCATCAGGAACCTTGAGCTTATAATCACTAAGTGTGTGTGTGTGTGTTTAGTCGCTCAGTCGTGTCTGACTCTTGCGACCCCATAGACTGTAACCTTCCAGGCTCCTGTGTCCATGGGATTTTCCAGGCAAGCATACTGGAGTGGGTTGCCATTTCCTTTTCCAGGGGATCTTCCTGACCCAGGAATTGAACCCAGGTCTTCTGCATTGCAGGCAGCTTCTTTACTGACAGAGCTACAAAGGAAGCAATCACTAAGTGATGAGCCCCAAACCAGAAACTGCTCTATAAGCCTGGACCAGGTTGCAACAATTTCGAATGAAAAAAAAAGCCACTTCAGTGTGCTTCTTCACCCCCATTTTGACTTCAACAGCCTTTATAATGCAGTGCTTTCTCTATCTGAGCACTGATCTCACTTTGTCTCTTCTTATTAATCCAGCTGCTCCCAGACAAGCATCCTCATGCCCTGCACTGCTCTCCTCCCAGGCATCTTGTCCACCCCAGCCCTCTGGCCTTCATGTCCGTGTAGACCTAACAAAAGAGGGAAGAAAACCACAAAGGCATATGTGCAGTAGCGTTTTCTCTGGAAAATGTTCTTTTGTCAACTAGGGTCCAAGTCACTCCATCCAACTCTTTCCTCTAAACCTTTCTTCCTTGTGATGTAATAAAAGTCATATTTTATGGCAAGATGAGAAAAACTGAAACAACATTTTTCTTTGCCTCTTTGGGCCTCCATCCTCCTCATTCATGTGAGTTGTGCTTCTGCTTTAACCAGACCTCCTTAGGAGACAACTTTCTTTCTTAATCTTGTCGGGGACGTGATGACCCACCATCTGTGTTGTTCGTGTAAACCTGGATCATGTAAACAGTCAATAAAATGTCATTTAATGTACAACCGTCTGTCTCAGAAACATGTACCTGTGCTTTGACTTCTAGCAGGCAGAGTAATCCTTAGAGCTTTCTGAAAGACTGCTCCCCCAGGTTATAATTCTCAATTTGGCTCGAATAAAATTTTCCGTTTCTTAGATTGACATCAATTTTTTCCATCAACACTTGTTAAGCAATGTCTAAGCCACATGGCTGTCCCCTGATACACACATAGCCTGAAGATGCCCAGGGTCCTTCTTTTTATACCATTGGAGATGAGGGGCAGTGGACCCATGTGGAGCCTGTGATGTCACTGATACAAGTGGTATACGTCTTCCTGGAGTTTGTTGGTATTATTATTGGTGGTGTTTTGTCACTAAGTCATATCTGATTCTTTTGCAATTCCATGGACTGTAAGCCCACCAGACTCCTCTGTCCATGGGATTACCCACACAAGAATACAGGAGTGGATAGCCACTTCCTTCTCTAAGGGATCTTCCCGACTCAGGGATTGAACTCACGCCCCCTGCATTGGCAGGTAGATTCTTTACTACTGAGCCACAAGGGAAGCCCTTTGTCAGTATTAGCTTTTTCCTTTTGCTACCTTCCCAAACCCACCTGCCAATGCAGGAGACATAAGGAGACCCTTCAAATGGGGTCTTTGAAGATGAGATTGAGATAAGGTCATTATGATGGACCTTAATGCAATACAACTGGTGTCTTTACAAAGACAAGAAATCTGGACCTAGAGGCAGACACGAACAGAGAGAGGAACACGAACAGACAGAGGGAGAAAGTCACGTGAAGACTGGAGTTATGCTGCCACAAGTGAGAGAGCTGACAGAAGCACGAGAGAGGCCGGGGACAGACCCTCCCTGGAGCCTTCAGAGGGGGCATGGCCCTCCAAGATGCTGATTTCAGACTATGGATCTTCTAAACCGGGAGACAATACATTTCTGTTGTTGTAAGCCACCCGGTGTCTGATATTTTGCTTTGGCAGCCCCAGCAAATGAATGAATATATACTCTCATTTATCTGAGTGTTTTGACCCCTTCCTCTACCATTTGACACTGGAATTCTGGCAGAGCCAGCTGTGGGCTATCACTTTTTCTATGCTTCAAGAACCATCCTGGCTGCCTGTGAGCACTGTCTCCTGGGTTCTTTCTGGGGTGTTAATTCCTGCATAACAAGCGGGAGATTATTCCCCTATTGATAAATTCTGTGGCCCACTGCCCATCACTCCAGGGCCCAGTATTTTCCCTGTTTCCAGCGGCATTTATTAGCATGGTTGTCTATCTCCTGCCGTCATAGGTCCAGTATGTACTCAGTCTAGCGGGGTCAGGATGTGGCCCTTGTGACTGGTCTGATTACAGGAGGGGAGGAGGGTAGACCTAATGAAGACAATCGTTATCCCAGGGGACACCTGTGTCATTTGAAACTTCAGCCTGAGCAGGTGCAGAAAACCACTATCTCCCAGATTTTGTAAAAGGAGGGAAGTAAGAAACTGCTGCAGGGCCTGCAGTTCAGCAGAGTGTGTGAGGTTCTTAGTGGCATCAACCTAGAGGTCCCTTTTCCAGTCTCAGGGTCCCACTCCTTATGATTTGGGACCCTGACCAGGATGTAGGCTTGTTGGGCTGAGTGTTCCACCTTCTCTGAAGCTCACCTACTCTTACAATTCCGGGCTGCGCCTGTAACCTCTGCTCTGGTGGAGGAGTTCGTGGATTCCTTAATGCTGCCAAGGCCCTGTGGTCTTCACACTTCACTTAGGATAGGTGACCAGTCACCCCGAGCCTCGTCAATCAGCTAATGGTTCTTAGCAACAGCCACCCTCTTCCATAGTCCTTGTGGTTACTTTTACTCTTCCTTCTCCAGCATCAGCTTTTACACTGGTCCATCTTTCCTCTTACCCTGGGATCCTGTACCAGTTCATCACTGTTACATGTCTTAGCAGTTGCCCTGCTTCCCTGGTGGCTCAGATGGCAAAGAACCCGCCTGCAATGTGGGAGACCTGGGTTCGATCCCTGGGTTGGGAAGATTCCCTGGAGTGGGGCATGGAAACCCACTCCAGTGTTCTTTCCTGGAGAATCCCCATGGACAAAGGAGCCTGGTGGGCTACAGTTCATGGGGTGGCAAAGAGTCAGACACGACAGAGTGACTAAGCACACAGCATGCCTGGGGATATCTGTACTCCATTGACCAGCAGGGGTGGGGGTTCTCATGGCCAGCAGATCACCTCCAAATCCCTGTCTTGGAGTCTGATCTTGAGGATTACAGCTGGTGCCCTTGTCGTAGAATGGGGTCCCTGGAACCAGACTGAGATGGGGAGTGGCATGCTGGTATCTGATTGGGGGATGCTCTCAGGAGAAGTAAGGAAGGCAGGATCACCTAAAGGGAGCAGCTGGTGCTCAAGGTGGTGGCAAGAAGGGAAGTGTCAGCTGATCCTCTAGAAATGGACTTTCAGTGTTGTCCCAAGTTGAGGCAAGAGGGCTGGGCTTTTGTATTTCTGATCAGCCCATCATTAGCAATGGACCACCCCTTGCGAGGGGGATATCCTTGGGCATGGCAGGTCCCTGCAGCCTAGGTCAGTGCTCAGCAAGCCACACAGCTGTGAACTGTCAACAGCTGATATTCCTGACAGCTGGACAGTGAGTACATCAGTCTTCACTAGAGCATTTAGGGGAAGCATCAACATGTAGCCTACAGACACCGGTTCATATTCAAAGAAACATGAGTTTATGAAGATGAGTTCAACCTGTGCAGGAAATTTTAAGATAAAACATGAGACTTCACAGACATTTCCCACCTATTGTGTCCTTTCTGCCGAAGCCTGCAGGCAGGCTCTACCTTCCCTGCCACTGACTCAAGGGCCGCTCTGGTGAAATGTGTGAGGAGAGCTGCCACAAGGAAACCTGCTCCCCAAAGCAGCTCAGAGATACCACTGACACCTCCAAGTGAACCTAAGGTCTTGGGGTTTCTCTCCCTGGGGTGTTTGCAACTTAAGGCTCATTTCCTAGTTTGGGAGACAGTGCGCTCTAACAAAGGGATTCCAAGCATCATTAAGCAGGTGTGTGAGGGTTGTAGGGGCTGGAGGGGGTCGAGGGCCCTCCCAGTGCTTCTGAGATCACTCCATCTGCACCACCCGAGCAGAAAGCTGCTCCAGCAGACAGAGAAGGGTTGAAAGAGGCCCAGGCTATGTTCGGTTTGAAACTCCGGGTATATTAAAAAAATGAAGGCATGCTAAAACAAGGTTATAAAAGTGTTTACATGTCACAGATTATCCCCTTGAATACACACTCCTACATACACAAATACCATGACTTTGTATACATAGGATCACATTTGGAAATATTGTGAAAAGCTTACATTTGGTTTATGTGAAAATACAAGATCTGGGTCAGGCCAAGTCCTATCCACATACAAGGAAGGCAAAGTCCAGGTCCAAACGGCCTTCTAGCTCCAAATGGGACACTTGAAAGTCCCATTGGAACACCCCCAGATCTAGAATTGCTGTCTTATTGCTATAGGTTTGCCCAAGTCTGCCTGTTTCATCACCTCCCCCACCCACCCACCCAACATACAAAAGCTTCGCCCTATACATTTATATCAGGCCATGCTGAACACGGCCCCATCTCCTCAGAGAAACAAAAGCCGGAGGGCCATTTGGTGCTGCCTTGATCTCACTTGCGCAGATATCTTCCAAATGTATTTGCTATTTGCTCCCGTGTCCCTGCATCCCCCTGCTGTTCCCAATTGTCCATTGCCTATTAGGAACGGTTCCAGCCAAGGTATTTTTTTTTCGTATTTATTTGCTCCTTTTTCCCTGGGAACTTCACTATGCATGAGTAACTGGCTTGTGCTGCTGCTTTTGTTTGACATTTTGCATTCGTTAAAAACCAGTCATCTGCATGTTTTATAAACCCGTAGGGGTCTCTCTCCCCTTGATCAATGCTGGAAGTACTCATTAACATCTGGGGAAGTTATGGCCCCAGATAGGGGGGATACGCGACCTACCGAGTGTGGTTTTAGGGAATTTGTCTAAAAAAAAAAGAAACATACCAAAGCACTTTATATTCATCGCCAGGGTTGCTCACTAATAGAAATGAGCCTGCGTGCCTTTGGTGCCTGTGTGTATTCCCTTTCCCCAGCCTGGAATGCATTTTCCCTTCCACTCTGTTGTCTAAGGCAACCTCTCCTCTGAGGAAACCATTTCTGGGCACATCAGCGGACTGAGATTCCTCCTTTCTGAGAACTGTCTGTCAGTCCATGTAACCTATACACATTGGGAACACCCTATGTGCCAAGTACAATGCTAGTCATTTCTAGGATTTAATATAAATAAGCAAAGTCCCCTGTCCTTGGGTGCTAATGAAGAAAGCAGACACACAAACTCATTATCAGAACCAAATGCAGGGAGAACTGGGATGACCAAGGACAGAAGGCAGGAGACAAGAGACAGCCAGCCTCTGCCCTTGCTGATATGGAAAGGTTCAAAGAGGGAGTGATCCTGCATGTCACGAAGGACTCATGGTCATTCTGAAGGAGCCGGAATTCTGTCCTGCTGGCCACGGTTTCTCATTTCTCTGATGTGGACCAACCACATCAGAATCACATCACCTGAGAGGGTTGTTTAAATGCAGTTTTCTGAGAGGCGACCCAGAGCCACTGGTTCACAGGATCTGCATTCTCTCCAGGACGATGGGTAATTTCAGTGTACCCTGAAGTTTGAGACGTGCTGCTGTGGCGGATGGGAGCCACCGAAGGGTTTGATTTGACTTTTCATGGTTATGCATTTACCTTTAATATGCAATACAAGCATGTGGTAAGTGTCTCTCAATCCTGTTTCCCCTGCCCACCAGTCCGCCATCCTGCCCCACCCCACAAGCAACCGCTGTTTCTAGAGTCTTTCCAAGAGGGCATGGTGCCTGTGTTTGCCTACTTGGTCTTAGATTCACACCCTGTCTTCCTCTGTTTTTCCCGGGCTGCTCTGGCCACTGCCTTTTGTGAAGTTTGGTCAATAAGAGGCACTGGATTCTCCTTAGTTATCTACTTCATTCATAGTCGTTTAGGTATTGCTGTTCATCACTGTAGAGAAAACTATGTCATCCGTAAAAGATTCAGTCTGGGTCCTCTCAAAATGAAGGACTGGGTTTAGCTAGAGACGTCTCATGTATTCAATAAAAGTCAGATAGCTTCTCCACCCTGTAACCCTTTATTTTTTTTAGACCTAGTCAGTTCACTTTATCATCCAATTGTCAAACACTCCAGCCCTATGCCCTTCTGCCAAGAAACTTGTTTTCTTTCTGCCAAGCTGTTTGTTTCTAGACGCACGTTGATCCAAGATATCTAGGGGAGTTTATTTGGCACCAACTGTCTTTCAGATTAAATTTTTTTTCACATATTTGCACACAAAAAAGAGTCACTGGCAAGCAATTGAAAGGCAGGAGGAGGAGATACTCAGGGTGCTTGTTCCTCTCTGCCTCCTCCCCACTGAGCAGGGCCCTTGGTCCCCTATGCCTCTGTGGTGCCAGCTTCCGTTGGGCAGGCCATTGTCCCAGCTCTGGATGGGCAGTGTGGTTTCCGAGCCTCAGTGATTTCATGTCCTTCTGTTCCTCCAGTTCTGATGTCCTTCACTCCAGGTCATCTGTTTGCTCTTTCAGCTCATTCAACTCATTTAAAATGACTTTCCTCTGTTTATTCCATTGAACTGTCTGGGTTGTGAAGTGTTCCTAACTGAATTCTAATTTGTTCTTTTTATCCTCCACTTAAAAATGTATCTAATGGTTGACTGCTGAGTTGTTTTCAACCAACCCTTTCTCGGAGAACAACCAGAAAATTCAAAAGAAGTATATATATATATTTTTTTTTTAAATAACAAAAATAAAGGATTAAAATTGACAAAAAGTGAAAAACCTCTTTGAAGGTACTGGAGTGTTTTCAAGGTTCTGAGTAATTCCAAGGCCAAGAGTTAGGGGAGAAGGGAACAGCAGAGAGATAAGACTGTAAGGCCAGTAGATGAAGCCAGTTTCGACTTCAAGGCTAATGAATGTTTCTAAGAAGTGACTCAGAATCCAAGAGGCTGAACAGAGCTTTTAATAGACTCACAGGACTATGAAAAAAAAAAAAAAAAGAAAGTTCAGATCTTGTTAAGAAAGAGGATCCTAATGTATAACCAGGCTTTGAGTTAGGACTCCAAAGGGCTAAACCTTAGAAGTAAGAATGAATCACAAATATACCAGTTCTAACAAAAGCTGAGGAACAGTTTGATTTATCTCACTTTCTGATTAGAATAAAGTTTATTTGGGATTGCTATGCTTCTTGTCTAGCAGCCCTGAAAAAGTAAATCCTCTCTAGAAGAAAACATCATCTAGAGGACCCATGTATCTCCATAATTTTCATATATTTCATATATTTCATGTCTTATGCTTGTCAAACATAAGCATATATGGAAGATGACAGACATAACTGAAAAACCAAGCTGAACAACAGACACTAGAAATAGACCCAGGAAGTACAATGATATCACTTGGACATTAAAATCACTAAGAATAATGGGTTCAAAGAGTTAAAAGAAAAGATCAACAGTTTTAATAGAGAATTAAAGAAATGGAAATTCCAAAACTGGGGAAAACCCCACATTAATTAAGAACTCAATAAATTATATTTACTGACTGAAGAGAAAAATTTAGAAACTGGAAAATATAGTAGATGTAAATATTCACATTAAAACACAAAGAAAAAGAAAAAAAGGCACAGAAATATATATATATATATATATATATATATATATATATGTAATGGTGGCTCAGATAGTAAGAAATCTGCCTGCAATGCAGGAGAACTGGGTTTGATTGCTGGGTCAGGAAGATCCCCTGGAGAAGGGAATGGCAACCCACTCCTGTATTCTTGCCTTGAGAATTCCATGGACAGAGGAGCCTGATGGGCTACAGTCCATGAGCTCACAAAGAGTCAGACATGACAGACAGAGCAACTAATGCTAATGTATATAAACTATGTATCATATATTTTAAATATAATCACACACACACACATACATATATATATATATCCTCATAATGGACAAATTATTTAACTCTAATGTGCCCCAGTTTCCTCATCTGTAAAATGATCATAATAATGATAATAGTAATAGTAACTATAAGGTTGTTGTAAGAATTACATTAGTTAAATATATATATAAATATACTATAAATACAAAACTATATATAAGTAGATAAAGCTTCTAGACTAGCCCCTGACATATAGTTGATGCTTTATATTTCTTTTATTGAGATTATTGTAACCTGAAGATTGCTCTGTACTAAGTATGCAGCATTGCTTCATTGTTTTTTTCTGCTTCATTCTGTATCGTGCACTCACAATGATTTATTAAAGCAATTCCGTGTTGAAGACATTTAGGATATTCTTAGATGTAGTTTTGTATTTATATGCATGCATAACTGCTTATTTAACTTATATGCAGAGTACATCATGAGAAACACTGGGCTGGAAGAAGCACAAGCTGGAATCAAGATTGCCGGGAGAAATATCAATAACCTCAGGTATGCAGATGGCACCACCCTTATGGCAGAAAGTGAAGAGGAACTAAAAAGCCTCTTGATGAAGGTGAAAGAGGAGAGTGAAAAAGTTGGCTTAAAGTTCAACATTCAGAAAACAAAGATCATGGCATCTGGTCCCATCACTTCATGGCAAATAGATGTGGAAACAGTGGAAACAGTGTCAGACTTTATTATTTTGGGCTCCAAAATCACTGCAGATGGTGACTGCAGCCATGAAATTAAAAGATGCTTACTCCTTGGAAGGAAAGTTATGACCAACCTAGATAGCATATAGAAAAGCAGAGACATTACTTTGCCAACAAAGGTCCGTCTAGTCAAGGCTATGGTTTTTCCAGTGGTCATGTATGGATGTGAGAGTTGGACTGTGAAGAAAGCTGAGCGCCAAAGAATTGATGCTTTTGAACTGTGGTGTTGGAGAAGACTCTTGAGAGTCCCTTGGACTGCAAGGAGATCCATCCAGTCCATTCTGAAGGAGATCAGCCCTGGGATTTCTTTGGAGGGAATGATGCTAAAGCTGAAACTCCAGTACTTTGGCCACCTCATGTGAAGAGTTGACTCATTGGAAAAGACTCTGATGCTGGGAGGAATTGGGGGCAGGAGGAGAAGGGGACAACAGAGGATGAAATGGCTGGATGGCATCACTGACTCAATGGATGTGAGTCTGAGTGAACTCCGGGAGTTGGTGATGGACAGGGAGGCCTGGCGTGCTACGATTCATGGGGTCGCAAAGAGTCGGACACAACTGAGCAACTGAACTTAACTGAACTGAACTTTATCAGAATAGGCTTCCCAGGTGGCTTGGTGGTAAAGAATCTGCCTGCCAATGCAGGAGACCCAGGTTCAATTTCTGGGTTGGGAAGTTCCCCTGGAGAAGAAATGGCAACCTACTCTAGTGTTCTTCCCTGGAAAATACCACAGAGAGTTGGACCATCAAGAAGGCTGAGCAATGAAGCATTGATGCTTTTGAATTGTGGTCCTGGAGAAGACTCTTTAGAGTCCCTTTAACTGCAAGGAGCTGAAACCGCTCAATTCTAAAGGAAATCAATCCTGAATATTCATTGGATGGTCTGTTGTTGAAGCTGAAGCTCCAATACTTTGGCCATCTGATATGAAGAGCCAACTCATTGGGAAAAACTCTGATGCTGGGAAAGATTGAGGGCAGGAGGAGAAGGGGGTGACAGAGGATGAGATGGTTGGATGTTATCACTGACTCAGTGAAAGTATGTATTTGAGCAAACTCTGGGAGATAGTGGAGGATAGGAGCCTGGCATGCTGCTGTCCACGGGGTTGCAAAGAGTTGGACATGACAGTGACTGAGCAACAACAAAACTTTGTCAAAGCTTATAGAATAATTTTGTAGATGTATTATTTCAAAGAACATATGCATTTGAATAATTGACAGATATTTAAAGTTTCTGAATTGTAGCTGTTTCCCACCAATAGTGCTTGAAGTGGCTCTTTCCTCAAACTCATCAATGCAGTGTACTATTGAACTTTTTAACATGACAAACCTGATAGTATCTAATTTTAGGGAAATTGGTGTTTTTCTTATTGTGAATTTGAGCTACTTTGCATATGTTTGAAAGCCATCTATATTTTATTTTTGTTCATATTCTCTTGCCAATTTTTTATTAGATAGTTAGGCTTTTGTTTTATTGATTTGTAGATGCCATTTATATAGTTAGGCTATCAGTGCCTTGTTATTTATATTGTGAATTTTTTTCCTTAATTTGTTGTTTGTCTTTTAACTTTATGACGTTTTTTCTCAAGCAGAAAATTTTAATTTTGACTATTCAAATTTGTCATTCTTTTCTTTTATGGATTGTCTGTTTTGTGTCTTATTTAGAAAGACCTAACCTATTTGTCTTTCTTTCTAAATAGGACACAAAACAGACAATCCATAAAAGAAAAGAATGACAAATTTGAATAGTCAAAATATATATTTTAATTTTTCTCCCTATGTTCGATTACATTATTTCAAGTTGAGTCTTGTTAAGATTGAAGTTAGAAAAATCATTCTCAACTGTTATTTAGAGGACAAATGAGAGGGGAGCAAGGCTAGAGGCAAGGGGTCTACTTTAGAGGATTTTTTTTTTTTTACTAATTCAAATGAGGGATGAAAAAGGCTTGAGCTTAAAGCAGAAGGGAGAGCAGACTCAAGAAGTGTTTAGAAGATAAAAGAGCTTGATGATCCCTTGATGTGAAGGATAAGAGGCAAGGAGGCATCTACGCCATAGCCAGGCTTGGGCCAAACTGACAGCTTCCTGGGTGTTTATGTTATTACATTTCTCTTGACTTACTTCTGTGTCCTGTCTTCCCAGTGATACTCAGTTCCTCTCAAGGGCAGGAACACCTTTGGTTCCACGTAGAACCTAGACTGGTGCACACACAGGGAAGAAACCAGTAAAACGTTGGTTGATGAGCCTCACAATGGTATCTTCAAAGGAGACCACGTGTGCCCTTGCCTATGATGAACTGTGGCTGATGATAGGTTTACCCATGTTCTTGCGCTGGTGGGAATGCTTTCTCCTCAGTCTTTACAATGCTCTTGTGACCTGGGTGGGAGGTTCTCTGTTCCCTAAGGTTATGACCTGCCTGCGGGAGATCTTCACCTGAATGTCCCATAGAATCTGAAAGTTGACTTTATCACCTGTGCCCAGCGTGTACTTTCTTTACAGTCACCATTTCAGTTCACTGAACCACCATCCACCTGGGGCCAGAAGCTAGACACCTCAGCCATCCCTGGCCCCAGCCTCTTTGTCATATTCCACAGCTAGCATTCTTCAGATCCTGGCAGTTGTTCCTCACATAGCTTCAAACCCATCCCCTTCTATTCATCCTCTTGCCGCTGCCTGAGTTCAGACTTTATCTCCCATGGGAACTGCTCCAGGAGCTTCCTAACCAATCTCCCTGCCTGCTTCTCTCTAGTGTTTTGCCATCCCATTGCTATTCAGAAAATAAGAGACAAGGTCATTTCCTGCTTCAAAATCACAGTGGATAAAATAATAAATAAATACTGTGCTCGGTATATGGGGACCTTTATAATCTGGTTCCTTCCCCATCAACAACTCCAAACTGACTTCTGAACCCTTCTCTGTCCCCAGACAGAACAGGTCCTCACACATCTCTGTACCTTTGCTTCTTCTGTGACAGGTAGAATAATAATCCCCAGTGTTCTTGCCTGGAGAATCCCAGGGATGGGGGAGCCCGGTGGGCTGCCGTCTATGGGGTCGCATAGAGTCGGACACAACTGTAGTGACTTAGCAGCAGCAGCAATGATGTTCATGTTCTAATTCCTGGGATCTGTGAATATGTTACTCTACATGGCAAAATGGAATTAAGGTTGTCAATCAGTTGGCCATGCAACGAGGAAATCAACTGGACTATCTGGGTAGGTCCAATATAATCACAAGTGTCCCTGTATTTGGAAGAGGGAGGCAGGCTAGGAGGTCAGAGTGATGTATTTTGTGAGGAACTCAGCCCATTGCTGCTGTCTTTGAGGATGGAGGAAGGATCTATGAGTCAAGTAATTCAGACAGCTACTAGATATCCTCCCTTAGAGCCTCCAGAAAAGACCACAGCCCTGAAGC